>NC_081415.1:344633675-345233675 GCF_030272615.1 Cryptomeria japonica
TAATGATAACTGAATCAGGTGTAAACTCCACAGTTTTCCTAGTTGCCCCATGTGTGATTTGATAGATGGAAAGAAGATTATTTGTCAAGTGGGGTACACACAAAACATCATTGAAGGAGTTATCCCCAATGGCAATAGAACATTTCCCAATCACATTCATGTATGTATGATTTCCCATCAAAATATGTGGCATGTGGCAAGGCTCAAATGTAGAAAACATAGATTGTGAAGATGCCATATGATGAGAAGCCCCTGAATCTAGAAGCCATCTCCCTGAATCATGACTTGTAGTAGCACAAAGAGCTTGTCCCTTTCCTTTATCTGTCCCAAAAGAGTGATCCTTTCCTTTATCCTTGGAAGAAGAAGCTGATGTAGGCATTCTAGAAGGTAGGTTGATTCTATTCTTCTCAAGAAGATTCTTCAACTCACCAATATCCTTCTTATAACAATGATGTTCATCATGTCCTGACTTCTTGCAATATCCACAAAAAAGATTATCCTTATATGATTTCCTCTTAGGTGAGAATGGTGAATTACCTTGTTGTGGAGAGGAAGATTGTGCTCCATCTTGTTGTGGTTTAGACTTAGGTTGCTTTTGATTCTTGCCTTTTCCTTGATTACTTTGATTCCCTTTGTTAGCTACCAAAGCTTGTGACTTTGAAGATTTGAGAATCCCCATCGTGGTCAACTTAGACTGCTCAAGTATCAACATCTCCATGAATGAATCAAATGAGGGAGAAGTGTATGAGGAACCTTGAACTAACCTATGGGTGTGAAAGCTAGATACAAAGGCTGCATACTCTGAAGGAAGCTTGTCCAACAAGTTATAAACCAATGGAGCATCCTTTTTGTCAATTCCACAATTCTTTAGCTTTGCTCTTAGCTCTGTTGCTTTTGTGACATAATCTTGGATTCTATCAAAATCCTTGGGATCCAAAGCTGTGAGTTCACTATCAAGCTTGTAGCCCTTAATCTCATCAACTTGACCATACAATTTCTTAAAAATATCCCAAGCCTCTTTAATTGTTGTACACTTATCAATGTGAAAAATGAGGTCATCTAATACATACTTTCTAAGAGTTCCAAGTGCCATAGCATTCTTAGTAAGCCATTCAATTTGAGCATTAGGATTAGCCTTAGGATCAAGTGGTGTTGTAATAGTTTCATTTACATAATGAATGAGTCCTTTTTCCATTAGTTTACTCCATCCTTAATTTTCCATGATAGATAATTATGAGGAGTTAAAAGTGGAAATTTAGGAGAACCCATAGCACCAAAATGAAAAAATACAAGATAGAGAGAGGCACAATCACACAAGACACCCCCCCAAAATACTCAATCAAGAAATCCCCCAAAATGGTGATTTTGGCACTTTATACTTAGTGCGTATACAATGGGCCACTTGCAAAACAAGGCAAAGTGGACTTCTAATTTCAATTTACAAGTTCTCAAAATGAGATCTAAGAGACTTCAACAAATATTGCTAGTGATCTAAACTGAGATCCAAGCAAAATGCAAGTACGAAATATGCCAAAAATGGCCAAATATTGAAAGTACAATTTCTACTTAAAATCACTGCAAACAAATGGTAGATTATGAAAGTAGATGAAAAAATATGCACTTTAAAAAAATAACGGCACCTAGAAAGGAGTCCATATGAGCCCAAATGAAGCCTCCAAAGTTGTAAAAATCGGGATTTCATGATTTTTGAAAAACCTGTGTCCGAAAAATCAGAAACCTCTTGCACCACTGTACAAATCATGAAATTCTACCCCCAAAAAATTGCTCGAAAAAACGATTTCGGATGAGTGAGATATCGCTATTTGAAAATTGCCTGCAAAATTATAATTTCTGAAAAATTTCTGCCGCAACATCAAACTTCAAATGCCTCTAGATTTGGCATCCGAAGTCTGATTTGGATGAAACAAAAGGTAAAACTAACTTTCTTGGACCTCCTTAATTCAATGGTATCCTCAGATTTGACCTATCAAGCTTCAATAAAAACCTGCAATAGAAAACTCCAAAATACACAACCCCAAATAGCATCAAATTTCTCTCAATTAGCAAACCAATGACACTCTAATTGCTCTATTATGATGTGAGATTTTGCCAAGATCTAGAGGCAATGGAAAGCACAAATAAGAGAGAACAAAATAGATGATAGGAATAAACTGTATTCTATCAAGATGAAAATACTGATCAACTGGATCATCAAGCGATGTTGTTTATACAATGAATATGAGCCTGCTTATATAGGCAAGGCTATATGGATATGTGAGCACAAAAACATGACATGTAGCTCAATAAGAAACAAGGGTAGGTAGTAAATAGGTTTAGGTAGGTAGGAGAAACAATATAATATTCCACATGAGGTGGATCACCCACTAAATGTGGAGTGTAACAACAAGATCACACCATAAAAGGTGGAAATTCTCCTACACACTATCCCAATGTGGCACAAACACCCAAGTGTCTCATACCCAAACTACTATGAAATGCATGTACCTAAGTAAACTTAAGTAAGGTGTAATAATATCCAAGATGAATAATTATTTACACCAACAAGAACCAACTCTTCCTATTGAGCATTCCACCTCAATCCCTAACACACTCCCTAGTGCTCTAAGAAACCTCTGCAAAGGATCTTTGATCTCAAACTGGTTCCAAGGGTGTAGGATGAAGTTACATAGTGTCTTTGATGACTTTTAGGGGTTTGATCACCTTAAATCCCATTGCCAAGATTTCTCAACCTCACTTTGTCTCTACCGGGCTTCAAATAGGCCTAATGTAATTAGCCCTCCTATCACGGTTTTTAGAGCTTAGTTTGAAATATTCCCACACAAGGCCACAAATAATTTACATTTATGGAAATCCTTTTCAGAATTACATACAATATTTCAAAATTCCATTTGGGTTCTCCGTACACATGGGGTTTCCAATACTGTCCTATTTTAAGGGTTTCAGGCCTATCCGGGTGACTTGCAAACATGGATTTGGAAAGCTTCACCAATAAAAACATCTATAGAAACCAATAAAGGACTATTTAAGGGCATTGAGTCAGGTCTCAAATAATTTATCAACTTCCCTTCTACCAATCCATATGTGCCCTGAAATCGCACATCTCCTGCTATCCTAGTCTCACCACCTCCTAGCTGTGAGCCTAAGTTATCATTGTAACTTCAATACAAAGGTATAAAAAATCACACAACCTATTCTAAACATATTTAAAGACCCTAACCTATCATTCCACAAGATTATAACCAGTGCCATCAGTGGATGCTCAGGTCAGAGCTATTTCTTGCTAAAACCCTAGTTGTCAAGGGTTTTGCACCTAGTCACAAAGAATGGATCGAATCTCTGCAACCAGAAACAATAAAACTTGATAATCTACCTTATTGAAAAGTAGACTCAACAAAATCTCATTCCCTGCAATGAGATGCTTCTGACAAGTTTGTACTAGACCGTACAACACAATAAAAACAAAGAAAACTGTCAAAAGGGTGTCAAAAACAAGATTTTCTTACAACTCCAAAAACTTGCTTTTGCATTCCAGATCTTCTAACGCATACAATGAAGTTGTTTTTGGCTTTAAACAACATGATTCAGTTGGTTGAAACCAACTTCTTCACCACCAATCAACAAAAATGCAACTTTTTGCAATGTTGCAAAATGTTGCTTAGCAATTTTACATCTTTTTCCTGCTGAGGATGCAACTTTGCATTCCAGTGTCCTACAAGGCTTCAAAGGCCCTCTATGCACTCTAGGAGACCTAATAAAAATGCATTTCACCCTATTACATGATGACTATTCTAGAGTAGTGCAACTATAAAGAACACCAACATGACAACCTTCTAGGATATCAACATCCTAAACACAACAAAAGCTTGGACAACTCAATCATGGCTCCATTGAGTCCCGAATGGTTGGTCTATGATTACAACTTGAAAAACAACACAAAAGACTTAGAACAAACCAAAATTTCTTGGAGTGATGTGTTCCCTGCACCATACTCCCCTGGGACAAAGAACTCAAGTCCCTTGAGTTAAGAGGTTTGCAATTTCCACTCCATGCTGAAGGATATCTGATTCTGACATCCACATAGCATCTGATTCAGGTAACCCTGCCCACTTCAGAAGATAATGCTTGTATACTCCTTTCCTTGTCTTCTTTACTATCTTGGTGTCCAAGATACTTTCCAACTTGATCGGTTGGCTTGGTGGCAAATCTCTCACCCAATCTTCATTAGCCTGTGATGAAGTGTCCAACATATGTGTTTGTGATTCTCCCTTGTATGGATAGAGATCACATACATTAAAGATAGGAGAAATACCCAAGGTGAGAGGGAGTTAAACTTCATATGCATTCTGACCATATTTATACACAACCTTGAGAGGCCCAATCTTCTTTATCAATAGCTTAGTAAGCTACCCTTTTGGAAGTCTCTCCTTCCTTAGGTATGCTAGGACCAAATCTCCAATCTAAAATTGCACATTCCTTCTTGTTTTATCAGCATTCATCTTATACTGCTTGGAATTTTGTTGTAAGGTCAGCCTTACCTTATCATGCACTTCTTTGATTTCTTCTACAAAATTCTCACCTTGTGCACTCTAGGTGTCATAGAATTGAGATCTCTAAGATCTAGTATGCCCCTTGTTGAAATGTGGCGACTGATCAGCAAAGTACTGTACACTCAGCATGTATCATTTCCGGGGTTTGGGGCCGGGCCGGGCCCCGGGCAGGGGTTCGGGGGCGGCAGCCCTTGAGAAAGCGGGGGTTCGGGGGCGGCAGCCCCCGAGAAAATTTTTTTTGCCGTTTTTGTTGATGAAAACCGACATTGTAATAAAACCCTAAAAAGGCCAACTTTGTTTGTTGCCCTAAAAATGCATGTTATAAGCGGCTGGGATGCTTAAGGCATTGTAAGGTTGATGTACTTTTTTTGCTGGATAATAAGAAAGATTGGACGGCTGTGTATGGTGGACGTAACCCATTCTGGGTGAACCATGTTAAATCTCTGTGTTATCTGTGTCCTGTTTTATTTCTTTATCTTTTGTATTTAAATCTGCATATAATTGTTAGTTCATATTTGCTTCAGATCTGCTTGAAACCCTAACAATTGGTATCAGAGCGAGGTTTTCTATAAATTGGTAGGACTTTCAGATTTGAGTGGGAGCAATGGAGGATTCCAAATTCAAGGTCGAAAAGTTTAACGGCCAGAATTATCAGTTATGGAAAATGCAGATGGAGGATTACCTGTATCAAAAGGATTTGTGGCGGCCATTGGAAGGAAAGGAAAAGAAACCGACCACAATATCAGATGAAGAGTGGGACATTTTAGATAGAAAGGCACTGGGATCCATTCGATTGTGCCTTGCGGCGTCTGTAGCATTCAATATAACAGAAGCAAAAACGACTGTAGATTTGATGGCAACATTTGCTAAGCTGTATGAGAAACCCTCGGCTTTGAATAAGGTATTTCTTATGAAGCGTTTGTTTAATTTGAAAATGAGTGAGGGAGGATCTGTAGCGGAGCACTTAAATGAATTTAATACAATTACCAGTCAATTGTCTTCGGTAAAAATTACCTTTGCAGAAGAGGTTAGGGCTCTCTTGATTTTATGTTCTTTGCCAGAAAGCTGGAATAGCTTGGTTATGGCTGTAAGTAACTCTGTCTCTGGTAAAAATACTTTGGTATCTGATGATATTGTTGGTGTTATCCTAAGCGAGGAAATGCGAAGGAAAAGCACAGGTGAGACTCCAACATCATCGGGTAGTGTTTTGAATGTGGAGAACAGAGGAAGATCAAAGGAAAGAGGAAAAGGCCCTGGGAATGAGAAGTCACGAGGGAAGTCAAAGAAAGGATGCTCTCAATCTAGAGGAAAGAAAGATTGCTGGTACTGCGGAAAGCCTGGTCATCTAAAGAAAGACTGTTGGTCTCGGAAAAACAAAGAAGGAGACAAAAATGAAAATGACAGTAAGGAAGCTAATATTGCAAGTAATACTCTACAAGATGCTTTAATCTTATGTTAATGATTCCTGGGTAATAGATTCTGGGGCTTCATTTCATGCTACACCCCATAGAAAATATTTTCTAGATTATGTTCAAGGTGATTTTGGACAGGTATATTTGGGTGATGATGAGCCCTGTCAAATTGTTGGAAAAGGAAAGATAAAGATCAAGTTGCAGAATGGTAATGACTGGTTTCTGCAGGAGGTAAGACATGTTCCTAATTTAAGAAGAAATTTAATTTCTGCAGGGCAACTAGGTAGTGAAGGTTGCATAGTTACCTTCTCAGACAGTATGTGGAAGGTCACTAAAGGATCATTAGTAGTAGCTAAAGGTGCGAAGGTAGGCACATTATATCTATGTACTGGTAACACTTACTCTACCTTAGCTGCTACAGATAAAGTTACTGCAGGGACAACAACAATAAATGTTGCAAGAACAGATTCGATAATGTGGCACCATAGGCTTGGGCACATGAGTGAGAAAGGGATGAAAATCCTTCACTCCAAAAATCTATTGCCAGGACTAAAGAAGATTGATTTAGAGTTCTGTGAAAACTGTGTTTATGGTAAACAGAAAAGAGTCAGATTTCTCAAGGTTGGGAAAGAGAAGAAGAGTGAGAAGTTAGAGCTTGTACATTCAGATGTATGGGGACCGACTCAGGTATCATCTCTTGGTGGCTCTTGTTATTATGTTATTTTTATTGATGACTCAACCAGAAAAACATGGGTATATTTCCTAAAACAAAAATCAGATGTTTTTGAAACTTTTAAGAAATGGAAAGCTCTGGTTGAGAATGAGACAAGAAAAAAGTTGAAGTGTCTCAAATCGGATAATGGAGGTGAGTATTGCAGCAAAGCATTTGAAGATTACTGTTCCTTAAATGGGATTTGAAAGCAGAAGACAGTTCCAGGAACTCCACAGGAAAATGGTGTGTCAGAGAGAATGAATAGGACCATCATGGAACGTGCGAGGAGCATGAGATTGCATGCTGGATTGCCCTTACATTTTTGGGCAGATGCTGTACATACTGCTGTCTATTTGATAAATAGAGGACCTTCAACCCCTTTGGATGGTGGTATTCCAGAGGAGGCATGGACTGGTAAAAAGGTAAATTATTCTTTTCTAAAAACTTTTGGTTGCGAAGCTTTTATCCATGTTGATAAAGAAAACAGAACCAAGCTTGATGCTAAATCTCAGAAATGTACCTTCATTGGATATGGGATAGATGAATATGGCTATCGGTTATGCGATTTTGAAAATAAGAAAATAATTAGAAGTAGAGATGTTATATTCAATGAGAAGGTTATGTATAAAGAGCAGATGCAGAAAAAGAAGCATGAACAAGACAAACAAGAATATGTGGTGTTGGATGAGATTCCTGAAAATGAAATGCCACAGGTACCTGATGCTCAGCAACAACAAATTGTCCCACAAACTCCTGCAAGTGTTAGACGTTCTATGAGGACAAGTAGACCCCCTGAAATATTTTCTCCTTCTTTGTATTCTATTTTATTAACGGATTCTGGTGAACCAGAAGAATATGAAGAAGCAATGCAGGTGGATGCCAAACAATAGTGGCAGCTATGCATGAAAGAGGAAATGGACTCCTTGATGAAAAATAAGACTTGGGACTTAGTCCCTTTACCTGCAGAAAAAAGAGCCTTGCCTAACAAATGGGTTTATCGGCTAAAGGAGGAGGAAGGAGGTCAGAAAAGATATAAGGCCAGACTTGTGGTAAAAGGTTTTGCACAGAAAAAGGGTATAGATTATGATGAAATATTTTCTCCAGTTGTAAAAATGACTTCAATTAGAACTGTACTTAGTCTTGTGGCTGCAGATGATTTACATCTTGAACAATTAGATGTCAAAACAGCTTTTCTCCATGGAGATTTGGAGGAGGAAATTTACATGTTGCAACCATAGGGATATGAGGTCAAAGGTAAGGAGAACTTGGTGTGCAGGTTGAAGAAAAGTCTGTATGGCCTAAAGCAAGCACCCTGACAATGGTATTTAAAATTTGATAGTTTCATGGCTGAACACGGTTATCATAGATGTCATTTTGATCTTTGTGTATATTTTAAGAGATTTGATAATGGCAGTTATATTATCCTGTTGCTTTATGTTGATGACATGCTTGTTGCTGGGTCTAACATGCAACATATAAATGATCTTAAACAAAAATTAGCCAGGTCATTTGCTATGAAGGATTTGGGTGCAGCTAAGAAAATTCTCGGTATGAGGATTACATGGGACAGGAAAAATAAAACCTTGAATTTGTCCCAAAGTGAGTATATAAAGAAGGTGTTGAAAAGATTCAACATGCAGGATGCAAAAGCAGTTAGTACACCTTTGGCTAGTCATTTCAAATTGACTAAGGAGATGTGCCCAAAGGCACAGGAAGAGGTTAATAAAATGTCTAACATCCCATATTCATCAGCTGTTGGTAGTCTGATGTATGCAATGGTATGCACAAGGCCAGATATTGCACATGCAGTGGGAGTTGTGAGCAGGTTTATGAGTAATCTGGGTATGGAACATTGGAATGCTGTGAAATGGATTCTTCGGTATTTGAAAGGAACTACTACGAAGGCATTATGTTTCAAAGGATCTAATGCTTCTCTAAGTGGATTTGTTGACTCTGATCTGGCGGGTGATATTGATTCATGGAGGAGTACTACAGGGTATGTTTTTACTATAGGGGGAACTGCAGTCAGTTGGATTTCTAGGCTGCAAAAGGTTGTTGCACTTTCAACCACTGAAGCTGAGTATGTTGCTGCTACAGAAGCCAGCAAAGAGATGATTTGGTTGCAATGTTTTCTGAAGGAATTGGGTCAGACACAAGAGGATAGCCCATTGTATACTGATAGCCAGAGTTCCATTCATCTTGCGAAGAACTCTGCTTTTCATTCAAGGACAAAGTACATTCAGCTCAGGTACCACTTCATCCGGACTATTTTGGAGGAGGGTCAGTTACGGCTTGAGAAGATTCACACAAGTGAGAATCCTGCCGATATGTTCACAAAGGCAGTTCCACAGGAGAAGCTGATTTCTTCATCAGTTTCTGTTGGTCTTCTTGATTGATAATTGTGGAATTTATACCAGTCAAGTCCTAGTGTTTTATCCAGCGGATGTTGCATGTACAGTGGTGTCGTGTAGTATCAGTCTCCAAGTGGGAGATTGTTGAAATGTGGTGACTGATCAGCAAAGTACTTTACACTTAGCACGTATCCTTGCCGGGGTCCAGGGCCGGGTCGGGCCCCGGGCAGGGGTTCGGGGGCAGCAGCCCTCGAGAAAGTGGGGGTTCGGGGGCGGTAGCCCCCGAGAAAATTTTTTTTGCCGTTTTTGTTGATGAAAACCGACATTGTAATAAAACCCTAAAAAGGCCGACTTTGTTTGTTGCCCTAAAAACACATGTTATAAGCGACTGGGATGCTTAAGGCATTGTAAGGTTGATGTACTTTTTTTGCTGGATAATAAGAAAGATTGGACGGCTGTGTATGGTGGACGTAACCCATTCTGGGTGAACCACGTTAAATCTCTGTGTTATTTGTGTCCTGTTTTATTTCTTTATCTTTTGTATTTAAATCTGCATATAATTGTTAGTTCATATTTGCTTTAGATCTGCTTGAAACCCTAACACCCCTAGGATGAAAAACATACACTATCTCAAAGGGACTTTTACCTGTGCTTTGGTTAACTGAGTCATTGTATGCATATTTTGCCTGACCGATTACCAAATCCCAAGTCTGACCAAGTTGTTTGGTGAGGCATCTTATCAGATTACCTAAGGATCTATTGAATACCTCTATCTAACCATCTGATTGAGGATGATAGGTAGATGATAAAGATAATTTTGTGCCCAACTTTCTCCAAAGTGTCCTCCAAAAGTTGCTTAAAAAATTTACATTTCTATCACTGACTATGCTGATTGGAAGGCCTTGAATTCTAACTATCTCCTTGAAGAAGAGTCATGTGTTACTACTTATCAGATTGCCATGAGTTTTATGTCAAAGTTATACTATATACTCTAGTCGGTTATCTATTACCGAGATATTCAGTTGGTATGCACAGTCTAGTTGGGTACAGAAGAAAGTAGTCATAGAACACAGTATACACCGAGTTGTCTACCGAGTATCTTTAGATGTCTATCGAGCAGCAAAGATGACACACCGAGTGAAACGTGTTACCAGATTCATTGAACCTGGACATGCATATGAAAACATGTTACAATATTGAGGCACATCTAACTGTTATCACATTGGAAATTGTACTTAAAGATTGTGTATGATTTTGAGGTCATTTAACCAATGAAATAATCTGGATGGTTATTCATTCAATAAATCATGTTTGTAAGATCGAAGCAATGAAAGGATCACCATCATAAGAGATATATTTATACAGCATGAGTTAAGAGTAAAAAAGGTGAGTGCATGAGTGTAAGAAGACTGTTACAGAGACACAAAGGTCACTGAGAAGGTTTTCAGAGAACAGTCGAAGAACAGAGTAAACAGAAGGGTTTACCGAGTTACTATATGGGTTACCAAGGTATGCTATAAGCAAGGTAATCTTATTCTAAGCACATAGAATCTGCTATAACATTCCAGATGTAAAGTTGCAGATATTTGTAATGATTTTATTGTAATATTGTGAAGTTGTAAGAGAAACCTTTAATAGGGTAAAAGACTCTAATCAAGTCTATAAATTATAAAGCCTCTAACCAGGTGCAACATTTAGTTGAAGTGTTGTGAAATCCTTTAGCAAGGTAGATCTAACAGATCTTGATACTCCTAATAGAGTAAGCTATCAGAAATAGCTAAACATGTAGCTCTAACCGAGCACTCTTTATTATTACAGTAGTGAAGTTGTGGGTGCCATCCCCACTGCAGTTTTTCTCTCTAACCAAGAGTTTCTGCGTAACTAGAATATATGTGTTATGGAGTGAATCATGTATGATTGTTATCTATTTGTTTTAGCTTTATATTATGTTATTGCACTATTCGGTTTATGCATAACAGTAAAGTTATTATTGAAGAAAAGTTTTGGAGTACTGATTCGCCCCTCCCCTCTCAGTACATTAGCTTTCCATATTGGGCCTAACAATTGGTATCAGAGCTTAAATCTTGGAAAAGGGTTTAACTACCTAAAGAGAAAGATCTTATCAATGGAAGGCTATAAACAATCTTGGAGGATTGTGTATCTGCAAGAAGAGCTGGATCATGCTAATCAAGTGATTGCAGACATGCAAAGGCAAATGCAAAAATCTTTGAAAGTGAGAAGATTATCTGATGATTTGCAGGACTCTCAAGAGTTAGTGGAACAAATTGAGACATCATATGAGAACAACATATCTGAAGAAAACTGAAGAAATGATTGGAGTATTGAAAGAAAAGAACAAAGCACTGGCTGATCAACTCAAAGCAATGAAAAGAGAACACGAACATTTCAGCACACAGATGACTGAAAATCTTGATGCATTGAGGACAACCGAGGATAAAGTAAGAGATCTAGAAAGAGAGAAACAACAACTTGAAGTCTTAATATCTGATAAGAATAATGAAATCACAAGGTTGACTGGAATTCAACAAAATCTATCAGATCAACTAGGCTATGCACATCATGAAGCAATTCTAAAGAATGATGAGAATCAAGCATTGAAACTTGAAGTATCAAAGTTAACCGATGAACTTGAAATAGAGAAGAAATCTAAAGAAACATTGGTGAAGAGTTATGAAGCATCAAAAATGTTAGATGAGCAACTGAATACAAGACGACCCAACAAAGATGCAGGACTCGGTTACAAAGAAAAAGTCGCTACCGAGAAAGGAATTCAAACTACCGAGAGAGGAGAATCATCAAAGCAAGCTGGAAATAAGAATAACATCAAAAGAAAGAAGCCTATTTGCAACTACTGTGGAAATCAAGGGCACACTGCCAACATATGCCAAATCAGAAAAGGTAAGCAACCGAATGTCACTAAGTCCAATGGTTATTGTTACAATTGCAATAAATATGGTTACACATCTAATTAATGTAGGACAAAGTCTGTTAACAATTATCAGAAGGCAAAATTCAAAGGGTTTTGTAAAAACTGTAATAGATATGGACATAGTACCAAGAAGTGCTGGCTTAAGCAAAAGAACAATATGTGGTATGCACACCGAGCAAATGCTAGAGGTTACTGAACTCACACAGATCCTTACCGATAGTATTCTATAGTACCATGGGATTACAATACAAGGATATGGTGTGAATATTGTGGAAGATATGGACATATAAGTGCCAACTGTTTTATAAGGTTTGGGATGTACAACTGAAGATCATGGAGAAATCCTAGTATGGCATGTTTTCATTGTCATAAAGTTGGACACTTAGCTGGAGATTGCAGAGATCAACCTAGAAAAGACACTAAAGAAATAAAAGAAAAATTAAAGATGATTTGGAAAAGGAAGGAAATTATGTCAAATGAAGAAAGCACCTTACCTACCAAGTTAGGTGCACCTATTCCAAATTAATCGGTAAAGGTATGAAGGGACTGCATTCTCCGAAGGTTAAAATCTTAATAGTTCCTATTCTATTTATGTACTTAATTCAAAATATGCATAATTAAGATGTATTAGTAAGTTTGAAATTCTATCAAAGTCTTTTGAAGCACTTTACAAGAAGTCTATCAAGTCGGTGAATACAAAAAACCTGTCTAGTTGGTGAATGAAGGAAGTTTGGTTACTCAGTCAAAATGGAAAAAGGAGAGTAAATCAGTTAAAGAGGAACCGAGTGCATTTAATTTTTTTGAGCTAACCCGCACGGAGCCCGATACGGTATTTTGTGTACTTAAAAGCATTTTCGCGGTCATTTTCACTTACCAAGTTTTTGAGAAAGTGGAGAAAGCGAATCTAAGGCGATCAAACCTCCTACAAAGCAAATTCAAGGTATTTACATCAATCTCAACACATCGTTAAGCTGGTTTACCGATCTTATCTAGTTGCCATTATCTGCTAAGCATAAAGCGTCAATTGTTTGAAATCCTGAAACCCTAAGGATCTTTTGTTAGCTTTTATCTGAAATCTTCAATGGCACCCAAGATCCAAGATCCCATAGTTGTCAAGAATGTAGAAAAGCCCTCACTAAAATACTCTTTGACTCCCAAAGTCGCTTCTGAACTGGATGACAAAACCGCCTTTTCACTCATCCCGGACAAAGTGTTACTAGTCGAGGATTTGAGATTCTTCACCAAATGTCGTGTTGAAGAACTCGGTCATGTTGAAATCAAAGACACCTATGATGAGTTGTGTACCGATGGTAAATTGAATAGCAAGTATGAGCACATCAAGATCAAGCGATCAACTGAAGCCCTAACCTATCCCCGAGTGTTCAAACCCCAGTGGGTCAAGTTTGTTCTGAGCAGAGTTCATGATGATTTCATGTGGCTAGAAGAGCAACCATTTAAGATTACTAAGAAAATCATTCATCTGATTACTGGTTACCCTATCTATGATCATGCCCGAGCCCAGAAGATGATATCATAGAAGGAATTGATCAGTTTAATCAGAGTAGAATGTGATTGCAGAGGATTGAAACTAAACAATGTCACAGATGAAGAATTAAAATTTTCCATTAGAGTAATGAGTTACTGTTTCTTCCAATCGGCAAGGGAAAACAATGTTCCCTGTGCAGCAGTAGACCTGGCCTACAAAATTGTGAAAAAGGGAATGAAAATTGACCTATGTGAGGTGTTGCTGAAGAACCTATTTGAAAATTTGAACACCATCAGGAAGCCGAAGAAGAACAAATCGGCTAATACTCTAAAGTTTGGATCATTACTGGTATGCATATTTTTCTATTTTGAAAAATTCTTTCCATCAGTCGGTAAAGTTGTTTGGGAATTACACCAACCAATCACCCATCAGATTAATGACTTCATTAAGAAGTTAGGAGACAATTTTAATGATATTATGGATGATTACTATAGTAAATTTCAAGAGAAAATGCATAACAGATATAGGATTCCACCCTAGCTAGTAGAAAAATACAAAAATGATATATGTTTTGAAGTTGACACTGATTATTGTTATGTGAATGCTATGGAACCAAGGACTCAATCTTTGTCACCAATGGGTTACGAGATTGATTTTGACATCACAAAACAACAAATTGATGCATTTCTTACATTGCCTAGACATTTTATCGAGCTGAGGTATGGTACCTATGAGGAAGTAAAGAAAAAGGTAAAGATGAACATTGTAGTACCCAAAGCTACAATAAAGGCAACAAAAATGATAAAGGCATTATCAGAGAAATTTGGAGAAGACTCTTCCTCTAAACCTATCAAAGGCACCATTGCCATTACTAAAGAGGAATCTAAAGCCTAAGAGGTAGCTATAACACTGAGCACTGAATTGCCTAAGGGAAAAGTATTGAAGAGAAATAAACAGGACACATCAAAGGCCTCACCGACTCCACCTCCAGTAAAGCGACCTAACACAAGAGCATCCGCAACCTCACCGAGTAAGAAAACAAAAAGTGTTACTGCTCTCAAGTTAATAAAGACATACAAGAAATCTACTCGGAGACTCATTTTGGCAAAAGAGTCTAGTGATACCAAATCAGAGGATGCAAGCAAATTCCAGATTGTCAAGAGCAAGAAGGTAAATATACATAGTGTTGAAAACTTCTGTGCTAATCTGAAAGAATATGGTGGATTTGGAGGATTTAGATATGTCAAGTATGAAACCAGGAACAATGATGAAAAGAGACAAATTGAAGAAGCTGTCATCTGCACACTTCTAAAGTTCCGGTTAGCTCCATTGGTACTAGCTAAGTCACTTGGAAAAGGGATAGAAGGATATGCATAAAATGAAACTGTTCCTAAAAGGGTGATCCACCAATGACTGAAATGATCTAAAATGCTTACAAAATCACGAAAATGCTTGAGTATTGAAGCTATATAATCTCACAACTCTGCTACTTATGCATGCAAAAGTGATTCTTATGAAAGGCTCTGACTTTCTGATGTATACAAAAAGGATAACAATGAGGTTCTCACAATTTTGATGCAAAAGAATGAAAACACTAACATAGACCTGCACTATGACATAACATTCTTAGCATTCAACTTTGAAGGAATTTGATGAAACAAAATGATAAAACAATATTTTACCATAAAATTCACAAACAATAGTTGAAAAACCAAGAATAATGAGAAGGAAAACAACTTCTTTATTGAGAATCAGGAGCTATTTGCATTCCAAATCTGTAGAACTGCTTACAAAAGTCTGAATATTACCCATGAGAAATCTGAAAATACTCATAAGTAATAAGTTCCAAGAGCAAGGATCTCTACTGCTGAGCCAATACCAACTCTAGAACTAGAGAACTAAGTTACAAGAAGTCTCTTATACAAGTAAACTTTCAAAATTAAAAAATGAATTTTGGCTCCCAAAAATATGTGTTGTCATCTCTCCACCAAATCAGGACTCTAACTGAAAGAAAAACTACTACAAAACTAATGACTTCTCATCATTTCACGCTGAGTTCACCTGGATGCTACCAGTTATTTGACCATTTCATTTAACCACCTGCATTAACCATTAGCACATGATAGATTAACATTCAACCATCGGGACTACTGATGGCTTGTCGCTATGTCGCGAGGATTAACCTTCAGGTACCTTTTCATTGCAGTATAGTGACAACCGCTAGATCTTCAGGAACCTGTTCGCTTTTTAACTACTTTGAAATTGACTTGGAAAAGGGATAGACAGGCCCACTTTTGAGTCACTCATCTGTAGACCCTTGCCATGTGTTACAACTTGATTTGTCCATGGATCCACCTAGGCTCCACTTAAAATCCTCAAGACTTTAGACCAGACCCACCTCTTCCTGGGCTCGCCTTTTCACCAAGTCATGATGATAACTAGGCAAGCAGCTTCTCATTGTGCCTTAGCGATAGCCCTTGGATCTTTCTTGATCAGTGTTGATCTTCCCTGATATGCTTGACCTTTAGCCTCTTTGAGTGACTCTCTCTTATGCCATGGTGTCACCATGTGTCAGCCACTGATTCGCTCATGAGATCTGCTTGTCTCGCCACTTGGACCTGCCACTAGACTTGGTCTACCATGGTTCTTCATCTACTCTCTACCACGTGGTGCATCCTCATTCATTCTGAGCCCAACTAGATGGCCACCTCAACTACCACCTCGCCAGTCGCTATGTCATGAGAGATAACCAACAAGCATCTTCATCTTGTGATATAGCGATGACCGTTGATCTTCCCTCAAATTTCTCTATCCTTAGCACCTAAGACGCTCACCTTTTCTACACGTGCTTTGTCGTCAAGTCGTACGGATAATTGGTGAGCTTTTTTCTATCACGGTATAGCAACCGTTGTTAGATCTCTTGCATCATTGTTTGATCTTCCTTGATCTGTCTGATCATTAACCTCGACTGATCTGCTCCCCTCTACCATGTGTCACCATGTGGCACCCCCTGATTTTCTCATGAGATCCTCCTGGGCACCACCTAGACCTACCAATGGACTTGGTCCTATTGGATATCATTCTTTCGGCCAAAATACTCCTTTGACGAGCCGTTCACATGTCTCATCGAACCTACAATTTCATCGATGCCTTAATTTTATCGATGAGACCAATTCAAATTTCTTTGATGTACCTTATGTCGATGGAACCAATGCCTTTAGTGAAACCATTTAGAGATCCATCATGGCCAAGGTTTGTTTGACATTCATTTTGATGACATGCCACCTATTCTGCCACATCATCGCCACTGGACCTTACACCTCTTTTGTTGCATGTCACCACTTGGCACCTTGTGATTTCCTCAAAGTCCACCTCAGTGCCACATCACCAGCCATTGGACCACCAACCGGTCACACAATTTGGATGCCTTGAGATGTGCATGCATGTGGGGGGCCCACCACTTCCTTAATTGGCCACTTGCCAAAATCCCGTAAGCTTTGACACTAAGGATAAATGTGACTTTGGTTTTAAATACAAAAATGCTCCTCCCCGTGACCAATGTGGGATAAATGTTCTTCATGCCTAACGACTGAAACCACTTGGAAGTTCTCTGGCCTTTTAAAATCCTCTTTGGCACCCAAGTAAAAAAATTTACACAGGACGATTGCATTTTCTCTAAGTTTCTTTTGGCCTTACATTAGCCACGCAGGGGATTTGGCGATACACTTGCCAAATGAATTTGCCTGAAGGTTTTAATAGCCACACCATACCTGAAAGTGAAATGGAGCATGAATATTTCTATGATCTATTTATCTTTGTAACGCTCATCTCCATCAGCATGTTGGGCTCAACCCTCGTGGGAGCCACATTTTAACCCACATGTTGTATTTTACTTTTCCTGCATCTGCACATGAAGCAAACAAGTTAAAAAAGAAGAAGTGCATATCTGATTTCTTGCTAATGATTTGACTTGATATTTTCTAATTTTCTTGGCACTTTTCAGTATGAATGAATGAAAGGCCTCATTAGGCCACCAAATTTAGCATGTGCAAAAATTTGGTAACAGTTATCATTGTAATTCATTTATTTTAGATTGTAGTTTGAATCATATTGTAAGTCACTGAGACTTCCCTAAGAGTTGTAGCCTTCCAAGCATATATTTTTTGGGCAATGAGCTCTAGGTAGTGTTCTCAAATGCATGTGCATTCCCCATTGTAATATTTTCACATACTATTGCAGAGTATCATCTTACTATGGGTAGGTTCCCATCATGGTTTTTCCCTTAACCCGGTTTTCCACGTCAAAATCTTGGTGTTGTTTGTTGTGTTGTTAATTTACTTATATGATTTGTTGTTGTAGCTTATCAGTTTAATTTTCTTTGATCTGATAAAGACTGATTCACCCCCCTCTTAGTCTTCCTTCTTGATTGCTGCTAACATACCCGATGCACGTTGAAGGAAGGGTATGATTTTTTATTTCACCCCTTCATCTTTCTGACTCTATAGGAGTACCAAAGAGTACATCCTGTATTTATGATCTAAAAAACTCATAATAATCACCACCTCGAAAGCTTATCTAAGATCTTCAAATCTGACTTCACCTGCTTTTTCAAATGTGAGTGCCCATTTTGATAAAATATCTACCTCTACATTCCCCATTCGCCTAATGTGACTTATGTCCCCCCCTAAGAAGATTCTCTTGTCACAAGTCAACACAAGATGACATACGTCTTAGCTTTATCAATGCCTTTTGAAATCAAATCAAAGTCCATGAAAAATAATCGGCCAAGTTGAGGGTGTGGAAAACTAAGTCCATAATCTCTTGTAGATGCTCTTTGTCACCTTATAGTTATGCTCACTCACATTTTGATGGACCATGAAAAGCCTCAAAGAATTTTTGGTAACTATCTCTCTCATTTGATGGAGTGCAGGTACCACCAAATAGGTATTTGCCAGATCTATCTTCCTTGAGCAAGGGAAATTCAGGAAGAGAAGAGGAAAGTGAAACATGTAGTAGGTCTAAAAGATGGAGATCAACAATAGGTGAAAAGATTAGAAGAATTTTTTGTAAACGCATGGAATTTTTTCTTGCTAAAGGGGGGTCATGTTTTTATAATGATGAGATCATAGGCAACATCAAGGTGCCCTTGAAGTACAAACATCTATGGAAATAATGGGTACCCAAGGAACTTCCTCCAATAAACATTGATTTTTGTATCAATGAGAGGATATATCGCATAACACCATCATCATTACATGGTTTGGGCCTATTTTGCATGGACGGTATAAAGGTCTTTTATGGCAGAGTTACTAAATTGATAGAGTATGTTAGACCCTATTATAGTTGCAAAGATTGGATGCAACTGGTTCAATATACACACAGTATGCGTAGGTATGCACTGTCAGAAAATTATATACAACTAAAAGATAAGGATCAAAATAAAGGAGTGGCTATGTACATTGATGAAAGGCCAAAAGCATTAGGGAATATTGTAGGGTTTATAAATAGTACACGACTTGGGTCAACAAATAAGCAACCCAATTGCATATTCAAGGCACGCAAGGGAAACCATGTATTCGTATGTGCAATAAAATCAATAACTGTAGGTGAAGAGTTGCTAATCAATTTGAATCACATAGATACTAACATAGTTACTATGGGGGTGATACATACTATATACCATTTTACCCAACCTCCAATTAATGACTCCAATATACCATTTTATTATTATGTTTTTTTTTGTAAGTCTATTGGTCTCATTTTGTTAATGTTTTTTTATATTTAATTTTTGTCATGGGATATTGATTGTACAAGGAAGGCTTTGGCTTAGAGAACAAATTATGATGCATCTTCAGGAGTTTCTAATTGACAGACTTACCTCATTGTTTTATGTTACTGTCTCCAATTAGGACTACCAATTCCTTAGTTTGATTACCTGGTCATATTCTGGTTTTGATCACAATGTTTTATAAAGAAAACATTGTTGGGCCTGAATCCTATTGTCTTGGAGTCTTCAAGGATTTCATACTACAAATCAATCCACACTCAATGATAAGCAGTAAATCTTCATTACATCAATCTTTCAAATCTGATCATGAAGGAACCAATTAATCATAGTATAAAGGTCTACAAAACCCTTTATTTAAAACAAACCCTTAATGAAATGAACTGCCATATATCTAGTAAAACATATTATCACTTCCTTAGCATGAGTGGTTATTGAATTCAATATTAAAATGATAAAAACTTACTAATTACATTAATCACTTGTCCATTAATATAACAGTGTTACTAGGGCCTCCCATAAACTGTGTTAAAACAAAGGGTTTTAACAGTTTTTAGAAAAACTACTTTATCTCTTCATATACTCCATGAAAATGCATAAGAAAGGATTCATTGGAAATATATTTCATTATAACATCATTCTAAAATATTTGCAAATTCAAAATACAACATTTATGAGCCTTCTTGGCTCTATGACAGTCACATACCTTTTAAACCTTTATGATAGTTGAGGGTTTGATGGGTAAACTTTGTCAAATGCCCTCCAAACTGCTCCTCCACTCTTGACCTCAACTAGAAATGGTTTTATAAACCATTAAAAACTAATTTCCAGTCCTTCTAACTGCTCCAACCAACTCATGACCGATGGATGAAATTTTACCTCTTTTGCACTTTTTGGCAATGCTGCAACTTTACAACTTTTGCATTTTTGACACAACTTTGCCAACTTTGACCATATCCTTCTTGGATGTTTTCAACATGACAAAAATGGACTCAATATAATCAATTAAATTTTTTTTTATTCTTTTATGGACATTTTGATCTTAGTTGACTCTATCAAGACCTATTAGGTCTCTTGGTACAAAATGGCTCTTCAAGCCTTACAATTGAGTTGTTTTTGATATCAATGGACTTTATGACCTTAAAAACCATGTATGCAAATTATAAATAAGAAAAAAAAATGTACTTTGACCTCATAAGATATCGTTATGCCTAGGTGCCTCTGCACCATTTTATTATTTGTTTTTTGTAAATGTTTTTAATATTCTTGTTGTAGTCAGATGATCGGGGAAAGACACCAATAGTAGAGGAGAGCATCCATAGGGAGGTACAGTCACTATTATGTAATGATGACATCACATATTCCACAAACCCTCTGGATATGATAAGGAAGACCCAAAAAAAATGCAATGAAAAAATCCTTCAGTTATTATTCATAGTGCCTCAAATAGATGAGATAAGAGAAAGGGTTAAAATATTGACTGAGAGAGCACAAAAATTGTAAGTAAGCTATCATGAGATCTTTAATTATAACATGAGTTCATTCATGGGGAGTAGGGGTTGGTACAAGTGTCAATCTTGATCTTCTTATGCATACATCACATCATCCGACCCCATAATCCATGCCTATATTTTTGATTGAAATGTCAACAACACATAGCATGCAGACATCGGGTAGTGCACCCTCTAGCAGCGAACACATGCCAGAACATGCATCAGGACATGTACCTTGGGATGCAAAGGCCACTAGTACTGGAATGTTTTAGCAGCATTTCCTGGATTTTCCCATATTTATAGTACGGGAACATTGTCGATCACATTTGTGGTGATCAAGAATTTCGTTCCCATAAAGATAGAGAAGGTCCCATGTACTTTAAATGTTTTTATTATTATTATATATAATCCAATTGAAATTTACTTATTGATCACTCCTTTTAGACTAAGGATCCCATGATCTTTTTGTAGGAAATAATGTTTTTTATAAAAATCTAAATGATATTACATTGGAGATCTTCAGGCCCACCATATGTACATGGTGGAATTCCCAAAATAAAGATTTAAAAGATGAGCTTATTAACTATTTAGTTGTGATGTTCGGTAATAACACATTTAGCCAAACCAAGGTCCTTAAGAAAGTTGGTACCTATCTAAAGTATGTGAGGGACCAATATAGGTCACATTTAAAGAAGAACAAAAAGTACGAGTGTCCCCCATGATTCCAGAGAGGGAGTGGAAGGACCTAGTGTTGGATAGAAAGGAGAAGGTTGAAAAGAAAAAAAGGAAAGACACCACCAAGCCAATGAAGGTATGTGATACTATCAACAATGTAATTATATATCGATTACTCTTTATTTTTACATAATCTAACATATTTCAAAATTTTCATAGGCTGTCCGACACAATGAAGGCAACAAAGGCAAGAGTAGAAAAACACAAGCAACACAAACTTGGCTCTGGTGGTTATATGAAATTAGCCGCACAAATTGTAAGTATAAATAAATGAAATATTGTATCCAAATAATTTTGGTTTTATCACACCATAAAATAAAAATTCATGATCTTATGAAAAAATGTAGGGCTCTAAATTCAAGAGAGTTCCCATAGAAGAGGACTTGAAGATTGCCTTCCAGCAAGGCTATGGAGCCATGGCTGACCGCCTAAGACTCTTGATTGGGAAAACACAAGCTTCCATAGAATCCAACACAAGTAAATAAACTCAATGAAGTTTATTTAAAAATGAATAATTGTGCAATCTATTCAATATTAATTTCCACCATAAAGTAATTATGCACCTATTTGTTTTAAACATGCAAGCAATGATAATACTGCACATGACATTGGAATACAACCTGGTGAGGGTGGAGCACAACCTGTAGATGAAGGTCATGGTTGTGTGCATCCTGATACTGGATGTATTCATGTGCTATATAAAACACATTATGGATTAATACAATTAAAAATCTTTAATTTCATTTGGTGTATTAATTAATGTAACCTTTTGTGTTTCAACTTTAGAGCATGTAGAGCATGATCAGGCTAGACAAGATTAGGAACATGATTTGGCCCCATCAAGTAAACAGGACCACTCTAATGTTCTTTTAAACATATTTAATTGCAATTGGTGTATTAATTAATGTAACCTTTCATGTTTCAACTCTAGAGGATTTAGAGGGTGTTCAACATGTTGAGAATGAGGCTACAAGACTAGATCAGGAACATGATGTGGCCCCATCACGTAAAGAGAACCACTCTAATGTTCTTTTAATTAATGAAATACTTGTAACAATAATAATAAAACATATCAATTTAACATTTCTTTGTTATTGTAGTAGACCCCCCTTGCAGTGGCCTCCACGTTGTGAGTACATGACTAGGCATACATTAAGATTAGGAGCAGAGGGCAGAACAAGTGAAGGGGGACACATGATTTAGACAATGATGCTCCACTTCTTTATTTAGCTGCAAAAAAGAAACAAAAAAAAAGTGATTGTAATCATATTATGACAACCATATTTTTTATAATATGTAAAAACTGAAACAATGAATGTTATATGTTAATGAATGAATGTGAATATGTTAATGAATTAATGTTATATGTTATTAATGGATGAATGAATGAGTCTTATATGTTATTAATGGATGAATGAATGAATGCTATATGCTATTAATGGATGAATGAATGATTAATGTTATATGATTGGGTATGGGGAATTGAGAGTGATGTGAGGGTGGGGTGGGCGGAGGGGCCAAATGAGCTTCCACCTTCATGTGGTTGGCCCTGTTAAGTAGAGAATGTTAAACTATTCTCAAAACATAGAGAAGCTCAATAAGGTAATGCACTTTTCAATATTTCATTATGCTGCACTTTTAAGCTTATGTGATTTTTATTAGTTCTCTTTGCTTCAATATGTTACCCTTTGTACTTATTTTACTTTTTAACACATCTCATATGTTACCCTAGATGACATCTTTTGCAAGGGATTCTAGTTGGCACAATATTTCCAATTGAGAGATTATTCCACATGGAGAGGCTAAGGGTGGCATTGGTTGTTCCCTAGGGAATGTAAGCCTTAGTGAGTTAGAGAGACTTACTCACGTCTTTACTTAGAAGATACATGACTTGATTGGTGTCCAGATAGATGTTCCAACTCCTGATATGGGTACCAATCCACAGGTATTTTCATGATTTTACGCCCCCTTTTTAATGGAATATAACCTGATCTATTCTATCTAATTACTCTTGTGTAACTGAATGAGGTGGTCTTAAGTGTTTGTATTATCAATATACTCTTAAAGTTTATGTGACATAGATAATGGCATGGATATTAGATGAATTCTGAAAATTCCATGGCTACTCACCTACAATTGTAACAAGATAACCTGTTGTGAGTATAATGAACTCAACTTGAAGAACCAACAATCTGAGTATAAAAATTAGGATTTATACAATTTCTTGATTATCACAAGACTCTTTTATTTGGGTAGGATTTAGGCTGATCCCTTGGCAAAGATGTTGCAATTGGTAGACGTGTTATGTTTGCAATATAGGCTTTGTTGGTAGAGTACGTGATGAGTATATCAGATCAACATTTTGTTGTCTAGGTAAGGATATTTTTCTTCACCCCATGGATTTGTTTAGTAAAGAGCCTTGCCCCTTTGTGTGACTAACTAGGGTATGGGTAAGATTTGTAACAATAGGAGGTAGTTGATGGTTGAAGGAGACAACCAACCATTTTTGGATGTTTTCTGCAAGGAAGCAAAGGGATTGGGTGTCAGCTGGGTCACATGGTAAGGTGCCAGTTTTGGGTAGGAGAAGGTGGTCCTATCATAAAAACCCATGAGAATAGGTCGTTCTATATTATCAAATTGTGAAAGGTTTATTCTCTATTATTATTACTAAATTGATGATAATTATTTATTTATTAATTATTTTTTATAGGAGTCTTTGGTACACAATTAATTTGACTTTATTTTTTCTTGGTTTACAACAAAGGCTTATTTTTCATATTTTCTATGTTCCTTTTGGGAATTTTTTTTTCATATTATAACATATTATGCTACATTATGACCTATTTGTGGTTTTTGAAGATTTGTAAAATGGATCTTGAGGCAAGAAGTTTGTAGCCTAGTGTAAAGGCCAACCTGCTTGCCAAACTGAGGGAATACAAATCTGACATGAACAACTTGAAAAGAGATATGAAGAAGGATTCCTTAGCTGATTCACAAAGTGCAAGATATGAGTTGCTTGAATCTGGAATGAGTGATGCATTAATGATATTGTTTCTAACCAAATAAAATTTGTCAGATCTTTCTTTTTTGACCATAAGATAGTTGTGAATTCCCTCTATTTGAACTTTTCTATTTTCATTGTCTTCAAACATAGGATTCTTTCTTAGAAAAGGTAAATTTTTTGGGGATTGCAAAAATATCTTCAAAACTATGTAATTTTTTGTTGTATAAGTACCATATTCTTTGATAATCAATATCACCCATCTATCAGTTGCCAAGTCTACAATTTTGCTTTTAAATATGAATTTTATACGAATCCACTAGGTGGATGATATTTAATGCTTTTGTTGGGTATTAACTATTAACTATTAACTATTAAGGTTGTCACATTACTTCTTTGTTCTTGTATATGATTTTTCAATTTTAAGGAATACATGTAGAAAGTATTTGTACATATGGAGAAATGTTCTATTTCAGTTTTTCAATTATTATATTACTATGTTGATCTGTTATGATTCAGGTATTAGCAGATCAAAGGGGGAGATTATTGATGTGAACTAAGAGGCTTAACTAGTCTAATTATCAGATCAAAGAGCGTAAGAGAACCATACTAGAAACATAAGAACTTGGGGTTTCCATACTTCAGGACCTGCACCAATAGTGACAAACACTTTTGCACACACATGATAAGGTATAAATTTCCCTTTTAAATTGTTCTAATATCATTTTTGTCACATGAAATCTTTAATTTTTGTGTCCCAAATTACATATATTTTCCTTCCATTCATAGTTTACTAAACCAAAGAAAATTATAGCATTTTTCTCCTCAGAAAATTAGGTGTACATGTGGCTTACAATTAATATTTATAAAGAACAATATGATTTTAAATCTGTTAGTCAAATATATAACATGTTTTTGTATATATTTGGTACTTCTACTATAGAATTTGAGTTTCAAAGAAAAGTCTTACAGAACTGTCTTGTGCATTTGAAATACAAGCACATGATAGAATTAGCAAGAAAACAAATCTATTCAAGAACTACAATTGCATGATGGTTTAGTTTGACAATGTTGTTGTAATAAATATTCCTTGTGCCTTTAGAGAAAGTAATAAAACCATCCAACCCTCCCACAAGATCCATCCTCAAATTGTTAATCTCAAGATGGCCATCACTCATCCCTTACCGGAAAATGGCTCGATGAAACACTCCCTTTTGGAGCCAATATTTGGTGGTTTGGAGGCACCTAGGGAGTTTGAATGAATTTTTTTTTTTAAAAACTACAGGTTTCGTCGCAATTTTGATGAACCCCATCCGATGAAAAAAAAAAATGTCTGATGTAGTTGTTGTACAAGAGATGATCATTTCATCATAATGTCAACAAATGTTTTTGTCGACATCGTCGGAATATCGATGAACGTTTGGTGTTTTTTCATCGTAAAGTCAACGAAATGTTTGGTCAATATCATCGGAATATCGACGCTTTTAAAGAGACATTGCACAATCTTTTGTGATTATTTTCATTGCAAGTTGGATGAACTTTTCATCCATTTACCAACAAAAACCAGCTGCAATGACCATCTCACTGTCCGATGATAATCCGTCGGAGGTTTGACATATTTATGTTCATTGAAAAAGCGATGAAATATTAGTGACGAAAATCGTTTGGGTATTTCATTGGTAATTTAACAAAAAATTGTCGATATATCAAAAAACATTGTCAGAATTTGGATTCAAATAAAATAGTGAGAATACACCATAAAAAAGATATGATGAGGGATGAGGAGGTTCCTCAGTTCAGAAAAAGATTATATCAAGCAAAGAAGAACTACAAACTACAAATTGAAAAGGAGCCTTTGAGCTAGTAACTTTTGAGAATTATTTTGTTAAGACTTACTATGCTTTATGCCAGGTCCTAGGACTTGATTATGGGAGAACTAAGATGCCCATAGACCTTATGATGATGGAAACAAGGATTCAAAATCCATGGTCTAATAGATTATATGATTTTGCTACATACATAAAAGAAAAGCTGCATGAGGGGTTGATAAATGCAAAGGATGATAAAACCCCAATTGAATTTAGGTATTATTATTTTTTATGATTTAATTATTTATTAGAAGATAACAGACTAGGATGTATCCCTCAAGATAAAGGTGGTAGGTGGCCAATTCAAAGGTGGAGCCAAATTTGGGATAAAGGGTCAATGTGGTCTAATTATATTGTATTCTTTGATCATTTTGTTATGAAGTTAATAGGATGGTGTGGATTCCAAACCACCGGGATCCCTAAATATTTTATAAAGGTATTGAGGATCAAATATGTGAAGACAAGGAATGTACAGTTTCTTGAGGGTGCACTTTCCCATAACTTTGGTGATTTTTTCTTATATTCAAATTGTACAGTCATCAGGGTATATGGATGCCTATAGGATCCCCAAAGGCTACCACTTTTTGTATCCTCAAGGGTGACACTAATTGTAGTTATGTGGCAACCAATGTGGATGGGGGAAAATGGATAAAGATAGAAAAGGAGAGAACTCATTTGCCTATCTAGACTGTGTATGGTGATTTTGCTATTGGTTGTCACACCATTGAGAAGGTGAAATTTTTTTGAGAGACACATATTGTCTCTAGAGTGGAAAGGTCATAGAGTATGATCCCAAGGGATATATCAGTGAGCTAAGAACACATAATATGAAGATGAAGGGGATCTATAATAAGCATGATGAGCATGAAGACCTGATCTGGAATTGCCTTCCCAAAGATGTCCTACAAAGAAGAAAGAAATGAGACATACTGAATAAACTAGAGAGAGAAAGAAGACAAATAGACCCTAAATTCAAGGGGTTATATTCCAATATCTAGAATGATTTTGAAATAATGTTGTGCAAGTTAAGAAGCTTTGAATAAATTGCCACTAAGGCACAGGAAGAGAAACCATCTGACCAGGAAGAAGAAGAAAGGCCAACATATGAGCCACCAAAGGTTGCACCAGTTGATAAGAAGGGGAAGAAAATTATAATAGGGGATTCCTCACAATTAACCCCTTCTCAGCAGCATCCACAGGTTGGCTCTGTTAGGACTGTTTTGGGCAGATTCTTTCCTTGGTTAGGTTTAGGTTTTCTCGCTATTTTTTAAAATTTTATCTTAAGCACTTCTTTTTT
The DNA here is from genome assembly GCF_030272615.1 of Cryptomeria japonica. NCBI lineage: Eukaryota > Viridiplantae > Streptophyta > Pinopsida > Cupressales > Cupressaceae > Cryptomeria > Cryptomeria japonica. The sequence goes on from NC_081415.1 coordinate 344,661,334, forward strand.
CTTTTTCTTTTTTAAACTGCCCATTCGGACGTGGTTTTAATGATAAATTGTTTTCGCCCGCATTGCTTTGGTTATTACCTTCCCATGTCCTAGATTAATTAAGTTTCATTCACTCCCGCATGTAACTTAAAGGTTTGTAATTGGTCATGTGCATGGATTGTTTTAAAATGGGCCTTGATTTCCAGAGAGGTTGTTTTTGTGTTGAGTTGTCATCTAATGTGGCAGACAGTAGGTGCTTAAATTGTTAAATCGACACTCAGTGGAAGTCTTTTCTTAACTCGGCCAAGTCCTGAGTTGAGTTGGTTAGGTAAAAGTTACTTGAAAATTGGTAAGTCTTGTGTTCTGTGCTCAACGAGTGTCCAAGAAGAATATTATGACTTCGACAAAAGGTTACTTGGCACTCAGTGGAGGTGTTTTCTCTACTTCAAAGAGTCCTAAGAGAAGGAAGAATTAGAGGAATGTTGGTGGCCAGGTAGGATCTAGTGTGTCATCTCGAGCCTCGCCAAAGTAGCTTATGTGATCCTGACGAGTGTCAAGGGAATGAAATAAAGTGATGAGACAAGTGATGTGACTGGAAGCTTCCTCAGGTATGGACATTTGAATTTTGTCACCACCCGTCAATTTTCTGAGATCAACGGTGCATGTTTAAACTTATGTAAAGCCCATTTGCACCATCATTATTCATACGAACTTCATTTATGAAGAAAAGGCTGGTGAGATTGAGTTTTGGACAAATTTGATTTATTTTATTATAAATTATTGAAAGGGTTTGGTGTGGAGCTGAGAAATCAAGTTGCAAAAGTGTCCAACAGCCATCAGGGTCAAAAAGCAGAAGAAAAATTTAGTAAGTTCTATTGCCCATTTATTTAGTTTCTTTGAAAATCCTCGTAAAAAATCAAGTATATCCCTAGTTGAAGAGTTGTCAAGGTCTGGGATAATCTTGAGTCAATTTTTAAAATTTCCACCCCTTCAGAAACCTCATAGTCTGTAGACCCCAAAGCCAAGAAACAAAAGAAGGATAGGAGCCTTCATTATGATTTAATTGCTTAATTACTTGGGTCATCTTATAGACCTAAAACAGAAGTTGGTGTCTTGATGTTTGTTGATAAGCAATCTAACTATAGGGAAAGTTATTTGAAAATCAGGGGGCACCATATTTTTAAATGTTTCCATAAGAAGTCAGAGTCTGTAATTCCTAAGTGCAATCCATGGAGATTAGGACTGGCTAGGTTAGTTGCTCCTAATGTTTTTCTCAATGTAGACCTAGTCAAGGCCTTAGAAAAATGTTACAATTCTGAAGGTCAATATGTCAAAGCCATAAATGGATGACTGTTAGACATCAACATAGATATAGTACTAGAGGTATTCGGCCTAGAAGACAATAGAGATTGTGCTACAGAGATTAATTTGGAAAACTTAAAAGTTGAATAGGATGCCATAGAAGGGCTTTTCAGAAGAAAATAGTTGCCTATTCATAGACCAAGGTACATAAATAACTTGCAGCAATTTGCTAGAAATGAGGAGCCCCATATAAGGTGGATTTTTTCTATAGATATTTTAAATTGACTTATTATGCAATTTATCAAGTATTGGGGTATAGTGGGAACCCTATGATGCCCAAGGAGTTAATGTTGCTTGCTTGTGATGTGCAAAGTGAAACTAATTACAAATGTTATGACTACCCCTAATTTATCGTAGATGCATTGCATGAGTCATTGGTGAAAATACAATAGGGTGGTTCAAAACTCACTTTCAAATGGTATTCATTGTTAATGCATATGATATTATTTTAGGGATAGAAATATGGTGTGGAGCCCTTTTCTTAATGTAAAGACAATTCAAAAGGGTGTTAAATTGCCAATCCAGCTATGGACTGCTATATGGGGTAGTGGATACCAACATTCACAAGATCTTGCATTCGAGTAGTATATTGTCAGAAGAATATATGTTGCATGTGGCATAGAGGTCCCTCGACTATCAAAGAAAGTGATGAATTTACCGAGACCAAAGGGGAAGGAACAGGAACTCAAAATGAGTATTTGTTGGCTTGATGATGATTATAATGATTGACTTCATGTGTTGTCATTGATAGAACATGTACACACACATATGTTCATATTATCATCTTAGTTAAGACAAACCGGTATTACTTCTAAAGTTACTTGTATTGCAACCAGTATTGGAATTCTAGTTTATGATGGTTTAGAGAGTGTCAAACCGATATATGTAGACAATCGATCTATGTAGGATTGACTTGACACCAACTTGGAGATTCGGTGGAGACCATAAAAGAAGCAAATGGAGGACAATCAGTTTACATGTTGATAGTGGTTAACTCTAACCGGTATTGGTATTCCAACCAGTATTCATTGATTGTGTGATGAGTTATCACCAGTCATGATGAGTTACCTCTAACCGACAAATTTTGGTGGTTATTTGTGATGAGTTATATTAGATTGTCCAGATACACTGCACCTAGGAAACTATGATATAATTTCTAAGATGACATGAAATCAAATGTCTATATAATGATATTATGATGAACTATTTTTATGATATGATGCGAGATAGAAGTGTTAAGTTGTTGAAGGCATTACAAAATATGTTGGTGATGCAGTTTTGATTGAGCATAAGAGGATCTATTCAAGCAAGTTGTGCGACTTCTAGATCATACCACCTGTTGTTTTCTAATCACTACAACAATCAAATCCCCTAACTGAGTAAGCTCTAACAAGCTTCATTGTAAAAATCCTTTAACAAGCTGATCCATTAGTTTGGATTCTAAAATCCTCTACTGAGGTTACTCCTAATAGGGTACTACCTTTAACAAGGTATAGCTCCTAATAGAGCTTTGGGATCTTTAACAGGATTTTCTCCTAGCAAAGCACTTTTGTAGACCTTAACCGGTAAATTACCTATTATTGCAGATAGTTAACTTGTGAGTCCCATCTCACCATGGTTTTTCCCATTTGGATTTTCCACGTATAAAATCTTGTGTTATGGTGGATGTTTTACTTATTGTCAATGCTTTAATATCATTTTGGATTGCATGCATAGTATTTAGTAAACTTGTTAAGTATCTCAACCGGTCTGTGTTTAAAGTAGTATTGTTTTTGTTGTCACTGATTCACCCCCCCTCTCAGTTCTTTATAAGTCTATCAATTGATAGCAGAGCCAAAGTTCCTTAAGGTTTAATCAATTGGAAGGAAATCATAAAGCCACCATGAGGGATATCAGCTACTTTGAGATGGCTAGAGTGCTTGAAGCTACCAAGGAAGAGCTTGAAACCCTAAGGGTCAGATTTAAAGCTTCACAAGTCAAAAGGAGAGAGCTAGCTAAACAACTATTGGAAATATCTAATAATAGTTCTTCAGATGAAGCTAACATTGATGCATTAGCTGAAGAAGTTGAAAAATTGAACGGTGAAAAGCTAAATCTGAGAAGAGAGTTAGAAGTCCTAACTATTCGCATGAGTCAAGATCTGGAAGCTAGGAGGGCAACTGAAGACCTTGTTAAAGAAAGAGATTATGAGATTGGTAAGATCAAACAAGAGAATGCAACCTTGCATGAGCATTAGCATGCAGAAAAAGAAGAAAAAGAGGCTTTGCAGCTAGATCTTGAAATGGTATCATCCCTAAAAAGACTCTTACAAAACACAATGAAGATCTTACCAGAGAGCTCATTGAGGCTAATGGAAAGCTGGAAAAGTTCAATAAGAGTTCTACCATGCTGGATGAGCAAATCCAATCTCAGAGGATGAAAGGTGATACATCTGGACTAGGCTTCAATACATCTGAGAAAGGAGAGTCTTCTAGTACAAAGAGCAACATTCACAATGAAAAAACTACACCTAAGGCTAACAAGCCTACCGGTAATAGATTTTTCAAACCTATTTGCTTTGTCTATCATAAACCTGGACATACTGCAAATGTGTGTAGAAAAAGACGCAATGAGTATATAAGCTAGAATGCAAATTCTAGGTATGTACCTAGGAGATTCAAAGGTCATTGTTTTACATGCAACATGTATTGACATAGATTAGTTGAATGTAGATATGGAGCAAATAATCTAGTACATCACATGAATCCAAGACTTAATGGTAACTGGAGGAGAACCTATGACAACCGGGGTAACATGAACTGGCAGAAACCCTATGTCGACCAGTTTAATCCATTTGAGATGGAAAAGGAAACTAATGTGATTTAAATCATTTATAATAATTATGGTCATGTGGCTATGAATTATAGAAGGAGAACTGGAAGAGGCAATGCAAGACCTTGGAGATAATCTAGAATGGCCTACTATCATTGTCACAAACTGGGACACATGGTGAGGTTCTGTAGAACCAGAAATAACAAACCGGTTAATCATTCTGTAGATCAGAAAGGTAAGCAAAAGGTAAATGTTGAGGAAACCAAAGAAGAGTGATGATATGCCTACAAAAAAACCTAATCCTTCACCTAGTGTGGAGAACCCTGCAATGGTGAATTAAGAATTTTCAACAGGGCTAAGGGGAGCATAGCAGCAAATCTACTTCCGAACCCCTTGAAAGATGACTGGTAAGAAAGTTTGCATTTTTGAGTTATTCTGTGAGAAATTTTGATATCCTTGTCTATCGGTTGTTCGAAAGTCTAGCAACCGGTTTTACGCCTCTTAATATTGAATGTATCATCAAGCGGTGTATTAGTGTTTGTAACCCTGACGATCAAGCAATTAATGCAGTAGGTAAAAAGGATAAACGCAAATTTTACTATGTTATTTTTACCCTAAATGCATTCGAAAGAGAATTATTAAGCACTTACAGAGCAAAAAGAGAATTGATAGCTGGTTGTGAAGAAATTTGTGCTGAGAATTGAAAGATTGAAGCTGATTGATTAGAAGATTAGTGAAGGTAGAATTGGTGTGCATTTGAGTAATCAACCGAAAATCGAGGCAACATGAAAGAATGGTGTCATCATCTAAGAAAGTAGAGAGACTTATGATCACATCTGAACCTATGGAGGTTATGGAATCTAAACAAATAGTGTCTTACAATGCCTTATCTCAAGTTTCTAATGGTGTTATCATAAAAGGTGATTTTTCTAGTTATATTGACTACAAAATTGAAGATTCAGGATCATTGTCAATATACTCTCAATTGAAATCCTTGTGTGATACGAACAAAAAGATCAAACCCGAGTATATTATGGTTTATGAGAAATTTTTTTATAATGCATCTTATTTTCTTGAAGATTTTGAAGAGGAACACATAAGAATAATTCTTAGTCAAATTAATGGTGAAAATATGTATCTAGAAAGATCACATACTATAACTAAGGAAGCTATCCATGCTGTGACTGGTTTTTGGTCAACCGCTGAAGTTCCCAAGCTAAGGCAAATTTCTAAAGAGACTGTAACAACTTTAACTCAGTCTACCTCTAATGGGCGAGCATTTTCTGTGAATAAAATTAAGGACCCAATAGTTAGATTGGCTACTATGGTTATAGGCTACATGATATTCTATTCCAGTAGAATGAACAGTGTGCCATATGCAGTAGTGCATACAACTTATGGAATGATTGCTGAGAATGCAGATTATGACTTATGTGAGGCCATAAGGAGTCAATTTATGTTGAATCTATAGTCAACTAAGAAGGACAACATATAGAAGTTCAAATTTGGTTAGTTATTGATTGGTTTATTCTTTTACTTTTAGAATTTCCTACTGGGAATTGGTGACATTGAATGATCAAAAGACCTACCGATATCTTCCTAGATCAAGAACACCATTAAGGTTGTTAAGAACACTTTCTCTGTTGAAATGAATAAATACTTCAAAGAATTTTAAAAGAAAAATAGTATGAGGGTAAGGCTACTTGAAGATGTGGTGAAACTTTTTGCTAAGGATATCATTTTCACAGTCACCACTGATTTTTGTCTCATGGAAGCTATCGAACCAAGAGAGGATGAAATGGAAGACATGAGCTATGAAGTCAATTATGACATTGATCAGTTATGCTAATAACCTATTGGCATCTCCAATGGACAAGACGAAGAAAAGATTAGGTACTTTTGAGGAGAAAACTACAGAAGCTGAAACTAGTAGTGCTCAACCTAGTAGTGGTAAAGGAAAGAAGAAGAAAGATGAGCAAGCACCTCCAGTGTCAACAAGTTCAAGAGTGACATGATGTGTCCAAGTTAAGAAGGATCTGGCACCAAAGGTATACATAAAGAAGCAGACGGCAATGAAAAAGAGAGGCCGACAACTGATTCTTCAAGCAGAATCGGATGATACTGACACTGAGGAGGAGCCAAAGAAAATAAAGGCAACTGGTAAGAAAGCCAAACTAGTTGAAGCCACCTCTCAGTAGGGAATTCCCATTAGTGCTTTGTCTTATAAACCTATGTCTGATTTTGAGAGAATTGTGAAAACATTAGGGAGGAATAGGTTTGATAATGTTAAAGAATGTTTTGATTCATTTGATGAAGATCAGAAGGAAAAAATTGTTCAACAGGTAATCAACTACTTATGTATATACAATTGATTACCTCAAGAACTTAAAATGGATATTTCTAACTCTTTATATTCTATTCTTTTGAATAAGTGGGAAAAGGCTATGGAGAAAGATCAAGAAATAATTGATAGTACTTTTATTTAGTATTTTCTTGATTTGTCTAAAGATGAATTAGCAACATTACTTGATAATTACAAAGGATAATTTTATTTTAATATAAGAAGATTGATGTTGATGAATGGAAAGGTGCAATTTGTTGAAGTGTGAACTCATCAGGTAGAAAGAAATGTTCAACGAATGAATATGCATACCAAGTCTCACAATGATGATCAATCAGAGACTGGTGGTAAACCGGAGTTAGGTGGAGAAGAAATTGTTTTACCAGATAGTGATAAGCATAAGGGTTGTTATCACTATTTTGACTATTGGGTGATTTTGTTCTCTAATCCGTTATAATCTGCAAAATTGTACTTTGTACTTCATTTCTACCTCTGAGGGTTTTTGGTCTAAGGGTTTAAGGTTCTGCAATTTACCCTTTTCTATCTTGAAATCCATGCGTTCTATTTCCTTGTTACTTTTTCCACTTAAGTGGAAGGGTCAGTCCATCATGAGAAGAGGTCCCCCCTTCAAGTTTTTCCCTAGGCGGGTCTTTAATATTGTTTTATTTTTTGCCTTCTCCTAAGTTTTTATTTCTTTGTCGGGCCTCGTAAAGACCATGCAAGTTCTGATTGATATGACTGTGCGCTTGATCTCACAAAGGGAAGATGTGAGAAACTTACCCTTCGTGAAGTGGCGAAAAGGTGGCGGGCTCGAGTAAAGTGGTCACAAGGAAGGCTAAAGAATGAGTATCTCCTGGTAGATCTAACAGACCGCATTGCTTCGCAGCCCAAAGATGTGCAAAACTTACCCTTCGCAAAGTAGCGAAAGGGTAGTGGGCCCAGCAAAAGGGTGACTTGGATGGTAAGGAAAGTGTATCTTGAAATAGATCCAACGGCTCATGTTATTTCACTTGGTGAAATAGCATGTTTTTTATCCTTCATGAAGTAGCGAAAGGATGGTGGGCCCGACAGACAGATAGTTCCTAGTTTTAAAGACCAATCAACTTGGAGTTGATTGGACGACCCACGTTGTTTCGCAGCCAGTAACACGAAGTTTATTCTTCGTGAAGTGGCGAAAAGGAGCTGGCGACTACGTGGTGGATGATGTCATGCCCAAAATTTAGGGCAAAAACGGAACAAATTTTTTTTTAAAAACATACTAAATTAATTAACAAGTTCGCTCTTGCGACAAGCGTTAAAGAAACTTTCATTATTAAACTCAAGCTAATTCCGAAACGAACTAAGCATCGATTAATCGTTAAGTTTTAATTGCGGAAAACCTACTAGTTAAATTCTATCTCCCAGAGATACTTAGACAATAGGTTTATTAAATTAATCAAACTAAAGGAAATAGGAGAGGTATTTTAATTTTATCTCCCGATATGACTATATAGTCCTTTCAAATTTTTTTTTTAAAATTTCTCTTTATAATTTATCCCAAATTAAAATCAGGATTATTTAAATATATACATATATTCATATTTGAATATGCATATATTTATATATTAAAATTTAATTACTATACCAATGCTCAAAAATTCATATATTTACATATATATATATATATATATATATATATATATTCCCATATATATATATGGAAACACACACACACACACACACACATATATATATATATATATATATTACTTAAATGGCAGATATTTTAATTCTAAATTTGAATACCATTATAATTTCCTAATTAAAAAACCATATTGTTGCCCAACCCTAATTAGGGTTCTAATTTCTTTTATAAATATTTTCTAAACTAAAAAATATATTTATTCTTTTTTTTATTATTAAATTGCCCTAGCCCCTTTCGAGCTAGGGTTTAACCCAATTTCCTTTTTAACAGACAAAGTTTCATGTTGGGCCGAAGACCCTACAATCGGCCATGATCTCAAAGTTGCAGGTCATGGGGGTTTCGGGTGGCGGACTGGCCGCGCGCACCACTGTGTGAGCTCACAGTGGCGCCGCGGCACCATTGTGTGCCCACACAGTGGGTGCCACTAGTGGCTCCCCACTGTGTGGCCACACAGTGGCGGCCGTGGCCGTCCACTGTGTGCCCACACAGTGGGTGCCGCAAACGGCTCCACTGTGTGTGCACACAGTGGGCGCTGCGTGGTCGTCCACTGTGCATACACACAGTGGAGTCCGCGGGGGGCCCCAAACATTTTTTTTTTTTTATAATTATTTTTTTTAAAATATAATATATAATAACATATATATATATATATAAATATATATATTTATATATATATATATATTTATATATATATATATATTTATATATATATATATATATACTTTTTCATAACTTAAATAAGCATAGTTAAAAAGCTGAAATTTATTTCAATATAAATTTATATATGGTTTTTTTTGAAAGAGAATTTTACATGCAAAATTTTAAACCAATATAATCAAGGGAAAAACATTAAGTTAAATAAAAAATATAAACATATATATATATATATATATATATATATATATATATATATATATATATATATATATATATATATATATATATATATATATATATATATATATATATATATATATATATTTGAATACATCTATAAAATAAGCTTTTAAATCAATGCTAACTAAAATACAATTTAGAGTATTATTCAAAGATTCATTATACTTTTTCTGGAAATAAAGAAATTCATATTTTTTTCTTTTTTTTCTTTTTTTCAATAAAATATTTAAATAAAACAACTTTTTTTTCCATTTTAAAATACTTAAAATCTTTCAGCATAATTAGACTTCTATTTTGCCTCAAGTAAAAATATAGGTAAAATCTAAATGAAATCAATTCTTTTATTTCTTTCCAAAATACATAAAGCTTTTGCATGCTACACAAATTAACTTTCCTTTTTTAAATAAATCAGAAGTAGAAATAACAAGCTTTTCTTATTTACAACATCTCTAAGATAATCTTCCAATTTACAGAATGTATTCTCTGAATAGTCACAACAATAAAGCTTCAAGTCTACTTTCACAAAATACAACTTGTTTCTCTTTTCTATAAATGAGGCATATTTCCATAGCAACTTTAAACAAACTTCTGCAATTGAATTTAAGTATCTTCAATAACAATCTTCTGTATCTCTTTCATGGTTCCGATTCTCTTTCCACTGATTTTCCTGCATAAAAGAAGACACATATATGACCACGGAGTGCTCACCTCCCAGCCTAGGCTAACTGGTAGCCACCCCCGAGCTCGGAGAACCAATTCCTAGATGGGTAACAAACAGGCAAACACATAGAAAACAATGCATACAGATATTCCAGACACATTCCCAACCTGGCTTTCACAGCACCACACTTTGGTGATGAACATTTTCAAAGGGTGGTAGTGGACCAAATACCCTGAGGAGAACTGCAAGTATGAAATAAACAAGAAGCCACCTCATGGCACAATAATAATATCAATAATCTCAACCCCTTATTCCTTATGCCCCCCAAAGGCATTCTAGCCTTATATCCCTCCTTATGACCCCCATTGCACAAACAAGCCATGCAGCAAGGGTCACACAAAGATCCCTTGTGATCGCTCTCAAAAGAGAGTCTCTCACTCGAGGGCTGTCACTGCTACCACCCTCAAGATCCTCTTCTCTCCCAAGAGTAAGAGATCTTGAGAAAACTCCCAAAACACAACAATTCATAAAGCAAAAATACCAAAAGATTTTCTAACACAAACTTTCAAGAACACAGATTTCTTATACCAACAACTTCCAGACAAAAACAAGAAGAAGATATTAAAAATAATAATTGAAGCCAACCTTAATTTGCCCAAAGGTTATTATGATATTTGATGAAGAGCTGCCCAATCCACAATTCTCTTTTCTTCTACCCTTAATCAATTTTTTTCTATTCCATAACATTATTTTCTTTTCAAATTTTCTTCTGTCTCCAAAAATGGAGAGTGGGTGATTACCCTGCTATTCCCAAAAATCTTCCTTAAGAAGCTCACTCTCTGAGTTCTCACAGGATTCTAAAAAGAAAACCAAAAAGAAGAAAGAAAGCAAAAATGCAAAAAGACTCTCAATCCAAAAGGAAAAATCTTGATTAGATTTAACTTCTAATTTTCAATTTTCGCTCAACTCAAAAAAACCAATTTTTAAAGCGTTAAAAAGATCATTATAAAGTAGAAACTTGCCTAAAATTTCCCCTAACCCCTAGGTATACCTTATGGGCATTAGGAAACCCTATTAAACTACCCCTAGGTGTTCATTTAACCCATTTTAAACCCTTCTGAAGTTTATTTTCGGGTCAAACATAAGTTGACCACTCCAAATATTATATTCCCAAAGTATTTATGACAACACATTATTTTATTTAAGATTAATTATAATTAAACACTTTCCCACCAAGAGACAAAATAAAGCATATAAATTTAAATCCACACATGTGTCAAGTGACACCAATAAAACACCTTTACAAAAATAAAACATGAAATTGCCTCTCGTGGTTTTCACATATAAAATTTAATTAACACTAAACACTCATGCAGCATATACTGATACGAATAAAATACAACACAAACGGGGTGTGGTCTCTCCAAATAGACAACCCCTGGCTTACGAACATACATAAGTCTAGGTTTGATTCTCCGTAATTTCCATGGTCACATGGTAAATTTCCTGCGCATCTCAATTTACACATTAGTACTTCCAAATAATCTCATATAACATAAAACACATGAATAATAATGCACTACAAGCACTCTGCATACAATATACATTTATCAATCAATACATCCTTTATCCAAATAACTCCACATAAAAATTATCATCATTCACATAATTTTGATCCATACATTAAAACATGCATTCTTATTTCTATCATCATAGTAAGTCCTGCAAAACCAATAATGATATACCTCCTCTCATGTTTATCCTATTTTAGGATCATATAGAGTTCTTTATCATAAAGCATATAAATGAAGCATCAACATTCATCAATGTTATCAAATCACGAAATCATATACGTTCTACATTCAGACATAGCTGACATACGTTAAATCAAGATTATCCAGTCATTGAATCTTTTAGGATTTCAAATTCATAATAAATCAAAATGCACACCACAAGGTGCAATAACTCTATAACTTGGTTCAATTACCTTTCTCACCAATCTATTTGTCTAACACAGTCCATTCTATCGAATTATAAAGCATTTATTAATAAGTCAAACATGGTCAACTAAGTAAATCAAAGCTTGGTTTGGGGAGGGCCTTACATCCTCCTCCCCTAGGGTTCGACTTACTCCTGGAAGTCGCATGAGTAGAATTTCAAAGTAGGGACATAACATTGCCCTCCATTTCCATAAGTTACTCAAACTATTACCCTGTCTACTAAAATGATGAAATACCAAAATCAACTTATTATTGTAATTAACTTACTATCTTCACAAGGTTAAATTCTTAGTATTTTTATTACATTTCCCTTTGATCTCAGGTAGGTGTTTTGCAAAGTTCTATCTTTCAACAATTTACATTATTTCGCCATCCAAATCATATCAATAACACACATCAACTCCCACAATCAAGGTTACACATTAGAATTTTCTAGGAGATCTACTAATTTAGGATTTGTTTTAAAAGCATGCTTATGCTACTATATTCACGTCCAAGCATGTTACTTAAGAAAACCGACATCACACTTAACCACCATGAAGCTACTTATTCTACATTCGAGGCACCTCATTAGGGTGTTAATATAATATTCGTAAAATCATCCTAGGTGCATAATTTCTTCCTACTTTCTTAGGTGACAAGGCAAAAGCATATTTAGGTTTTTTTTTCAATTCCGCCCTTATATAGGGTAGTTTTCTACCACAAGGGATTAACATGTTTTTATATTTATAGGCTCCAAGGTTTAAGTTTTATAGGGAGCATCATTCGCAATTTTCCAACCATTAAGGTACACAACAACCCCATTCTAAGGGAATGATAGAAATTATTAAAACTTATTTTAGATATCATCCACACAATCATCTCCATACCCATGCCAAATTTACCAGTCGATAATCATTACTTTCACAATTTATTAGGTCTAGGTCACACTATTGTTATAAACTTTCTTATTCAGATTACTCGCAATTAATTTTACTTAGGAGGATATTCCTTCCTTTATCTTAATTCGATAAAACACGTCCTTTGTTAATTCTGGTGCCTAGTTTCACTCCTTGTGGTATTCTCCCTTGACACACTATCAGTGGTTCAACGAACATGATAGACATTTACACAAATCACATCACTAGGGCTAGTTGTACCAACCATCAAAATGACCACTTGACACTTTACAAGACCAAAATACAAGTTACTTCTGCCAAGTCCAATAAAAGAAGAAAAATGCTGGCAATTGAAAAATATTAAAACTAGAAACATGGCAAGTGCCATAGTTCATATAAAAAGAAACATAAATTTTAGTGGTCTTCTCTTCATAAACAAAATAAACCAAAAAGAAAGTCCTAGCCCTAGTGTCACAATATACTCTTCAAAGAAAAATCAAAATTAATGTTGGATCAAACTCGAAACAAGATGACCAATTCTAGCCATGCTATAGGGAGTAACCGCAGCACATCACCCAAGATCACGCGTCCTGAGTGTGTTAGGAAGTGATTATTAGACTCTTTGAGATTTTAGATTCTTAAAACTCCTTTATCAATTTAAGAAATACATTCTTATATGCAAGAGATCACATTCATTTTTTTTTATAACTCATGCTCGATTTTTAACGTTCACGTGCTAACTATTTCAAGCTATACTTTTCGATATAATCCTCTATCTATACAGGGCTATTAGCATCCTTAATTATATTCTAACAGGAGTTTGCACTAACTCTACCATTCTCCGCCCATTCCTCTTGCACTAATCCTTTTGAACACTTAATTATTCGCAACCTATGCTTAATTAGAAGTTAAAGCTGATAGGATTAAGAACATTACTAACGTAATAAATACGATAACTCTTATTCTCAAGAGGGTTGAATAAATTTAATAAGGGCGACTATAATTTCACTCAAAAGTCTCTTCCATTACAGTTGCGTTTAATAGCACTTAATTAGGCCATCTTCTACTAGATAGACTTTTTATGTAGTTACTTGGTTCAATATCCATTATTTAATAAATATCCAATTTTCTCCATCATGTTATTGCATCCTTCCTTAATAACTTAATTTATTATGGTTTCCATTAACTATCTTAATATGCAAATCCTTGATTCAATGATACGTGGCAACTCAAGTGTCGACACTTTCATGTCTTACACACTCGGTTGATAGTTCGGTACCAAATTGACACTTGTTTACTTAGAACCACTTAGGATTTGAATAAAATAATCTTATAGTTTTTACTAGGGACATTATTTGATTTCTTAGCACCTTATGCCATTTTTTGTATTTTCACCTCCAATATTCACTTGCCTTCCTTAGGTAGGAGTTTGTTGCCAAAATTACTAACACTTATGGTTAAGAGCCATCTGGGGTGGAATTATTGTCAAGTAAGATCGAAAACGGTTGACATCAATTTCAACCCACACATTTCACGACATAACTCAAACAACTCAAAGAGTGGACTTACTCTTTTCTACTTTACTTAATCACTTTGAAATCAAGGGGGTGTGCACTCGAAAAGTGGCCAACACCCATCCTTTTAATTAAAAATTTAGTAAAAAGGGAAGTTATCTCCTTCCATGTTACTTATTTATATTTACTTACTAGTCAAATCTGGCATATCACACCTTCAATCTTCTTGATCTAAACAAATCATCTTACCTTTCTAGTATCCAGTTACTCTATTATGGTATAACATAAGGATGTCCAACAATTACCAATGTCTTAAGACTCCCATAATTTCCAAATTCTTAGCTAACCACATAATTTGGCTCCTTATCAATGTTCTCATCAAAATTTTTATACTTCCAACTAATCCTCCTTAACACTTTAGTATTATATTACTATTATACTCTCGATCCCTAAGCCATTTCCATCTGCACGTTGCTTCGTCCATACTTAATGTTTTCGCATACTCTCACACTTGAGTGTCAAAATTTGCAAGGCTTCTTCGATTGTGCCTAGTAGTTAAACTGTGTTACATACTGTCTTGTACCTAGCGACTAACCATGATTGGGTTGCACTTTCCTTCTTAGTTTCTGAATGACATCTAGTTACCCATTTCTAGATCATAAAATTCTAATACTCTTACACTCCTTGCACTTCAATGGGGATCTTTTGTTCGATTCCCAAATCAACTCTCCTCTCTCTTGCATTATTTACTTTTGTCAAGGTTATCTTTCCGTAAAGGAATCAATTTGAGGCTTTACTTGCTTGTTTCCCCAATCATATAACCCACGGATGAACTTAGGGTTTATTGTAATTACGTGTTTTTACCCGAGAAGTTCATGCCGCCTTTCTCTTTATCTAACTCATCTATAGTATTACTAGGGTTCTCTGATCAAGGGGATTGTCATTCATAAGTTTAGTTCTTATCTCTAAGGTTATCCAACTCTAGCTTCACTATACTGCTACAACCATTGTCTAACAAATGTTCTAAATAAGAAATTTATCCTGACCACATTCTTAAGGTACCTAGCCATTAGGATAGGTTAATGCTTCTTTCCTGAGATTTGCAAGAGTACCCCTTAACTCTTCTTCATTTATGTTCTCTATGTCGGCCTTGATCTTTTAACCATTATAATTTTCACATAACTTAAAAAATTTAATTTATCTTGTTTATGGTGCCTCCATCTAAGGTCTATTTATCTCATTTGATTTGCCATGTCAAGAACGTATTTCGATGGATGGCATTCTTTTAGTTATCATCAAGAGTATTTTATTGAAAAATTAACTCCTCATACTTGATTTGATTAGGGCAGTTATTGCGTTTTAGGTTCCAATTGAATGGTAACCTCGTAGGTACAAAAGGTCTAGTTTTTCGTTAATAGACACCGAAATTACTTCATATGAATAAATAGTTGAATATTTCACAGCCCTCGGGGTTTTATTTAAGCCATAAATATTATGACTAATAAGTTCAAATTTCAAGGTTTTTAGTGACCCTTGGAACCCCTTGAATTGCTATATATTGATCTATCGATCCACAAGCATTTTCACTCATGTTTCACTTTGTTATTTCGCAAGTTCCACCTAAGTGTTATACTTTAAGCCATAGTTTGTTTGCAACTAAGTTATGAATGTAGCCCATGTTCACCAGTGTATGAACCTAGGGCTCTGATACCAAAATGTCATGCCCAAAATTTAGGGCAAAAACGGAACAAATTTTTTTTTAAAAACATACTAAATTAATTAACAAGTTCGCTCTTGCGACAAGCGTTAAAGAAACTTTCATTATTAAACTCGAGCTAATTCCGAAACGAACTAAGCATCGATTAATCGTTAAGTTTTAATTGCGGAAAACCTACTAGTTAAATTCTATCTCCCAGAGATACTTAGACAATAGGTTTATTAAATTAATCAAACTAAAGGAAATAGGAGAGGTATTTTAATTTTATCTCCCGATATGACTATATAGTCCTTTCAAATTTTTTTAAAAAAATTTCTCTTTATAATTTATCCCAAATTAAAATCAGGATTATTTAAATATATACATATATTCATATTTGAATATGCATATATTTATATATTAAAATTTAATTACTATACCAATGCTCAAAAATTCATATATTTACATATATATATATATATATATATATATTCCCATATATATATATGGAAACACACACACACACACACACACACACACACACACACACACACACACACACACATATATATATATATATATATATTTTACTTAAATGGCAGATATTTTAATTCTAAATTTGAATACCATTATAATTTCCTAATTAAAAAACCATATTGTTGCCCAACCCTAATTAGGGTTCTAATTTCTTTTATAAATATTTTCTAAACTAAAAAATATATTTATTCTTTTTTTTTTTATTAAATTGCCCTAGCCCCTTTCGGGCTAGGGTTTAACCCAATTTCCTTTTTAACAGACAAAGTTTCATGTTGGGCCGAAGTCCCTACAAGTGGCCACGATCTCAAAGTTGCAGGTCATGGGGGTTTCGGGTGGCGGACTGGCCGCGCGCACCACTGTGTGAGCTCACAGTGGCGCCGCGGCACCACTGTGTGCCCACACAGTGGGCGCCACTAGTGGCTCCCCACTGTGTGGCCACACAGTGGCGGCCGTGGCCGTCCACTGTGTGCCCACACAGTGGGTGCCGCAAACGGCTCCACTGTGTGTGCACACAGTGGGCGCCGCACGGTCGTCCACTGTGCATACACACAGTGGAGTCCGCGGAGGGCCCCAAACATTTTTTTTTTTTTATAATTTTTTTTTTTAAAATATAATATATAATAACATATATATATATATAAATATATATATTTATATATATATATATATTTATATATATATATATATATATTTATATATATATATATATACTTTTTCATAACTTAAATAAGCATAGTTAAAAAGATGAAATTTATTTCAATATAAATTTATATATGGTTTTTTTTGAAAGAGAATTTTACATGCAAAATTTTAAACCAATATAATCAAGGAAAAAACATTAAGTTAAATAAAAAATATAAACACATATATATATATATATATATATATATATATATATATATATATATATATATATATATATATATATATATATATATATATATATATATATTTGAATACATCTATAAAATAAGCTTTTAAATCAATGCTAACTAAAATACAATTTAGAGTATTATTCAAAGATTCATTATACTTTTTCTGGAAATAAAGAAATTCATATTTTTTATTTTTTTTTCTTTTTTTCAATAAAATATTCAAATAAAACAACTTTTTTTTCCATTTTAAAATACTTAAAATCTTTCAGCATAATTAGACTTCTATTTTGCCTCAAGTAAAAATATAGGTAAAATCTAAATGAAATCAATTCTTTTATTTCTTTCCAAAATACATAAAGCTTTTGCATGCTACACAAATTAACTTTCCTTTTTTAAATAAGCCAGAAGTAGAAATAACAAGCTTTTCTTATTTACAACATCTCTAAGATAATCTTCCAATTTACAGAATGTATTCTCTGAATAGTCACAACAATAAAGCTTCAAGTCTACTTTCACAAAATACAACTTGTTTCTCTTTTCTATAAATGAGGCATATTTCCATAGCAACTTTAAACAAACTTCTGCAATTGAATTTAAGTATCTTCAATAACAATCTTATGTATCTCTTTCATGGTTCCTATTCTCTTTCCACTGATTTTCCTGCATAAAAGAAGACACATATATGACCACAGAGTGCTCACCTCCCAGCCTAGGCTAACTGGTAGCCACCCCCGAGCTCGGAGAACCAATTCCTAGACGGGTAACAAACAGGCAAACACATAGAAAACAATGCATACAGATATTCCAGACACATTCCCAACCTGGCTTTCATAGCACCACACTTTGGTGATGAACATTTTCAAAGGGTGGTAGTGGACCAAATACCCTGAGGAGAACTGCAAGTATGAAATAAACAAGAAGCCACCTCATGGCACAATAATAATATCAATAATCTCAACCCCTTATTCCTTATGCCCCCCAAAGGCATTCTAGCCTTATATCCCTCCTTATGACCCCCATTGCACAAACAAGCCATGCATCAAGGGTCACACAAAGATCCCTTGTGATCGCTCTCAAAAGAGAGTCTCTCACTCGAGGGCTGTCACTGCTACCACCCTCAAGATCCTCTTCTCTCCCAAGAGTAAGAGATCTTGAGAAAACTCCCAAAACACAACAATTCATAAAGCAAAAATACCAAAAGATTTTCTAACACAAACTTTCAAGAACACAGATTTCTTATACCAACAACTTCCAGACAAAAACAAGAAGAAGATATTAAAAATAATAATTGAAGCCAACCTTAATCTGCCCAAAGGTTATTATGATATTTGATGAAGAGCTGCCCAATCCACAATTCTCTTTTCTTCTACCCTTAATCAATTTTTTTCTATTCCATAACATTATTTTCTTTTCAAATTTTCTTCTGTCTCCAAAAATGGAGAGTGGGTGATTACCCTGCTATTCCCAAAAATCTTCCTTAAGAAGCTCACTCTCTGAGTTCTCACAGGATTCTAAAAAAAAAACCAAAAAGAAGAAAGAAAGCAAAAATGCAAAAAGACTCTCAATCCAAAAGGAAAAATCTTGATTAGATTTAACTTCTAATTTTCAATTTTCGCTCAACTCAAAAAAACCAATTTTTAAAGCGTTAAAAAGATCATTATAAAGTAGAAACTTGCCTAAAATTTCCCCTAACCCCTAGGTATACCTTATGGGCATTAGGAA
This sequence comes from Cryptomeria japonica, assembly GCF_030272615.1. NCBI lineage: Eukaryota > Viridiplantae > Streptophyta > Pinopsida > Cupressales > Cupressaceae > Cryptomeria > Cryptomeria japonica. The sequence goes on from NC_081415.1 coordinate 344,680,291, forward strand.
ACCCTATTAAACTACCCCTAGGTGTTCATTTAACCCATTTTAAACCCTTCTGAAGTTTATTTTTGGGTCAAACATAAGTTGACCACTCCAAATATTATATTCCCAAAGTATTTATGACAACACACTATTTTATTTAAGATTAATTATAATTAAACACTTTCCCACCAAGAGACAAAATAAAACATATAAATTTAAATCCACACATGTGTCAAGTGACACCAATAAAACACCTTTACAAAAATAAAACATGAAATTGCCTCTCGTGGTTTTCACATATAAAATTTAATTAACACTAAACACTCATGCAGCATATACTGATACGAATAAAATACAACACAAACGGGGTGTGGTCTCTCCAAATAGACAACCCCTGGCTTACGAACATACATAAGTCTAGGTTTGATTCTCCGTAATTTCCATGGTCACATGGTAAATTTCCTGCGCATCTCAATTTACACATTAGTACTTCCAAATAATCTCATATAACATAAAACACATGAATAATAATGCACTACAAGCACTCTGCATACAATATACATTTATCAATCAATACATCCTTTATCCAAATAACTCCACATAAAAATTATCATCATTCACATAATTTTGATCCATACATTAAAACATGCATTCTTATTTCTATCATCATAGTAAGTCCTGCAAAACCAATAATGATATACCTCCTCTCATATTTATCCTATTTTAGGATCATATAGAGTTCTTTATCATAAAGCATATAAATGAAGCATCAACATTCATCAATGTTATCAAATCACGAAATCATATACGTTCTACATTCAGACATAGCTGACATACGTTAAATCAAGATTATCCAGTCATTGAATCTTTTAGGATTTCAAATTCATAATAAATCAAAATGCACACCACAAGGTGCAATAACTCTATAACTTGGTTCAATTACCTTTCTCACCAATCTATCTGTCTAACACAGTCCATTCTATCGAATTATAAAGCATTTATTAATAAGTCAAACATGGTCAACTAAGTAAATCAAAGCTTGGTTTGGGGAGGGCCTTACAGATGATGTGGCAGTACAGATGGATGTCTGGCTGAGGCAAAAGGTAATTTTTTAGACAGACACATGGATCTAAAGGGATCGTGAGGGGCCCATTTGATTATGTGGAAATATTGATGGAATTCATGGTTGAACAAGACACGTGGCGGTTCAAATGTCGAGTCCGATAAGAGTTCTTGAACCAATGAATGACTGCCACGTAGGAGTTATTTGTCGGAAATCAATAGGGTAAGTGGATTCCACGCAGAGGGCCCACTTTGAAGGTTAAAGGATGTTAAAGGCTGCACATCTTTAAATTGATCCAATGATGCGCGTTGTTTTGCAGCCCAAAGTAACACGGTGATTAACCATTGCAAAACAACGAAAACTGTTAGCGGTGAAGGTTTCATGTAGTTAGTTAAATAGACTGGCAGTCCTTGTGGAGAATAAAGGTCAAGAGGATGGTAGAAGATCCAACGGTCAGCGTTGTTTCACATGGAAAAGATGCATGAGATTTATGCTTCACGAAACAATGAAAGGAAGGTGGGGCCCATTTTTAAGTAGGATGACCCAGGTAAGGTAAGAAACGTGCATGTTTTATAGGATCCAATGGATGGTGTTGTTTCGCATGGAAAAGATGCGAGATTTTTATCTTTCACGAAGCAGCGAAAAGCCAAAACACTGAGAATTTCTTTGTGGTCCATTGGAGCTTTTTTTTTTCGAATTCAATTGCGAATTGATTGCCGAAGCATGTGGATTAATTTTTTAATTCAATGCTCAGTTATCGTATTAAGCTTCACATCGAATGATTTTGGCGTCATTTCAATGATTTTTGCAGAGGAACCATTGTGCAGAGCAAATTTCTTCTGGCAACAGGTAAGTTCTACATATTGCTCGACAGTTACCGTTTGAATTAATATCACTAGGTGCTTGATTTTCTCAGAGGTTTGCTTAAGTCTTAATTGAAGTAGCTATAATTTCAAAATGGCACCGTGAAGAGATTTCACAGGGAAAGTTAATTACCAAGAGAGAGCCATATGTGATGATTTTCTAGAACAATTAACCATGTCTACTAATGCTGCTGTTAAAATGAAAGAATTAGTGCCCAAGGCTCCCCGTCTGAGAATTGGCGACGGTTTATACGATAAAGGAAATTGGTTAAGAGATTCAGAGATAGGGATATCAGGTCTGGGACTCTTCAAAGTGGGATTTGGCCAGAGACATTCCCTTGCTCCAATGAACAATATATGGGAGTTAGATGTAGGAAAGCTCATAGTCCCTGAGGTTTTCATGGATGTAGACTTGTTAACCCAGATTGCAAATAATTATGACCCTGTTACCCAGTGTGTTAGAAATGTAAATGGGGGAGCCTTAATTGAGATAAATGATGATGAATTTAGGAAAGTGTTCAGACTCAGTGAGGTGTTGAATTATTTGGAGCCCATCAATTTTGATACACTTGCATAGGTCTATAATGTGCAAAGAGATCACCTCAGGAATGGCCCTTGGAAAGAGTTTTTTGTCAAAATAGGAGGATTGACTATTGTAGGCCCTAGCACCATGGAGCCCTTCTCTTTAAATCTTTTTACTTTAAGAGCTAAAGGGATGTATTGGTCCCTATGTCATATTTTTGGGGAAGATGTTGAAACAACCATGCCAACCCACTATATGCTTATGTTAGCACAAATCTTGAACCCATCTCTGGTAGTAACCTTTGACTTTGCACCTTATCTTACTGATGCCATTCATGAAGGGCTGATGGGGATAAAAAATGCTAAGGTAGATAGACCTTGTGGGTGGTATTCTCTTATTATGCACATGTTTTTATTCAAAGGTGCTGATTATTTTGCTAAGGAAATGGACTTGGTTAAGGAGAAGGATGGTGAGGAGATGCCTGTTCAATTGTGGAGCACAATTTTATCTTGGGATAGGGAGGATGAAAGTTACTTGAAGTTTGATAGATGTTTTTCATCTAGGCTTAGGATCCTTTTGTGCCCACAAAACCCTAGGATCCCTAAGGCTCTCTTAGAGTTCCTTAGGCCTAAGGAATTCACTGAAGATACCAAGATTGTTCACAACTAGGGTGATATATATTTATACCCTATCTCTATTGTGTTTAGAGTTTATGGTTTCAGAGGTACTCCATATTTTCTCCCCTATCAAGTTCCATTGAAGATAAGAATTGCAGAGGTCCTAAGACAAATAGGACATTTGCAAGAGGCAAAACTAACAAATAGGGGGAAAGGGACAATTTTCCCAACTGTCACCATTGCACATCAATTTGTAATCACCAAGGGTGGTTGGAAACATTTTGATGATTTCTTTCAACCCTACAGGTTGTCTACTGTAGTGTCAAGGTTTGTTGACCTTGAAGATTTCTTTAATGGCATGTTCAAAAGGAGAGCTGTATGTAAAGGCAGACCACACCAGTTCCATTTTCCTAAGGATCTGATCAGAAATGAATTCAACCTTGAACAAGAATTAAGAAAGGAAAAGTGGATAGCATACAAAAGGGCTCTTGATTTTATCCACCAATTTGATAGCAGTTATGACCCTTTGTCTAGTTTTACTCCCTTTGAGGAAAAAACTAAATTCTTGATTCTTTATTTTGAAGACTTAATGCAAACCTTAAAGGAGAAGAGGGAAGATATAATGAGAAATGATCTTGAAAAGGCTAAGTTGGTTTTAGCCAAGCCTGCCTTTGCCAAGGCCATCCGTCCAGGTGAATATGTGTTGCACAAAAGGCCAAAGTACAGTGTGCTAGTGCCAGTCAGAGGTGAGTCTTCCACTTCAAAAGGGAAAAGACCAATAGAAGATGTGGTTGAAATCCAAGATTCCCCTAAAAGGCAAAGGGTGGGAAAAGAGATACAAACTGGTGAGCCTTTATACTCTCCATCCCGATCCCCAATCCATGTGGGAGATGAACATGCAGTGGCTGAGAAATTGTTGCAATTAGGAAGTCTTGGGGAGATTGCCTATACTTATGAAGAAACACAAGAAGGAATGCCTGAAGAGCCACTGAGTGCTGAAATGAACTTGACTGCAGATGAGTTTAAAGGAAAAGAGTTAGGCCCTGCCATCAAATAGGCCAATGAAGAGTTTCTAGCTAATAATAATTTTGTTACAACAAGATCTTTTATGCAATTCGTTTGGAGGCAACATATTGAACAATTCAAAGAAAGATGTGAGAAGAGGAAGAATGAACAACCCCACAAAGATGCAACTGCAGTGGAGGAGGAAGTGAAACAAGAAATGATGGCAGAGTTCAAAACCATCACTCCTGAGCAGGGGAGAGAAATGGTAGCAAAAGCTGGTGTGCTAATTCTTCCTAAGTGGGACATAGCAGATGCCTTAGTGCTTGAAGCAATAAGGAAAGAAACCAAGCCCGTAGAAGGAGTGACATTCAACAAGGACAATGATGCTTTGGTCATGTGGTCCCTAAGGAGGGATGGGAGCATAAGAAAGAAGGACACTTTAGAGTCTAGCTACCTTGGAGGTATGATTGTGAAGAGAGTGCAGGACAAAAGGGTGGTAAAGCTGCCAACACAGTTCTAGAAACAACAAAATTAGTGTGGCAGTGGTTGAGAAGGAAGCTAAGGAGAAGGTTGATCTCTAGGTAAAACAAGAGACAATTTTAAAGGATTATAATGAGGCCAAAGTGGAGATAGTCACCAGGGATAGTATCATTGCCAAATTAAAGAGTCAATTGGTGGGGCAATACCAGAGAGGTGAATCTTCTACCCTAATGATCACCTCTTCTCTAGAAAGACCTCCACCCACCAGTCCCATCATTGAATTTCCCCCTTCTCCTATGACCTCTGGTTTTCAAGCAACTGAAACCATACAAGATGAATTGCAAAAGTTAAAATAGGCTCAGGCCTTGTTTGCAAGTAAATATGAAGAAAATGTCAGAGGCACAATCTTGAAATTTGCTGACACGATCAGGGCTTCCATTGTGTACATTTTTATGAAAAGAATTGTGAGCATATTGACTGATTTGAAAGAAGATAAGGCTACTCTAGAGCCAATTTTGAATAAGTGGATGCCTAGGGAAGTGGAGTTGGAACTTATGTGTTCATCTCATGAAGAGGCAGAGGCTGATGCCAATATCAAATCCACTTGTGAGTTAGTAAAAGGCATGACTAAGTTACCAGAAGGAAGAGCTAGTGTAAAGAGAAAGGCCAACTTATACCGAAAGGAATATGTTGACCATAAGTTTGAATTGTTTCCTGGGGGTTTTGTTAGTCCAGATTAGTTGAAAGATAAATAGGTATGGCTTGATGAGCTAGGACATAACTTGGCCCAACAAATAAATGAAGTCATCAATTCAGATGACACATCTTTATTTATTTGGACCATTGAAGAAATTGAGAAAATGAAATCACTTTATGGTTTTTTAGAGATAGAGGTTAACCAACTAAGAAACACATGGAAAAGATTGAGTAAGTTAAAGAAGAAAATTGTTAGCTTCTCCTAGCCAGGTGATGATGTGTTCCAAGAATGGAAAAGAAAGTATGGAGTGCAAGAAGCGGAGGTTCAAGAAGATGTTGCAGCGGAATAACAAAATTGAAAGCCGCTAGGATTGAAAATGACTTGTAACTTCTTTTTGAAGAAAATTAGAGTTGTAACAAACTATTCTTATGAAAGTCTGAAGCTTGTTTTGCATCCATATTATTATAAATGGATACCAGGACTTAAGGATAGAACATCACAAGAATTTGTAAAGAAACTCTTCTGAAATATATCTAGGGTTTTCTGGTTATTTCAAAATTACCTTGAGTTATGTAAGATTTCTCAAAAATAAATATTAATATATAGATCAAAGCTTTTTGGGCCTACATCTCTGTTGTCTTCTGGTGTGCATTCATTAGTTTGTTGGTTTCATTTGAATAATTTAGGGTTATTCAATTGAATATGGATTGCAAGGCAATCTTATAGATATGTTTCTGGCTTTTCTCTTCAGGAGAGGAATTAAATATGTGTGAAATATCTTTGTTAGTAAATCAATTATTTGTTGCTTTTGAATTTGATAAATGGTTTTAGTTTAAAGGGAAAGAACTTATATATCTGTCAAGCATGTATAGGGTTAATGAAAGACAAAGTGATAAAATGTATGAGAATGTTTAGGTTCGGAACTCTTGTTTAACTTGGGTGACTCTATAGCCTAGATAAGGCACTGGTAGCAATTGTGGAGTTTTTTCTATCTTTCTTGGAGGTCAAAACTGAAAATTAATGCATGTTTTCTTTTAATATTTCAAGTATTATTGAGGTGATGAGGTTCATATATTTTTAGCATTGGTTTACTGTGTATCTCAATTTAAAAGTGTGAAAGTATTCACAAAAGGTATACCCACCTGAGCTTTGGATAAGTTCAAAGTGTAGAAGGTTTTGCTAAAACCTTGTTATATGTTATTCACGAATTCTATTTTCTTGTTGTCCTCTTCATATGCAAACAAAGTTATCAACAGAGAGGATTGGGGGAAATCAAAATTTGAGAACAACAAGGGTGACACTACTTCTGAACCAGTGATCTTTGTTGATGACATACAGAATACCATTGATCTATCTAGGAATATTATTGAACCAGATAAGCAGCCACCGATTATTTCTATTTTACAGGATAAAACAGTGGATGTACCGGCGACTCAACCAAGTGTGGATATTCCACCCCAACCGATAAAAGATCAATAAGTGAAAGCACAACTCCCACAGGTTTCACAGGCTACTCAGGAGAATCCTACAAAAAAAGTTGAAGAGAAGACCTCTGAGCAAGAAAAGGACAAAGAGCAAAAGAAAATTGAGGAGGAGAAATATGTTGAACAAGAAAAGGCATTAGTTAAGAAACATAATGATGATGATGATGATGACTCATTAGGCATCAAAGGGCCTATAGATGTAGAGAATATGAACACATCAAAACTAATGGAGATTGTAATTGTGATGCAATCCAGGGCTCAAAAGAAGAGACTTGAGGAACAAAGGAAGGAAGCAGAAACCTTCCCAAACTACTGTGGAGATTTTGTCTAGTCTTCTACCAGAGACTACTATAGGGAGTTTGAAAACTTCTATTGGAAAACTTGGCTAGTTGCTGATTCCTCTGACCAACTCAAGTCCCTTGAGGAAGTAGCTTAGACTTTGGCTGAGAAAAACTACAGGAAGAAAAGAGGTGAACATATAATGAAATATATTGATACAGGGAAGATTACTTTATCCCTGAACAAAGATCTTTTGAGAAAAGCTATTAAAACCAGAGGCAGAATTCTCGCCTACACATCCAATGTTTCATTTTTCTATACTGATTTTGTTAAGAGGTGACAAGAGACAAAAATGGAACTGGAAAAGATATGTAATGCCTACATACCTTTACGGGATTCAGTCTTAGCTTTTGGCAAATTTGTTGATGATTTGTAAAATCGGTTAGATTCGTATGATTTTGAACATGCAAAGAGACTTCGATCCCTGAAGGAGTTAAAGAACTTATTGAAACCTAAAGTGGACATCCTACAACGAGCTTATAAGAATGCAAAAGAAGTTTTAGCTACTCTAGAGATGAGTATAGTTGATGCAATGGAAGAATTTTCTGCATAGGTCATGACCACTATAGAGATTACTGAAACCTTATTGGAAACACGAGAAAGTGATTTTTCTCAAATGAAGCTTACTTTCAGTAATATTTTCTTGAAAATTGAAGTGAACACTCCTTAATAGAGACTTTTAAATTTTTGTATATGTAAACTTTTGATGCAAATTTTGCTATATATATATATATTACTTTTCAATTTGGCATTGTTGTCAAAGGGGGAGTAGAAATATGTGTACAATTTTTGTAGCACACTTAGTTGTAAAGTTATAAAATTTTCTAAGTGTTGCTATCAATGCCAAAGGGGGAGATTGTTGGCTTGATGATGATTATAATGAATGACTTCATGTGTTGTCATTGATGGAACATGTACACACATGCATATGTTCACATTGTCATCTTAGTTAAGACAAACTGGTATTACTTCTAAAGTGTATTGCAACTAGTATTGGAAGTTTAGTTTATGATGGTTTACAGAGTGTCAAACCGGTATATGCAGGAATGACTTGACACCAACTTGGAGATTCAGCGGAGACCATCAAAGAAGCAAATGGAGGACAATCAGTTTACATGTTGATAGTGGTTAACTCTAACCGGTATTGGTATTCCAACCAATATTCATTGATTGTGTGATGAGTTATCACCGATCGTGATGAGCTACCTCTAACCAATAAATTTTGGCAGTAATTTGTGATGAGTTATGTTAGATTGTCCAGATACACTGGACCTAGGAAATTGTGATATAATTTCTAAGATGAAATGAAATCTAATATCTATATAATAACATTATGATGAACTATTTTGATGATATGATATGATATGATGCGAGATAGAAGTGTTAAGTTGTGGAAGGCATTACAAAATATGTTGGTGATGCAGTTTTGATTGAGCAGAAGAGGATCTATTCAAGCAAGTTGTGCTACTTCTAGATCATACCACCTATTGTTTTCTAATCACTACAACAATCAAATCCCCTAACCGGGTAAGCTCTAACAGGCTTTCATTGTACAAATCCTTTAACAAGGTGATCCATTAGTTTGGATTCTAAAATCCTCTACTGAGGTTACTCCTAATAGGGTACTACCTTAAATAGGGTATAGCTCCTAACAGAGATATGAGATCTTTAACAGGATTCGCTCCTAGCAGAGTACTTTTGTAGACCTTAACCGACCAGTTACCTATTATTGCAGATAGTTAACTTGTGAGTCCCATCTCACCGTGGTTTTTCCCATTTGGGTTTTCCGCGTATAAACTCTTGTGTTATGGTGGATATTTTACTTATTGTGGATGCTTTAATATCATTTTGGATTTCATGCATAGTATTTAGTAAACTTGTTAAGTATCTCAACCAGGCAGTGTTTAAAGTAGTATTGTTTTTGCTATCACTGATTCAGCCCCCCTCTCAATTCTTTATAAGTCTATCAGTATTAACCATAATTGGGATGACTAGTATCTGGATGAGCAATATACATACATTAGGGTGTATGGATTCAAGAGAATGCCACATATTTTACCATTTATAGTTCCAAATAGATTGGCTTCTTTAGAGATTGTGTGGCAAATGTATGAATCCTCAGATCCTTTTAGGATTAGTCAAAAGGGATCCTTTTTTCCCATGTGTCTCAAAATTGGTGATTTTAAAATTAATTCAAATAAAGGTTTTGGTTCAATTGCTTATGTCTTTTCATTTGCCACTTGGATTGAAGGCCAGGAATTTGACCCAGAAGGGTATTATACTTCTACTAAAAGGGAAATGACATTGGGGAGGGTTCAACGTGATTTTGAACTAAAAGAGGAATTAATGAGGAACTGTAGTTCCTATGAAGAGGTGTAGACAAGAAGATCAATGCACTTCAAACTGCAAAAGATTGAAAGTAGGAAAAGGATTGAAGACCCTTCTTATGAAGGACTTTTTCTAGATGAGTTCAATAGGGTAGTAAGGATGGAGAATATTATTCAGAATGCCCCTATTATTTTATCTAACTTATCCATTCTTACCCCCCATATCCAAGTCCATCAACATTTGTCGTGGGAGGACTAGTTGAGCTTTCCCTTTAGCCAGAAGTCTCCAACACCATCTTCATGTGCTGATTTATCTCAAAAGGGTGAAGGTACAAGAAAACAACAAGAGGAGGTGGAATTGACCCAGGAAGTAAGGTTGCAACCTTACATTCTACCTGATGAGAATAATGAATGATATGATTAAAATAAGCAACTATCTAATAGAAGATGTGAGAAGAAAAGCGTCAAAATCTTTTCTATCTGATGATAAATTCATTCATTCTCAAGAATTTAAATTACTTTTGTACAAGTGGAAAGGAAGAGAGATTGATAGGGGACTGAGAGAAATCCCTAATGAGAAAGGAGAGGAATGTAATAAGAAGTTCTACGAAGAGCTCAAGGAAGAATTTGGTCAAATGATACCTAAAAATGGGAGACAATTGATTACGGAATGTGGATGTTTGATTATCCCTGAGATGGATTTATCTTCCATTATTGTTATTGATAATCTAAGAAGAGATCAAAAATTTGAATGCAATCTCAAGATGAAGGCTATGATAAGATTTGTTTTGGTTCAAATTTTAGACCTTCTGATAAGATTCTTTCCACGTGGTGCATGTATCCTGAGGGACAAAGACCAAAATTGATTAGTGATATGAATGAAATAATGGGACTATTTATGGTTTATAGGCTTAAGGATATCCCTTCTAGTGATGTAGCCTAATTAAATGTGAATATTGCCCTATTTACTCAGGCCAAGGTTGAGGAATTGTATGAAATAATTGCACATATTACTTAGGAAAATATTGAGTTAAGAGAATCACTAGGAGCTTCAAAAGGAAAAGGTCTGTTGTTGGAGGATGAGAACACCATTTCCAAGTTACAAACCAACTCATATGTGAAATAAATAAAAGAGAGGAGGATGAGAAGCAAGTGTTTAACTTGCAACAGGAGGTAATGTATTTGAAGAAAGATCTCAAAATGAATAAGTTCACATGGGCCCAAAGTTATGTCAAGAGAAAGTTTGAATAGATATTGCCCTAATTATAGGTTACATGGACAAGATATCAAGAGTTATTCCATGTTATGTAGAGGCAATGGGAAGTAGAGATTTAGTTAAAACTTACCATGTGGCATTTGTTTTAAAAGAAACAACTAATCTACCATATTTATGAGTTTATTGAGTCTGTTGGTGGTCAAGATTCTCAAGTATGGACAGACATGCTAAATGAATTAAATCCCACATTATTTGAGGCTAAATAATTGTTAGGTAATCATTGTATATATCATGGATCTATTGCACAAGCTTTGAAAATATTTTCCAAATTACAAGGCACTCCCCTCCCTCCATTCATAAAAGAAGGTGAAGAACTTAGGACATAACAAGAGTGGAAGATAGAGCTTGGAAATTTCCTTTTCCACAAGGTGCTAGATAAAGTTCTGGATGATGCTGATAGGGTGGTGAAAAATTTGTAGTTAGAGATAAGTGGCTTGTACCAATAGGAGTATAGCGCCAGAATCTTGAATAAAGAAAATGCTACCTTAGTGACCCCTTCATATAATGCACACATGGACTCTTGTCAAAGCTTCTTTTCTAGAGAGAAGTGAGTCATGAGAGGTAGTCTTGCCAGCTGGAGGTTTTCTTTCATTTTCATGAACTACGTTGCAATTTAATCAAACTGCCTCTTGTTTCTAACATGACTTGTCAAAGAGGTTATAACTATAAAAAGGTAGTGATTCATTCAGAATTATAGTTTGTTATGGTATTCTTCATCCTTGTTTTTCCTCGAGATAACTGTTATGCTTTATTCCTTGATGAGAAAGCTAGATAGTGACATGTGGCATGGTATTGGCTGAAAGATTTGTTGCTCCCTTGTTTTTATAAAAGGGAATCCATGGAATTTTTGAGGGGTTCTAAAAAATATAATATGGAAGCGATTTAGGAGGGTTTTTGTTGATACAGAGATATCTTTTCCTAACATATGAAATTGTTGCACATATAGAGATTAATGGAAATATTCTATTGAATTGTCCCATATTTGTTGTTTCTCAATTGTATGCTTTCATTTGTTAAGGAAAAATGGTACTATCTCTATGGGTTTTCTTTAGATGTGTGATGTAATACTTAACTTTTCTTTAAGGAAGAAATTAAATTATGTTAATACATTACAAGAATTGAGGAATAGTTATACGATTGTTTAAGTATTATTCATGGGGTCAGTGATAGAATATATTTATAAGGCATTTATATTCAGGGATTTAAATGTGACTCTAGTTAGTCTGTCAGAAATGTGCCTCTAGTCTTATGGATAACACACTGGTCTGATGATATGATTGTTCAACAACCACAATATCTTTTAAGCAATTGTTTTTTCGTTTTACTATTGTTTATATAATAAATTAAATTCTCAGTTAATAATATCTTGTGAAATAAGAAAACTAGGGCCAATTCTGAGTTGTTTATTTGTATTAACCTTGTGTCATTGAGATTTATCTCTTTTAAAACCAATACCGGTCTAGTATGTTGTAAATTTGTGAGTATTGCTATAGGTTAACCCGCCTAGGTCTTGCAGAGCCCAAAGTGAAGAAGGAGTGTCCATATTGTCACAATATCATTGTAAAATAACCAATTGTCTTAAGTTCTTATTGAAAGGAGAAGGACAATTCTTTAAGAAACTTAATAAATCACTTGGAAATACCAGTTGGTTTTCCTTCATTACCAATGCGATTCTTGGTGCATGGATCTATCTTGGGTCTTGTCAGATGTTCTTTGGCATGCAGCCAACCTTCCTACTAAACCACACTTCATGGTTGTTATTTTCTAGAAAGATTTATTTAATTCTGAGGGATGACCTATTTACACATTTCATTTTCCTGCATTGGTAAATGTGATATTATGAGGTCGGCCCAGATATGTTTTGGTGGGTATTAATATGTTATTATGTAATCATTTGTAGGGGCAGAGGAAGTAGAATTGAGTATAAGGATTGAGATTCACATTTTGTGATCTGGTTGATTCTTAGAGTCCCATATTGGATTGTATCTGGCTGATAGCCTGCATGTAACCAGTTAATTACTGGATGTTCTTTGATGATTATATGATGATTGTTGGATGAATGACAGAAGTTCTAAGATATTAATATGATCTTTTTATGTAATCTTCTTATGTTTTCTTGCTTCTTTCATTGTGTTTCTCTTGTTGCATAAGCCAGTTGATTCTCTTTGAGGGATTTACCGGTTATGGCTGCATCAAGTGGTATCAGAGCTGGTTTGTGAACCTATTGTTGGATAGAGTGTTGATTGTTGGTTGGAGATGAAGTTGAGGCAAATTCTAGACTTGTTCAAATTGTTGAACGTGAGGCAAAGCAAGGTTCGCAGGTAGATCGCCGATCCTAGAGCTTGAGCTTGAGGCAATTAGTGGGTGGAGACTTGAAAAAATCACCGATTGAGGTAGGCTACAGTTTGGACTGGTAGATCACTGAGGAGAGGCAACCAAAAGTTGTAGTCAGATCGCCAAACCCCCTGAGGAAGTTGCAAGTACATACTGATAGATTGCCAAACTAGATCAAGTGATGGGACTCACTTTTCAATTAACCCAGAGAGTATGATGCAAGAGAACCAGTCTAGTTCTTACCAGTTGAGCAGTTTTCAGTGGAATTGCTTGAGATTGTGGCATTTATTCATGTTTGAGAGTTTAGCGTTGTGGTTTTGGGTTTATTCCCTTGTGATTATCATCTTTGTTGTGTTCAAGTTTCATGGCATTTGGATTTAATCTCGGTGAGTTATCGATTCTGGTATTGGCCCAGTTGATATGTTCTTAATAGTTATTCTGGCAATGTGTTGAGCAAAGTTGGATTGGGTTGCAGTTGATCCTCCTAACTTGCGGATCGTTGATTTATATTTCTTGTGCCATGTCTGATGTTCTCAGAGGACCATACATTGTCTTATGCATTTTGGAAGTTGTTCTTAGTGATTTGAGCTAACATGTTACCATTACAAGTTTCATGAACCAATTGGTCTTTGGGTCGACTTGATCAAATTGTAATTATTTGCAGATGGTATAAATGGAAGTTTGTGAATCATTTGAGGGGGAAAAAATTAGAAGATCGAAGAAAGAGTTCAGAGATCTAGTGAAGATATAGATCTAGTGAGATTCTGATCTGGTGGACTGAGGCCAAAAGGCTGAGGTCTGGATTAGAGTAGAACTGACAAACTATTCCCAGAGGCTGATTTGATATGTGGATGATCTGCGGATCTTGTAATTATGTTGTAAGCATTATTTGTATCCTGGGCTATGATCCAACATGTGGCATATGTTATTCTTTGGACTATAATAAGATTTATTCATATTGTTTACCAGTTATGTATTTTGTGTTGTTACCGATTGTTCTTTCTGCCATTTTTGGTGTTGTGTTACTGGTTATTGGTATATCTTCCATGGTTTTTGTGTTAGGCTACAAGGATGGGCTATCCTTCATTGGATCTCCCTACCTTGACTACATCACCATTCCTCATCACTTGAAGAGGAAGAAGCTCCATCAAAAAAGAGACTTGAAGAGGAAAAGGCCTAGTAAAAAACAAATCTTGAAGAAAAGGAAGTTTCCTTACATTAACCGCAAACACCTCTATCATAATTATCTAAGTGGTTGTGGAAATGAGTTTGATGAAGAACCTTTGAGAACACACACTTTGGAATAAAGATCAAGGTTATCCCAATCTCTCAATCAAGGTGGGAAAATCATCTTGGCATTAATGCCTCAAGAACTAATCATTTATTGAGTCTTTCGACAAATCATTTGTATGTCGGTTACAACTCGAGCTCAAAAGAAACCCCTTTTCCATGCATCTAGATACTAGTGAGGATGAAATAACTAAAGACCTAATTCAAGAGGCCTAACAAAATCCTGTTTTCCAAAAACTTATGGAAAAACTCATAGAATCTGACAAGGAAAAATACTTCCTCATGCTAGCAAGAAAAGGTTTTAAAATTCTCAAGGATTTTGATATGGACAAGTTAACACAACAACACCATGAGACAAGAGAAGATCCAAGAACACACAACTATAATGCCAATGATCACGATAACAACAATGAGAATAACCCACTTACTATACTCACACAACAAATGCAAGCATTACAACAACAAATCCAAGACATGCAGTGTGGAACTACCATATGAAGGTAATCATTGGAGGACATATGTCCTTATCCTTTGATAGGAGGCTCAACATGATTCCATTCCCTCCAAATAGTGAATTACCCAAGTATGACAACTACATGGGTGACTCGGATCCACAAGATCATATAAGGGAATTCTGTACTATAAGCATGGAATTCACACATAGTGAGACATACATGATGCGGCTATTACTAAGGAGTCTAGGAGGAAAAGCCATGGAATGGTTCTTTAAACTACCTGTCAGCATTAGATATTTTGAAGAATTAGTAAACAGATTCATCATGCAATACTCCTACAACATTGAACATGAAGTGACAATGATAAATCTATGCAACACAAAGAAAAAGATTGGAGAACCATTCCTCACTTTTCTACAAAGATGAAAGAGATTAGTCTCAATGTACCCGCGTAGTATACGAGGAAAATAAATGGTGGCTATCTTCATAAGAAATTTGGTTAGTGAGATGACATATCAATTGAAGATGCAATTTCCTCCCTCATTTGATAAATTGATCGAAAATGCAATTCAAATTGAGGAAGAAATGGTTGAGAAAGGGGAACTCAAATTAAACAAAGATAACTAGGGTTCCTCTAGCAACAAAACTCCAACAATGGGAAAATAAAGTTTTGGATGAGGAACAAGAATGTGGTAAATGATGGAGTTGTTGATTCCCACAATGTTATGCCAAAGCAACCCACTTTCTACTTATCAACCAACACCTTCGCTAACAACAACCAAAACACCAAACCAGACAACAACCAAGCAAAACCATTTGCACGTAAACCAAGGAGAAATTTCACACCATTGGGGGAACCCCTAGAATCGATATTCAAAACTCTTCTTGCTAACAAAATGATTATGCTACCAGAGTCAAGAGGTTTTGAACCACACGTTAAACCCTCTTGGTGGAACGATGACCACTATTGTGATTTTCACAGGGAGCATAAAGCCAATGATTGCATGAGGTTAAAACACATCATCCAAGACATGATAGACAATGGTGTGATAATTGTGGATGGCCACAAATCCAACAAAAAAAACACAACATTTCAGATCCCACTTCTGAATTATGAAAAGGGTGAGACATCAAAAGATGACAAAGGCAAACATGTTAATTATACTCTTGCTTATGATAACGTGATAAATAACCTTGAAGAATATGAGTCACAAGTTAATGTCATCATCATAAAGGGGAATGGAGAAAACAAATCTGCCAATGAAGTCACAAGAGGCCAGGCTAAGGTTGTTGGCAATTGGAAAAACTGATTATGTGTTGCATTGATGTTTTATCATTGATGGCAACACCGACTGTTTTGGTTGTTTATCGGCTTCCGGTAGGATTTGGTAGAGTGGTTGGCTTATGATATTGATCCGGTATGATTTGGCTTATGGATTTGGTTTGGATTTGTCATTCATGTTATTTAGATGGGTATCACAATCAGTTGGTTCAGTGTAATGTCCCCTACCTGATCTATTTCAATATACTAAAATTGATTGATATTCTTCAATTAGTTATTAACAAGTTCTTATTTATTTTCCTCATTAGATGATTAATTTCATTATTTATAGTTCTTAATATAGTTATTAGGCCCTGCTACTACTTCAGTTTTAGGGGAGAAGGGTTTATGTATGTTACCAAAGCGCTTAGAGACCAAATACAATAGGTTCCCTCAAATTTTACAGATCCAAGCCCTTACCTATCTTGGGTCTATACCCTCAAGGCTTATGGGTCGTTGATCCCCACCCTTTCTTGGGACTTAATCTATTGCTTGGATTTAGACTGCCCCTCTTTGGAACATCTCCTTCCCATCTTCTTAAATACTGACAGTAATAACATGATTTAGACTATAAGTATACTAATTTCTTATGTATTATGAATATATATGAAATTAAGTATGATTGTCATACATATTACAGTCCATATTAATATTACTATTAGTTTTGAATAAGAACATTATCAGGCTTCATATATTAAGCATACTTATTAAACATATCCCCATGCATACCACCAAGAACAAGGATGTTACTTCCTATTACTCAATAATAAAAATTTTGATCTGATCTGCTTGATGGATCTCTTACTGGATGCTTTTATTCCTTTCTTTTATATCTCTCAATGTGAGGGAGAGGTCACACCTCTTCATCATGCATTCCTTTTGGCAAGAGACACGCCCTCTCACCATTAGCACCTTTTGAAAGAGTGCAACTCTTCATTATTTTTGCCCTTTGAAAGGGACACAACCTTTCATAATCAGATCTGTACTTCTCATTTTTCAAATTCTCCCCCCCCTCAAATGAGTTTCTCTTCTCCCTTTTATATCTCATGTTTGAGGGAGTCACAACTTATCATTTCATGCCTTTTGACCTTTCATTAGCTTTAATCAAATTTAAATAATATTTAATTATATTCTTTTATATTTTAATTTTAATTTTTATATTTATTCTTTTGTATTTTAATTTTTTATTTATTTATTATTAAATTATATTTCAAAGTAGGGACATTACATTCACGATTTGATGACTCGGGAGCTATCATTTGTTCTAGTAAGCCTTTTGGTCACCAGTAAGGGTTCTACTGGAAAAGCTTTGTTGAAGATATTTTGATGCACGTGATAAGTGGCATTGGCACATATTATAGATGGATTTTAGGATGTTGTTGGTTATCTTGTTCATGTTCTCGTTGATCAGTGGTGTTAGATTTGGGTCCGGACCTAATGCTATCTTATTCATCTAGGTTATGGATCGATTTATGTAACGTGTTGGTGGATGATCCTGGTACATTACCAGTTGGGTTTATTGATTGGATTATGTTATTTCGGTCTCAAGA
Source organism: Cryptomeria japonica (assembly GCF_030272615.1). Taxonomy (NCBI): domain Eukaryota; kingdom Viridiplantae; phylum Streptophyta; class Pinopsida; order Cupressales; family Cupressaceae; genus Cryptomeria; species Cryptomeria japonica. The sequence goes on from NC_081415.1 coordinate 344,697,891, forward strand.
ACTTGGTTGATCATTAGATTGTAGGTTTATGTTATGAATTTATTGTATTACCTTTTAGGTGGCAGACCTAATTATTTAGGTCCTGGGATGGTATAAATATGATGTAAGATCTCTTTGTAGATCATGGGATTAATGAGATTATAGTTATGGGATTATCTATGTGCAAATAAAGTTGTAATCATATGTAGAATTTTTTGGTTGATCATAGGTGATCGAATTGGGTTGGTAAAAGAGATTTAAGACCTTCGATACTGAGCTTAACCAGAACTGTACTCAGGGATAGGAGATATTATACTTCTATTTCATTCTTCTTCCGGATTTATTTTGTAGTCAGTGAGGCTCCTTTTGTGATGAGTAGTGCGCTCTAGGTTGTTGGCCTTCTTGCATGTGCATGCCCCTGTTATTGTAATCACATACTTACTACAGAAGTATTATCTGACTATGGGTAGGCTTCCCTCAATGGTTTTTCCCTTTACCGATTTTTCCACATACAAATCTTGGTGTTATCTTTTGTGGATGGTTGGTAAATGTTCCTGTGGTTTATATTTGTGCTTAACTGTTATATCTGCTATTCTGGTATTTGGTTTATGTATTCCGGTAATAAAGTTTTAAAACTTAAAGTTATATAATTTTTTGACAACTAATTCACCCCCCCCTCTCTTAGCTGTCCTCCGGTTATCTGAGTTGTCTAACAATTGGTATCAGAGTCTGGTCCTCTATGTAGAAGCTTAACTGCTTGAGGAAGATCCTATGACATATAATAGTGCAAGTTCAGTAACTTCATCTACTGCTGTTTTCCGGAGAGAAATTCCTAGGCTTGATAGAACAAATTATAGAGTATAGAAGATTCAGATGGAGACTCATCTGAGATGTCTTGGAAAGGAGATTTGGGAGATCACTGAGAATGGATATACACCTCATAATCCAACATCTAGCAATCCTCCTCTGACAGGCTTGGATAAGTGCATTGAAAATGATTGTAGAGCTAGAGAAGCCCTTTTGTGTGCACTTTCTGATCAGCAAATTATGGGACTATCTGACAAATCAACTGTGAAGGCTATATGGAATAAATTGGAGACTTTGAATGAAGGTGACCCTACTGTTAAAATTGATAAAATTGATGGTTACTGGGTGAGATATGAGAACCTCAAGATGGAAGAAGATGAAAGGATTTATGCTTTTAATGAGATTGTCATGGGAATTCAGTGTTGTGGTGGATCTCTGAGCGAAGATGAAATAGTTTCTAAAGTATTGAGAGCTTTTCCACTGACTTATAAGATGAAGGCTACTACAATTAATTAGTTTAGAACTATGGAAAACACCTTTGTTAATAGGGATGCCTTGGTTGGAAAGTTATCTTCCTTTGAGATTGAGGAATTCAGTCCTTCTGGAGTTGCAAAATCTGAACCTACTTTTCATGCATATACATCATCTATAGGCAAGAGTGATTGGAAAGCCTTGTATGCTAAGGAACTGGAGGAAATGAAGAAAGAAGATGAAGAGTTTGAGCAACTTGAAGCCCTATCTGCTAAAAAAGTACCTAAATGTCATGCAGGAAGTAAGTATGAAGGAAAATCACCTTTTAAATATTTTGCATGTAATAAGATAGGTCATTTTGCATCTCGATGTCATGAAAAGGAATTCAATATTTGAGGAAAGAGTTAGAAGATCTTTTAGGCCAAACCATGATTATCAGAACAAGCATAAGTATAGGAGAAATAAAGACAAATCATGGTCCTATGCTGATGAGGAAGGTGTGACTGATTGTGATGATGAACCGACACAAGATTCAACTAGTGGATCCGGCAATGAAAAGGAATGGGTATTTTTGGCTATCAAGGAAGATGATCCGGTACCTAAAGAAAAGGCCCTTGCTGCTAAAATTGAAGACAAGGATGAATGGGTGGTAGATAGTGGATGTTCACATCATATGACTAGAGATAAAAGGAAGTTTCTATCTTTGCAAGAATTTGATGGCGGTCTAGTTAGATTTGGAGATGACAAAGCATGCATGATCAAGGGAAGATGAACTATATCAGTGGATGGTAAGCATGATACTGATAATGTTTATTATGTTGAAGGTTTAAGGAATAATCTTTTGAGTGTAGGATAGTTGGTGGATAAGGGATTTCAGTTACAATTCAAGGATGGAAAATGCAATATTATCAATAGATCTAGATTGGAGATTGCAACCAGTACTCAAACTAAAGGTAACATATTTCATTTGAACTCCGGTGAGAAGATTTTTGATTGCACAAATTGATGAGAGTTGGTTATGGCATAAGAGGTTATGTCATGTGAATTTTGATTGCATTGTAAAGATCAGTTCTACTAAGGCAGTAGAGATATAACTAAGATTGTGAAGCCCTATAATTCGGTATGTAAGGAATGTCAAATGGGAAAGCAAGTTAGAAATTATTTTAAGAGTATACAAGACAAATATAATGATGTTTTTGATCTTATTCATACTAATTTTTGTGGTCCTGCTAGAATCAAGAGTTTTCAAGGTGATAGATATTTTATGCTAATCATTGATGACTATTCTAGAATGATGTGGATTAATTTTCTAAGGGAGAAATTTGAAGCATTTGAGAAGTTTAAAATATTTAAAGCTAAAGTTGAGACAGAGACAAGATTGAAGATTAAATGCTTAAGGTCATATCAGGGTGGATAATTCACATTCAATGAATTTAACTGTTATTGTGAAAAGAATGGGATAAGGAGACAATTATATGCACCTTGACACCTCAACAGAATGGAGTTGTGGAAAGGAAGAACATAACTATCTTGGATGCAACTAAAACTATGATGATGGAAGCTAATATGCCACATATCTACTAGAGGGAAGCTATGAGCACGATGGTATACACATTCAACCGATTTCATATCAAGGGAGACACTGGTAAGACACCTTATGAGTTATGGTTTGGTCATAAACCTACAATTAACTATTTCAAAATCTTTGGTAGTAAATGCTATATCAAAAGAGATGATTCCATTGGAAAGTTTGATCCTAGATATGATGAAAGGATATTTCTTGGTTATTCTAATGAAAGCAAAGCATATAGATGTTATAACAAAAGATTATAGAGAATTGTGGAGAGAACTAATGTCAAGGTGGATGAGAAAAATAGATATCAAATTAGAACTTATGAGAGAGAACCGGTAGTGGAGATAATCATAACTGAACTGGTATCACCTGCACCGAAACAAAATGTTGAACTAGTTACTCTGCCAATATCAGAAAATTCAATAGTAACTGAAGATCAAATCAGAGGAACAGAAAGTTAGAAGACTCCTTGGTATGTAAGGTTAAATCATTTAGAAGATCAGATCATTGGAGATAAGAACAAAGGAGTGATGAAAAGAAGAAGGTTGGTAGCTGATGAGCTATGTTTAATTTCTGAAATTGAATGGGCATCAATAATTGAAGCATGTAAAGATGAATGTTGGATGAAAGCTATGGAGAGGAATTAGATCAGATAGAAAATAATAACACATGGACTTTAGTTCCCCGGCCTCAAAATAAGAATGTTATTGGAACTAAATGGGTTTTTAGGAATAAATTGAATGAAGATGGACAAGTTGTGAGGAATAAGGCTAGACTGGTTTGTAAAGGATATTTTCATAAGGAAGGAATTGATTATGATGAAAAAATTTCTCCAGTAGCTAGGATTGAAGTTGTGATATTATTTCTTGCTTATGTTTCCCATAAGAACTACAAGGTTTATCAGATGGATGCTAAGTGTGCATTTCTGAATGGAGATCTTGAAGAAGAAGTCTACATTGAGTAACCTGATGGATTTTCACTTTCAGATGACAAAACATGGTTTGTAGGTTAAGGAAAGCTTTATATGGATTGAAACAAGCACCCTGAGCTTGGTATGCAAGATTGGATAAATATATTTTGAAGCTTGGTTTCACTAAAGGTAGCCCTGACAGTAATTTATACTATAAGATCACTGATGATGACATATTGATTGTTGAAGTCTTTGTTGATGATATCATTTTTGGAGGTGATGATAAGTTATGTATGGAATTCTCTGAAAATATGAAGAATGAATTTGAGATGTCTATGATTGGGGAGATGAAATTTTTCTTAGGTTTGCAGATTACACAGACTGATAAAGTTATTTTCATCTGTCAAACTAAGAATGCTAGAGTGTTGAAGAAATTTGGTATGGAAGATTCTAAACTAGTTGGTACTGTTGGAATCCTAAAATTTGAATATTTTAGAGTTATAGATTCATGCCAAAAAGTGGATTTCTTGATGCAATTGTATGCACTACCTATGATCAACTCCTGAAAACCTATGAACAAGTTAAGAGATCAATTTCCAAGTATGTATGTATTCAAAAGTTGAATTTTTAGGTACACCCTTCTGAACCATAATTTCTTTCCATCTAAACATTATTATGTCAAACTAATTATTATTTTGCATTTTATGTATATCCAAGTACCTTCATTTCAAATTTCGGATTCAAACGGTGTCATTTGATATGTTTTATAAAGTTAACTCAAATGCTCTTTTCTTGAATTTAAAGTATACATTTTTAGAATTTTTATCAAAATGAGTGCAGTTGGATATTAATAATTTTCTCTTGTAAGAACATTACATTGATTGGATCATGCCTATGAATTGTCTATATCATTATATGACGACATGCAGAATCTTGAAGCCTCATGATTTCGTTTGATATTTTTATGAAATCCATTTTATTTACAATTTATTGAAAAGTATAATATTAATTTGAAGTGTTTAGCTTTGGATATTATATTTTTGCTTCAATTAATATTATAATGTTATTTATTTAAATTATTTGTGTTGCAAGGTAACAAAGGTTTATATGACATTTTTAACTAACATGAATTATAGTCTTGTTTCCTGCACGAAAAAGAAATAATGAGTTTATTTCAAAAAGAATTAAATTTAGCTCATAAAGATTAGTTGAAGATAATAAACAACAACAACAAAAAATGCATTCACGTTTTTGTAGTTCAGGCCATCTTTTGGAGCTAGATATGAGTGATTAATGATGTTTTTAGTCTTAAAATGATTGTCCTGACCATATATCTCACCTTGGAGGGCCTTTTTATGAAATTTTTATTGTTTTCAAAGTGCTGGTGAGCACATAAATAACCTAGATTTGAAAGTGACGGCCTGAACAGGTGGAAATTCCAGCAATACCCCGATGGAGGTATTTGCATTTTAGTTCTTTTTCATCGTGAGATCAGTGAAACAAAAAGAATGCTTCCCCGATGACATATGTTACTCCGATGATAATCCACTATGAAGGTATTGAATTTTATTTTTATTTTTGCCATTGGGGATAAGAGAAAATTATATCCATTGGGTACATATTAAGGAAGTATTTTCTACCCAAAGGTTTTAAAAATAATATTTTACTTTGATCTTTTATCATTCACGAAATTACTTTGCAAAAAGTAAATTATTATATTTTCCTATTTTGGGGGCAATCTTTATAAATTTAATTTATAATGTATTGTAAAAGAAATATTTTTTATCAAAAGGGAAATATATTTACATAGGTTCTTCCTACCTTAAGTTTTGACGCATGGTGAAATGATGACTTAAATGAACTTTACTCAATTATGATTGTCATCTTTCATTATTTTCATATGAATAATTTTCACTCTAAATATATGAATTGAATACATATTAGGGTGAATTTTATTTATACAATATGATTGATGTGTTTTGAGACCAAAAGTGAGTTTCTAATCGGGTATCGGCATAACTTAAAATGTACTCCCCCGACAATGCATAGCTACCCCGATGAACGTGAGGTAATATTGTTTTAATTTTTGCAAAAGGGGGTAAGTTAATGTTTTACATTTGAGTTAATGTTTGAGAGTTAGAATTTTAATTTTTCCAAAGAGGGGATTAATAGGGTAGTTTTATTTACTTTGGGAAGTTTTGTGACTCAAAATTAAAAATATTCTCAAATGCTATATGCTTGACATGCTTATGTCTTGAGATTTTTTTTTTATTTGATTATAGAAATATAATATGTCACTGCTCTTGGTAAAAAGTATTTTTGTTCCAATGATAAAATGGCTATACTATTATGGATTAAAATCGATTTTAAGGGCAAAAGTATTTTTTATTTTTATTACTGGAGTTTTTGTTTCTCTAAAATATCCCAAATGCAAATTTTTTGATTTATTACTTCTTTTCGTGCCTTTCACTTAAGATTATTTAGGCTGCATTTTGTTTTTCACAAATTTACTGTGGGTTGTCTTGGTGTGATTGTTTCTACAAATGTCGAGAGTCTCCTGTCTTCTGTAAAATATAGAGTGGTGCTTGAATCTGTGGTTTCGGAGGAAGAAAATGAGGATAATTATCAAAAGCTCGATAAGGTTTTTAACCTATTTTCTCTTCAGGTGGCTTATGAAATTTGCAAGCTTTTGGGGAATCATTGGTTGGAAATCTGTCTTAGTATTTCTTACTCTAAGATTATGTCTCAATTTGTTACAATTTTTTATGATGTTTTACTTGATGCGGAATTGGTTTGTCTCCTGGTCTCCATGTTCATGTTTCCAACAATGTGTAATAGAGATATGGTTTTTTCTGCTTTGGATAGTTATCGTTTTGATGTGGGGACTTTCTATTATGGTGGTTTTCTTCCTCATCATGAGCTTTTGGGTAATGGATGGTATGGTCAATTATTGTTTGAATTAAGAATGGGGCTGATATGTGATACCATGGATGATACCCGGGCATGTATGGAGTTTCTTGTGAATTGGGTACTTGCTCAGAGTGTGGATAAAGCTTTGGTTGTTTTTGAAGCTTTGCATTCATTACTTTCTTTGAGCTTTCTATTTTTTTCTCCTACACGACTGGAATTCCCTCTAAGGGTTGTTCCTCCTTTGGATGCAAATAATGATCCCCAAGCTGAAGGCACTAGCACTTGGTTTTTAAACATCTGATACTTTTCTATGATATCTTGGAGATGTGGTATGATTTTTTGATGCAGGTATGGGCAAATTTGGTTTAGAATTTAGCTTTGACAAGCCAGACTGAAGAATTTTTTGCTCCCCAATTGGTAAAAGCATATGGGATTCTTGGTGTCTTTGCATGATTTTCTCGAGGAGATATTTGTTGACATCCAATTCTTCATTTTGTAATCAGTTGAGCTTATGTTTTGTTGGTTATAACCATATGATGAACTATTGTAACAAGAATAGTCATATGGGACCTCATTGTATCTCTTAAATGAATGGGTTTGGGCGGGTTATATGATCAATTGGATATGTAACAATTATTTTGTAAGGGTAGTATAGTTTGGTTTATATAAGGCGATAACCAGAGGTTTTCTTGCGGGTTCTTTCCTACCGGTATGCCTTTTGAATCCGTTGTAAACAAATATTATTAAATATAATAAAAAAGTTTAGTGGCTTGTCCACTTTTATTGAAAAAAAAAACTATACCATTCTTTTGCAGATAATTAAATTATATTCCCTTGGCACATATTGCACAGGAAGTGTTTTTTACCCAAAGGCTTAATATAATATTTGGAGATATAATGATTTTTATTTTTGCAAAAAATTCTTTAAATCATTGTCTCAAATATAACATTTTCTCACTCAATGTTATTTTGTAATTATTTACTAGCGAGGAATATTTTGTCAAGGGAATTACATTTTATTTATAAAAGCCTTTTGACATATAGTGAAAATAATAAATAACATTTGATTATCAAATGGTTGATATTTTCTTTCATCAAATATATTTACCCTAAGTAAATAAATTGAACATATGCATATGGTTAAATCATTTATATCACATGGATAATGGTTTGATTGGTTTTTTGCAAGTATATATTTCATATCATAAAATATTTCCAAAAGAATTGAAGTTGCCCTAAAAGGTGAAAATGTATTCTTATTGTGCTATTAAAATATTTGTCCATGGATATCATTTTCAAAAGGGAAGTATATTTTTTTATGAATTATATTAAATATGATATCTTTTACCTTAGGTTATTATTTGAAAATCTATACTAGGGTAAATTAATATTTTTCAAAAGGGTTGAAATACTTTGATTACTCTAACCAAGTATTTACATGCAAGAAAAGGTTATTAATTTTTTGAAAGCAAACCCTAATCAAGGGGAGAATATGATTAATTTTTAAATCAAGGAATTTGATTGGCTTATCTTATGTGCAGGAGATCTTTGGGTGATAATGAATATTTAAAGATTTGCATGATCAAGCTGAGGAACTTTATCAAGGCAGAAAATAAAAGAACATTATTAAAGCATTTATTTAGTATGTATTTTAGGGTTTTCATTTGTAATTATTTTTTAAACCAAAAGGTGTGTCCTTTGGGAATGAAACTGTGAGCAATTATCCCTTATGTTTATAAAAGGGAAGTCACACAAAACAAAGATATATGACCCTGCTGCTGGCTAGGGCTACAAGTGTTATGTTTTAGAAAGGTCCAGTAGGAATCATAAGTTTATTCTATGCAAACTGAATATATTGGAGTATTTTTAAGTGCAGTTTTTGTGTACATTCTTATTCCAGAAGTTAATATACAAGATTTCATGTTTTTATCTTCAGATCATTGTGTGTAATTTTGTGTTTGATGAAATCATATGTCCTCTTGATAAATCTTTTGGATTTGCTGTGATGTGTCATCACATCATGTTGTATTGAATGTAAAATTGGGTTTTATTGTTCATGCAACACATAATGAAACCTTCACAGTGATGGTCTTATAATTGTCTCTTGAGTTGATAGTGATTCTTGTCCACAAAGTTATTCATTCACTATCAGATAAAGGCACTGGTCTGTTATTAATCTTTGCTGAATAAGTTTGTACATATTAGGTCCTTATCAAAGAAACAAATGTTTTAATTTCTATAAGTACTGCTCTTTTTCATAATTGCTTAAAGTCCTAATAGTAACCTTTTGCATAATACAACTATACTCACACTTATTTTATCAGTTTTAAAGGCATTCAATAAAAAGCACTTCTATTAGCATAGTTGCAAGAAAACCTTTTGACATCCCTGTAATTGCTAATTCCCATAGTTTAAAATTCACTCAAAATAAACCTATTTTGTGCTTGAGATTGTAAGGTACACCCACTTACGTTTAGTGGATCCTAAAGTGCAGAGAGATTTGGTCTTCGATCATCCCTGTTTGTTGGCCAAGGCTGATTGGATCAACTGAGGATTAGGCAAGTCTTTGGTTTTCCAATCTGTGTTTTGGGAACCAACAGGTACACCTATGGTTACAAGTGAGAAGTTGACTAAGAAATATCCATCAGCACCGGTAAATCCTACAAGGTACAAGTCTATGATTCTAGGTTTGTTATATCTGACTTAGACTAGACAGATATAGTGAATGTAGTTTGTATTGTCTTGAGATATCTCAGTGTTCCTAGAGAGAATCATGAGAGTGCAGTGAAAAGGATTTTCAAGTATTTGTAGGGAACAACTGAATTTGGTTTGTGGTATCCTAAAAATGATGACTTTACACTATGTGCATATACAAATGTTGATTGGGCTGGAGATGTTGATCACTGGAAGAGAACATCCAGTGGAGCTTTCTTTCTTGTAAAGAAACTTGTTTCATGGATCAGCAAGAAGCAGTCATGTACATCTTTATCTACTGCTGAAGCTAAGTATGTTGTTGTTGGTACTAACTGTACATAATTTCTATGGATGAAGCAAATGTTGAAGGATATAAGGGTGGATTGTAATGAATCGGTAGTTATTCACCGTGATAACTCTATTGTTATTGATATATCAAAGAATATGACATTTCATTCTAAGACAAAGCACATATCTATCAACTATAACTTTCTGAAGGAGGTGGAAGCAAATGAAGTCAGACTGGTTTATGCGAACACTAAAGAGCAGATTGCAGATATCTTCACTAAACCTTTGCCTAAGGAATCATTTGAGTACTTTAGAGACAGATCGGGGGTTTCTGCCCCTTCGATATAGACCTGAATGATGTTGATTGGCATTAGCTCAACATGCACTTGTAGAGCTACTATTCATTTTGAATTGATGTGTTGGTGCTACTACTTAGGGGGAGTAGTCAGCTGTGTGGTTTAGTGGATTTATGACTTTTCTTTGATGTTCATGTCATATTTCTGGCATTGATGTCTAAGGGGGAGAGATATATGTCAAAAATAGAGCTTAACAAAATATCAGTTAAGAGGAGAGATAAGAGCTTAACAAAGATATAATTCACAGAAGGATTTTGTTAACTTCATTGTCATATCATCTTTTGGGAGATTGTTGACTGTCTTCCTTTGGGGGAGACTTGTTTGGCATTTCTTGGCACTTGGATGTTTTTCACATATAGTGTTGCCATCAATGCCAAAGGGGGAGATTGTTGGCAATTGGAGGAATCGATCATGTGTTGCATTGATGTTTTGTCATTGATGGCAACACCAACTGTTTTGGTTGTTTACCGACTTTCGGTAGGCTCCGGTAGAGTGGTTGGTTTATGATATTGATCCGGTATGCTTCAGTATACTTTGGCTTGTGGATTTGGTTTGGATATGTCATTTATGCTATTCAGATGGGTATCATGATCAGTTGGTTCAGGATTTGATGACTCAAGAGCTATCATTTGTTCTAGTAAGCCTTTTGGTCACTGATAAGGGTTCTACTGACAAAGATTTGTTGAAGATATTTTGATGCACGTGATAAGTGGTGTTGGCACAGCTTCTAGATGGATTTTGGGATGCTATTGGTTATCTTGTTTGTGTTCCTTTTGATCGGTGGTGTTGGATTTGGGTCCGAACCTAATGTTATCTTATTCAACTAGGGTATGGACCAATTTATGTAACGTGTTGGTGGATGATCCTGATGCATTACCGGTTGTGTTTATTGATTGGATTGTGTTGTTTCAGTCTTAGGATGACTTGGTTGATCATTAGATTGTGGGTTTATGTTATGAATTTATTGTATTATCTTTTAGGTGGATGACCTAATTGTTTAGGTCCCTTGGTTGGTATAAATATGATGTAAGATCTCTTTATAGATCATGGGATTAATGGGATTATGGTTATGGGATTATCTATATGCGAATAAAATTATAATCATATGCAGAGGTTTTTGGTTGATCATAGGTGATCGAATTGGGTTGGTAAAATATATTTAAGATTTCCGGTATTGAGCTTAACCAGAACTGTACTCAGGCATAGGAGATCATATTCTTGCAGTTCATTCTTCTTCCGGATTGTAGTCTGGATTTATTTTGTAGTCAGTGAGGCTCCTTTTGTGATGAGCAGTGCGCTCTAGGTTGTTGGCCTTCTTTCATGTGAAGGACCCTCTTATTGTAATCACATACTTACTGTAGAAGTATTATCTGACTGTGGGTAGGCTTCCCATCGTGGTTTTTCCCTTTACTGGGTTTCCCACATACAAATCTTGGTGTTATCTTTTGTGGATGGTTAGTAAATGTTCTATGGTTTATATTTGTGCTTAACTATTATATCTTCTATTCTGATATTTGGTTTATGTATTCTAGTAATAAGGTTTTAATGCTTAAAGTTCTATAATCTATTGAGAACTGATTCACCACCACCCCCTCTCAGTTGTCCTTCGGTTATCTGAGCTGTCTAACAAAGGTAAATTTAAAAGGAGTCTCACTATCAACATCATCCAATCCTCAATACACTATTGTGGATCAAATTCAAAGGATTCTAGTGAAAATATCTATATTAGAGTTGCTAAAGCTCTCTACTACTTACAAGGATATTTTGGAAAAGGACCTAGTCGAAACAATGGTGCCAAATAATCTTGAAGTGGCACAAATCCAAGCCATGGTGGGGCACCTAATTGCCCCTCACTATTTATCCTTTTCAGAAGAGGATGACATGTCTTTAAATCACCCGCATAATCTCCCACTTCACATTGAGGTCACGATCCATAAAAAAAAATGTCAAATGTATCTTGATAGATGGAGGGGCTAGCCTAAATATCTATACATTGAACTTAATAAAAGCATTAAGATATTCAGAAGATGTGGTAGACCCAAGAAGGAAGATCATCATAAAATCCTACGATGATGAAGAAATATCCTCAAAGGGAATAGTGATACTACCTATCAGAGTGGAACCTATATAAAAGAGCACAGTATGCCAAGTCTTGGACTTGAATTTTTCATATAAAATAATTTTGGGTAGACCATGGATACATGAGATGCAAGCAGTGTCATCTACTTACCATCAATGCCTGAAGTTTTCTTGTGATGGGCAGGATGTTGTTACTCTAGGGGATCTGAATCCCTTCCCACACTGCAACTCACTCAAACCCACGATGAATGTTATTGTTCCACACAATAGGGAGGCTTCTAAAATTGCTCCCCCAAATCAAGAAAGTGCGCCAAATCAATAAAGTGTAACTAATAAAGAAAGTACACAAGAAGCTTCCACGTTAGGTACTTCTAACATGGATGGTCATATGGCAGCTATGTTGACCGATTTTGATAAGAAGCTCAAATTGAAAGACCAAGGGGTAGGGGAATATTCCATTGAACACTCATTGGCTCTGGTACCGTTATCACTCTTACCTCAATCATATGGAAGGGCATTCGTATCATGACAACAAGTATCAAAACCTCAAATGATTTATAATGGTCCCTTTATCAAAACAACAACAACATTATCAAAAGAAGATTAAGACAAGGACATTCTAATCTGGTTGTACAAGGATGAAGAAGAAACCAGAACAACAACACAAGATATTCAAATACCCACAAAAAAATATGGGAAAGGCTTTTTTATTATGTGGAAAATGGGATATAAAGGAACCAAAAATATAGGAAAAAGAGAAGAAGGTATGGTGGAACCAATCCTACCCGGTTTCAGGAGTTCTAAGGAAAAGATTGGACTAGGGTTCATAGAGCAAATAAACGCAAGTTCACCATCAAAAAGAGCAGTAATCACATCACGAGAGACAATAATCCCATCATCAGAAGATGTTGCTTCATCAAATAACTTAGAAGGATTTATACCATCATAAGAACCAATAGAGGTTGCTTCATCAATCGCAATAGAAGAGATGATCACATCAGAAACAACAAAAGAAATTACTTCACCAGTTGTACCAAGAGTAATCATTCCCGACACATATGAACAAATCCAAAGGTTGCAAGAATATAGCGAATCTGATTCAAATGAGGGGGAGTAGGATTCCCCTTCACCTTTTGACTGGTCCTGGGATGATATTGAGAGTGATGCGATTCATACCTATGCACATACATTTTACAAGGGCCAAAGCTCAAGACAAAGATCTTTTGGATCTAAATTGCAAACTTCTGACGATGACTCTAGCGAAGGCTACCAAATTCATAACACTATAGACAATTTTGAGGAAAGTAATGTCATTGACCTTTCTATCCCCACCTTTGGTGATGATACCACTATTAGGACTTTCACTGCTATTGAACATAATGATCCATTACCTTTAAGACATCTCGATTGACTGGGTGCAAATCAAGCTTGCAAAACTTGAAACTTTTCCCAACGACACTTCCATTGCCATATATCTTAACACAATTGAACCTGTAGACACCCAAAAATTGCATAACTTGTCTTTACCACAAAAACAAAAATCAATTATTCTTTGAAACAATGCTCATAATCGCATTGTCTCAAAGATGAGCAAATGTAGACACCCAAAAATTGCACCATGCTTGTGCACACTAACTTACTAACATTTCTGCCCTAATCGATTAATTGATCAAGTGTCATTCTTCTAATTCAAATTTTCTATTTTCCTAATCATTTTAATCATTCATTTTCTAACATTAATTGAATAATCTTTATTATTTGATTAGTTCAATCCTACTTTAATTAAATAATCTTTATTATTTAATTAAATTCAATTTCATTTTTCTCATTATTGAATAATTTCTTTAAAGTATTTAATTAGCTAATTATTTCATCATAATTAAATAAATTTTTATTTATTTAATAAAATGTTAATTATCTTCTTCCAAAATTCAAGAATGGAAACAAATCTTTATTTTGTTTTAATTTAATTTCTAATTATCCTCATCCAAATTCAAAAATGGCCATACATCGAGAAAATGATTTAAACATTTAAAATAAATCATTATCCAATTTAAATAAATTATTTTCTTATATTCTCCCAATTTTCGAAAATGGAAAGTATGTCGTCATCCGATTTATATGATTTTCAAAAATCATTATCATATCTTCCTAAAAATTGAAAATGGAAGTAACTAGTTAGCTTCTGATTTTCTTGGTTTATCTTCTTGGAAAATATCTCTTTAATCTCAATTTAAATTTCGAAAAAGGAGACATGCCCAATCAAAAGCCACTTTATGCCATCTTTTTGAATCCATGATGATTCTCCAATCTTGTCTTCAATCTTCTACAAATTTATCAATCTTTTCTATAATCAGGACCACATTTTTTGAGTATCCTTATGCTGTTGTTTTCACTTTGCAATCTTTCTTCCATCACACTTGCAACCTTGTAGGTGATATCCACACAAGTCCCATTTGAAGGAGAAAGAAAGCCAATGAAGAATTATGGAGGAGATATCCACGTTTGTAATGGTTTGAATTTGGTTTGATTATCTTGTCTTCATAGCTCTATTGAGTGTATTAGGAACTTTTTCATTGCAATTTAGCTTTGTGATTAGCTAATGTCTATTGCTTTGATGTTGTTCCAGAATTCCTAGCTACATTTCTTGGTGAACCTGATGTGAAATACGCTCATTTCTGATCACATTTTGCAGATTTAAACATGGTCTTATATTTTTTTATTTGATTCATATTTTGACTGTAATAACTTGGTTTATTTGCCTTGTCTATATCTCATATTTTGACATGTTATAATGCTATTTTGTGTCTTTTCTATGATCAATTTATGGCCCACATATTTGTTGATATCATACATCTTCACACTGATTTATAATCCGTGTTTTTATTGATCAAATGGCATTAGAACAACAACGTTTTTGACAACATTCTCGCAGTTTCTTTTGTGCAGATTTCAAAGGCACTCAAAACAACAATATAGCATTCCAATGTGCTTATTTTTTGGTGGATTTAAAACTGCATTAAAATCAACAAAATAGCATTCTCATGTGCTTTCTTTTTGGGCAGATTTAAAAACATTTAAATGCAGTAACGTGTAGTTAATAATTAATATTTGGGGTTATTAGCTTTGTTAGTAGTTTGGTAGTTAGTTTCTTTCTTTCCTTTTTAGTTTGTTTAGCATTTTTTTTTTTTTTCAGTTTTAGTTAGTATTTATTTCATTAGTGTTAGTGTTAGTTTGAGTTTAGATTAGTTAGATTTTAGTTTGGTTTTTCTTTTTTTCTTTTTAAAAATGATAGTTTAGTTTGGTTTTAAATTAAAATTGTTATCATTAGATTTTGATGATTGTTTATTTAGATTAGATTTTATTTTTTTGTTAATTTAGATTAGATTTTATTTTTTTGTTAATTTAGATTTTTTTTAGATTAGATTTTATTTTTTGTTAATTTAGATTACTTTTAGATTAGATTTTATTTTTTGCTAATTTAGATTACTTTTAGATTATATTTTTTTTTTTGTTAATTTAGATTAGATTTTATTTTTGTTAATTTAGATTAGTTTTAGATTTTTATTTTCTTAATTTTAGATTAGTTTTAGTTTATTTTTTAATTTAATTTGTATTGTTAGATTAGAGTTTGGTATTTAGTTAGATTAGTTGGTTAGTTTGTTAGTTCACATGTTAGTATTTTGTTTTGGTTGACTTTTTATATTATTTGGCAATTAATTTTGGGTTTTATTTTGTGCAGGTTATCATTTTTGTGTGTCAAAGACAAACATTGAAACTACTAATGTATTTGGTGCAGGACAGGGCCAAATAATATCATCAAAACTAAGTGTTTGTGATTTTTAGAATAGTTGCACACTTCATTTTTTGAGGGTTAATGAATACCATGTATGCTATATTTTTTTTCATTTTTCTTGTGTGTTTTTACCCTTAGAAGTAGGCGTGCCTCCCGATTTGCCTGACACTTAACACAGGCATTAGTGAGAGACAATGACGCAAAGTGGTGATGGGCTAAGGCCAAGCTCTTCCAAACCACTCTAAATAACCATGTTTGCAATGAAAGTTGTAAGAAATGGGTGCTCGAATGACATAGCAATGATTAAATTTGCCCGATCTATGCCCACCCGAATGGATGCCCTGACTAAAAACTCTTGTGTTTAGAGACTAAAATCTCTCTAATTGTTGACTCAAGCATTGCGATACACGCATGCCGAAGAAACTTTTCATGTAACCCTCAATTAGAGACAATAAATCTTTGGGAAGTGATTCCCCTTGAATTCAAAGCTTGGTATACCCCTAGAAGTGAGTGTCGTGGAGGGGAGCTAGTGCTACCAAGCTTCTAACTATCCGGTTGAATGTGGTATGGGCTTTACATGGTAAAAGGATTCAACATATATTGTCCTTTCTAGCCTTAGGGAATTTTGTGAAGGTGAATGATTGTTTTGTGTCAAAGTCCAACAAACATTTTATCTTCTATGTTTGCCAAAAGTTAAATAAAAAACATGTGTCACAAAAAGTCATTTTCAAGAAAGTCCAACATTATCCAAACCAATTTCAAAACAAGGATCAAACAGAGGTCCAAAATCTTGTCCAAATATTCATCCAACATTCAAACATGGCTTGTCAAAACATTGAAAATTCTTGTCTCAAAATACATGTCTCTTAGGGTTAGACTTTGCATAGTCCAAACTTAGGTCTTAGGACATAATCATTATTCTTCATTTTAGTCCATTTCATTTGTAGTGTCCTCATTTTGCACTTAGGTTTAAAATCATTTTCCTAAGTCTTCATTTCATTGTCATATCCAAACTAGGTCCTCACTTAGGTTACATTTTTCATAATCTTTGTCAATACCTAAATTAGGTCTCCACTTAGGTCATACTAAACAAAATCATACATTTGCATTTACATCCCTAAGCTTACATCATTAGGTCATATCATATCATTGGTCCAAATCATATCATAAACCCTAGATCATATCATTGCATCATAATCATAACTTTGGTCCATTTCATATCCTTAGGCCATTACATATCTCTAGGTCTTAGCACATCTTGAGGTCATTTTCATATCATATCTTGGGTTTATACTCTAGGCCCTTGTCATTAATCATTGCCTTCTTGCATATAGTCTTCAAAATTAGGTTTGTCAAACTTTAAAAATAAAAAAATAAGATTAAACCCTAAGTCATTGTTAGGAAGCCTTGACCTTGTCCAACATTTGTCCTCTTGTCAATATCATTTTGTCAAACCTTTCTTAGTATCTAAGAGTATAGGTGAGACATTGTCAATTTGTCCTATTGTCATTTGTCCTTTGTCCTTTTGAGGTCTAGACTTCATTTCAATTTCCCAAGGGTCACGTCTTTAGGGCTACATTTCAAAGGTTTGTCCAAACCTCAAAAACAAAAAAAACATAGGTTGCATTACCATTACTTAAGATTGCATATCATTTCCAAAAAATTCTTAAAATAACAAAAAAGATAGGCTACACTTTTACCCTAAGTTCCATTATCATTTGCTAAGGTTGCATTTAGTTACATCTAATTGTCATTCCCAAAATTCAAAAAGACCAAAAAACATTTAGTTGCATTGTCAATCATCTAGGTTTCCTTAGTTACATACATTGCATAGTGACATTTTGGTTGAAACAAGGTCTAAGTCCAAGAAATCACACGAATCAACGTATCAAGCCATGCCCTTTCCAATGGATAATACACAAAACACGCAAATGCAACAATATCAGACTCAGTCACTCAATCCAAATGTGGGTTCATCAAGCAATGCACCACCACAATATGAGACAAACAATTGGGACCACCCCCATATTATGAACCCATATTTGCACCAATGAAACTAGGATTTGGAAGTGTTCCACCAACACCATTAGGGAGTGCACCATTAAATTTTAATCAATTAAACCAGCAAGATGACATGCAACCTCCAATGTCATATGAGGAACAAAATCTTATACAAGGATTTGGGTCAAACCAAGACCTTCAACAAGAAATGGATCCAAATAGACCATCGGATTCTTTGTTAGATTCATATGATTCAGATGATGTCGAAATGTTTGTTACCAATCCAAAAATGGAAAAGAAAATGAACAAGTTTTTCAGTAAAGTGTCTAGATTATTTCTCGACAAGTATAAAGCATGCTTGAAGCTGCTACAACCTCAAATGATCAAAATAATGTACAAACGCAACATGAATTTGGTAACCTTTTAAGTTTTGAACCTCATCTAGATGAGACAAATGTACAATAGGAAGTACTAACCACGCCACTTGAGAAAATTGTCTCTAAATCCTTGGGTGTGAGTGTTCCACTGAAATCAACCTTTGACATAATTAATAATCCATCGTTCAACACTACATCATTTCCACAAGATCAAGTGGTGATGGTGAAATAATTGACAAACACAACGTATCCAAAGACATCACAAGTTCTCCAAAATGGATCACAATCACAAATGCAAGAGCATTTTACAATCGGAATGCCAAACATTACTGATGTCCAAACTAATCCAATGATACAACAAAGTTCTTATATGCACTCAAGCTCAATACATGCGACAAATACACATTCACAAATGACACAAAGTTTATCGACAAGACCTTCAATTATGGTAAAAAAAGAACAAATAGTGGCACACAACCACAAAAAATATTGCAACAATTTAAAAATGCACAAGCACCATCGAATATGCAAACACATAATGACCCATGACAATATTATAGTCAACAAAAAACAATAGTGCCTTCTGGTCCACTACAAGTAACTACAAATTGGAAACAACAATCATTTGGACAAACTTCACAACAAGTAAATGCAAGTTCCATTCCGCATGTAAAAGTGAAACAACCTAAAGCACATAAGCAAAGCTTCTTGAAATTAATGGGGTTTACATCAAGACAATAATAAATGGCACATAAGCAACAAACTCCAATTCAAAGTCAACAACATCAATATCAACAACTGTATACCTCAGCATGCGCAACAAGGGAAAGCAAGCTATTATATGCCCCAACAACAACAACAATAGCCAAATGTGCATTACCAACCACATATGCAATTTCAGCAACCCAAAGTGCAGTATCGACCACAGATGCAGATGGCAATTCCATCTCAATGGGTACAACAAAATACTCAGTACCAAAACATGGCAGTGCCTCAACAACATGAGCAATACCAAAATGAATATATGCTAGAGACACCAAAGACAATGATTTTTGAATGTCAACAACCATTTGGAAGTACTAAATATCGAAAACAAGGACATCCAGGGATGAATGATGACCCTCAAAAGCCTTTAAAATAAGATGTGTTGGTGCAACAAATTGAAAAGATACAATGACAAATAGAGGCATTACAAACCAAAAATATAAAGAAGTTATACACAGAGCAAGACTTATGTCCTAATCCATTTGATAAGAGTTTGTACATGCCTCCTTTTCCTAAGAACTTTGAAGCACCAAATTTTAAAAATACAAGGGAAATGGTAATCCAAAAGACCATATTTGATCTTTTTATGCAACGTGTACTAAGGTAACTTATGATGAGACATATTTGACGCATATTTTCCTATGCAGTCTCACATGACAAGCTATGGATTGGTATGCACATTTGTTGGGGAATATAAGATCTTGGAATGAATTGGCTAAGAAATTCATTTGTCATTTTGCATTCAACATCGACAATGAGATAACCATGTCAGATTTATGCAACACAAAGAAAAATCTAGGAGAACCATTAATGACTTTCTTATAAAGATGGTGAGGCCTGGTTAGTCGATGTTCCCTTGACATTTCAGAGGAACAACAAGTCAATTTATTTCAAAACTTGATACCAGAAATGATGTATGGGCTTAAATTGAAAGGTCCTGGTACTATTGCAAAGCTCATTAAAAAAGGAATAGACATTGAGGATGCTCTTATTGCTAAGGCAGTTATTAAAGTAAACAAAGACAACAACAATCCAACCAACTTGAGTGATAGGAATAAGTTTTGGTCCAAAAATAAGAATGTCACTAATGCTGGTGTAGTTGATGCAATAACCATAAGCACTAGTCAACCTAAGTTTTTTATAAGAGTACCAAGTGCTTTGAATGCTCCAAATTTCCAACAAACTCAACAAACATAAAATCAAACAAGTAACATTATCCAACAACTACAAAATCAATAACAAGAAGGCCAACAACAAGGTTAGCAATGTAGACCTTTCAGATCAAGAGACGGGCCTCCCTGTCAATTTACACCATTGGCAGAGCCTATTGAATCGGTTATGAAACAATTGATTCAAGATAATTTCATTAAGGTGTCAGATATCAAAGAGGAGCCACCAGTAAAGCCACATTGGTGGAATGATAATGCATATTGTGAATATCACCAGTCTAAGGGACATAAAACTATGTCATGTTTTCAACTGAAATACCTTATTCAAGATTTGCTCGATCAGGGTGTGATTGAGGTAGATTCATCCACTAGAACTTCTAACGCTGATCATATAATTTTCAAGACCCCCTTACTTGATCATGACAAGGCAAAAACATCCTCTTCAAATTCAAAGAAAAAAGGCAATTTGAATTATACCAGCACAAGTCACAACAATGTCATTAATTGCTTTCATGTGTCAGATGAGTGTGTGTCCACCATAAGAATAAAAGAACAAGATTCCTCATGTGCAGTGACCACTCACCGGTCCAAAATAATCTTAAAAGGATCACCTTCTAGTCCTCCTAAGCTAACCTCAACAAGGTAGTATAATCTCCTTGACCATTTGGGGAAAACCCCTACGCAAATTTCAATCCTTGAGTTGTTAAAAATGTCTCCCATACATCGCGTTGTCTTAGACAAATCCCTGATTGAGTCAATGGTACCTACTGATATTGATGTTGACCAATTTCAAGCTAGGATATGACACCTTGCAACTTCCCAACATGTTTCCTTTTCAGACAAAGATATACCTTGCAATAAAACCCATCATAATGATCCCCATCATCTTGAAGTGTTTGTCCATAATTGAAAAATCAAACAAGTTTGATAGATGGTGGAGAAAACTTGAATATATGCAGTATGAGAGTCATAATTGGCCTTAGTTACATTGAAAATGACATAGATCCTTCAAGGAAGATAACAATAAAATCCTATGATGATGCTGAACGCCCATCTAAAGGAGTGATTATTTTGCCTATCAGAGTAGGTCCAGTAACAAAGAACACTTTGCTACAAGTGCTAGATCTAGATCTCCCCTACAATATGATTCTAGGTCATCCATAGATTTATGCAATGAAAGTAGTTCCTTCAACCTATCACCAATGTTTGAAATATTCATACAATGGAACCGAGATAACAATTCCTGGAGATCCTAATCCATTTTAATTTTATGGTAACCTGAAGGATACTCTGCAACAACAAGTGCCAATAAATAGAGAGGCGTCATCGCCTAATTATGTGGATCCTAATACATTGTTAGAATCTATCAAAGGTAAGATGAAAATACAAGATCAAGGATACAAAGAGTATTCAATGTCCCAAACATTCCTTATTGGCAAGCTTCCTATGTCACCAAAATCACATGGAAAACCACATTTGTTGCAAAAGGAATCTGAAACAGTCATCCAATATCAACCTCCCACCTTATTTATAAAGTGGGGTGAACTAAACAAATAAACTTTAGATGATGACGTATCAGGATGGCTCTATAAAGATGAAGCAGATACAACAGACACTCCACCTATCAAATTGCTAGTAGAACAATATGGAAAAGGATTTACCATAATATAGAAGAAGGGATATGATGGATGCAGTGGTTTGGGACTTGACAAGAAATGAAGATTAGAGCCTATCATCCCTGAGATGCGACATAAAACTTTGGGTTTAGGTTTTGTACCATTGTGAATTGGAACCTCATCTACCAAAGTGACTACATGTGAAAAAGGGCATGATTCTGATGATGAAATGACATCTGAGGACACCCATCTTGAAACTAACTTTAATGAGTGGGAGTGGGACTCTTATTCTTCCAGCTCCTATGCCCTTGATAATGTCTTCATTGACCTTGACAATTTTCCTATGGAAGACAAACATGAAATTCCTCCTCCCCCCAGAACATGCCCTAAAGCTTGGATAGAATCATTTTGGAATCCTAGCACTGAATCTGACACAAGTAGCTCAGATAGTCATACCAGTGACATTTATATCTTAACTTTATCTATCCAAACCTTTACTAAAACCGATGATGACATGCCCCTTGTATACCCACAACTTATCCAATGTGACCAACAAGGCCCATTTAAGTTAGACTGCTTTGAAAATGATGAGGCAATAGCGAAATTCCTTGAGCTTAGAGAAGACATACCACAAGGTGATCACAAGGCTAGATTTGCTATTGATTTAGATTCCACAACATATCTTGGGGAGTTAACTCCATCTTCCAGTCACAAAATTGAAAAAGAAAATAAAAAAAGAAAAAAATCAAAAGAATAGGTCTCTGGGTGAAAACTGCAAGGCACCCTATGACCACAGAAAAGTTAAAACAAAGGAAGTACCTGTGGGTGAAAACCTGGCTGAGGTGCCCAAAGGTGGAAGATTGGGCATAACCCCATCAGGTAAGAACAAATCAACATTTCTTGTGGAAATGACCGAAGAGATAAATTTGGGTACACTTGACAACCCTAAGGTCATTCATTTTGCTGCTTCATTGTCAGAACAAGAAATAATAAATTTGTCAACTTTTTCCTTGAGAAATAGATCAAATTTGCATGGTCTTACACAAACATTCTCGATCTCGATCCAAAACTAGTCCTTTATCATCTGCCGCTGAAACCGGGGTGCCAAGATTGTTAAACAAAAACTAAGAAAAATGCATCTGCAAGTGGCCCTACTAGTCAAAGTCAAACTGAAGAAATTTCTAGATGTGGGCTTTATTAGACCAATTGATTACGCAGAGTGGATCTCCAACTTAGTGCCATTCGAAAAAAAACTAGAGGCATTTGTATTTTTATCAATTTTAGAGACTTAAACAAAGCATGCCCTAAAGATGATTTTCCTTTGCCAAATATAGGCATTATAGTGGACATGACTACTGGATATGAGATGTCATTGATGGATTGCTTTTTTGGGTACAATCAGATCCAAATAGCTCTTGAAGACTAGCACAAGACTACTTTTACATGTTCTTGGGGAACCTACTGCTGGAATGTGATGCTATTTGGCCTAAAAAATGTAGGAGCAACATATCAAAGAGCCATGACAACAATTTTTCATGACTACATGCATACATTAATGGAGGACTATGTGGATGACTTGTTGTGCAAATCAGTTACTAGAGATAGTCATTTGGCTATTTTAGCTAGGCCCAATATTTGATCAGATGGAGGAATACAAGCTCAAACTCAACCCGAAGAAGTGTGTCTTTGGGGTAACAACCGAAAAACTATTAGGATATATTGTTTCTCAAAGAGGCATAGAAGTGGATCCTGCAAAGGTAAAAGTAATTAAGGATATGCCTCCTCCTACAAATCTTCATCAACTAAGAAGCCTTTAGGGCAAGTTACAATCAATCTAGCGGTTCATAGCTCAATAGGCAGATAAGTGCCACCCCTTCCAACATTTATTGCACAAAGGGGTAATTTTAAATGGACCTATCAATGTCAACAAGAATTCCAAGCTTTAAAAGATTATCTTCTATCACCATCTGTTTTAATGCCTCCCATAGATGGAAAGCCCTTCATTTTGTACATCTCTGCAACAGATACAACATTAGGAGCTCTTTTGGCCCAACAAGATGAACAAGGCAAAGAGCGGGCTATTTATTATATTAGTCAAACATTAGTGGGCTATGACTTAAACTATTCTACCATTGAGTGAGCATTCTTGGTAGTCGTATTTGCAGCTCAAAAGATCAGAAATTATATGCTAAATCATAAGACCTTGTTGGTAGCCAAGATTGATCCATTGAAATATTTGCTTAGAAAAGCAACTCCAACAGGCCGATTAGTAAAATAGGTCATGATTATGAGTGAGTTTGATATTGAATAAACTAAAAGAAAAGCAATAAAAGGACATGTTATAGCCGATCAACTTGTAGATGTACCTATCCAAGATGACCATCCAATGTTGACAGATTATTCAGATGAATCAGTATTTGTTGTCACATCTTCTAATAAATGACAATTATATTTTGATGGATCCCACACCAGATTTGGCTCAGTGGCAGGTATTTTATTTGCAACCCCTCTAGGTGATGCTATTCCAAAATCCTACTGAATAACTTTTGATTGCACCAATAATATCACAAAATATGAGGCTTTAGTTACTGGACTCGGAATAGCAATTTAGTGGCATATTACACATCTGCAGGTCTATGGAGATTCTCAGTTAGTCATCTGCCAAGTAAATGATGACTATGAAATAAAAGATGAAAAGCTTCTCCCTTATAAGCACATGGTAGAACATTTCAAAACAAAATTCAATGTTATCCAATTTAATCAAGTCCCCCACCTTCAGAACAAATCAATAGATGATATGATGACTATTGCCTCTATGTTGGATATGCCTCAGAATATGGGCAAATGTAAATTTTTGGTAGAGCAGTTGTTGGTCCCATCTTTTGAAATTCCAACATTAGATCTGGTGTGTGTCCTTGTTGGTCCTAACTCTCTATGGTACAAAGAAATCTATGAATACCTAAAATCCCAAACAATACCTCCAAACCTTTCTACCAGCCAACATCGAGCCTTTCTTAGACAAGCTACCAAATATGTTATCATCGGTGATACCCTCTACTGTTGATCCTTTGACCAAAACCTCCTCAGGTGTCTAGATTCTAATGAAGCACAAACGAGTTTACATGAAGTTCACAATGGTATATGCCAGGGCCATTTCAATGGTCTTAGCCTAGCTAAAAAGTTGGTCCGAGCTAGATATTATTGGTTGACAATGGAAAAAGAGGCCCATGACTTTTATAAGAAGTGTTACAAGTGGCAGATGCATGGAGATTACATTCACACACCAACACAAGAACTTCAGCCTATCATATCTCCATGGCCCTTTTCTCAATGGGGGCTTGATCTCATTGGAAAGATCCACTTGACATCAAAAAATAGACATAAGTTTATCATAACATACACATAATACTTTACAAGATGGATTGAGGCTATACCCATGACCTATATCATGAGCACATAGATTTCCAAGTTCATCTTGAACTATATCATATGAAAATATGGAGTCCCTCTTGCTATAGTCACTAACAAATGCCATCCATTTAAAAATATTGATGCCCACGAACTCTGTGAGAAGCTTCACATTCAACATCACTTCTCAACCCCATATTATCCACAGAGTAATGGCCAAGCCAAGGCATCCAATAAAACCATTATCAAGATACTCAAAAAGGTTGTCAATGATATTGGTTGGGATTGGCATGTGTAGTTAAATCTAGCTTTATGGGCCTGGGTATGTGCAAGATCATGGTGTGCCAAAACAAGCCCTTAAGGGGCAATGAAATTTCAGAAAACCAGAGTTATGCAACTTGACATGAAAATTTGAATAAGTTGTGAACATTAATTTTTAAATTCGTAAGAAGAGAATCTATAGAAAATTGAATTTAGTTTCTAAGCTACTAGTTGTTTTTTGGAAAAAAAAAATCCTATTTGATGAAAATTTCAAATTTCAATGCAGTGGTACTAAAATTTTAGGAAAAAGATAAGAAGTAGACGTATGTCTGACCACCCTAATCATAATAAAATAATAATATTTTTTTATAATATTTATAATATAATTATTAGACTCATGTCCAGATGTGACACATATTTTTTTATAATTTTCTATAAAGTAAATAATTATTTATTATTTTTTTACTACAACTTTTTAGAAATTTAGAAACTCCTACGTCTGACCACCTTAACTTGGTCAAAATCTTATGAAATTTAATTTTTTAAAATTTTCCCCTATAGTAGACGAAGCATAGGATGTGATGCATGTTTCAGATTCAAAAAATGTTATACCGTTTGAAAGTTATGAGTGTTTTTCAATTAGTCTATCAATCAGGACTATTGTCAAAATTCAATTAGAAAATAAAAAATAATTATTTATTAAAGTCGAAATAAGACAAGCCTTATATTGTTGGAAAATTGAGAACATCCTTAAAAAACCCTTTTCTTTTTATCAATTTTGGCTACAAAAAAAGTTGTCAGCCACCAGTGTAAAGTCTAGAAAATCAAGGAGTACTGAAAAACATGTTTTTTCAGTTGACTTTCTAGGCTTGTCACTTCCAAGCCAAGTCCTAAAGCATTCCCGAGCCAAAATTTGAAATTTGAAAATTTTACAACACAAATCGAATATCCGATAAAATTGGATATATCGGATATCCAATTTTAATAATTAAATTCACTAACTAAATTTGCACATAATTAATCTAATGTTTATTAATATATTAATATATAATATTTTAATATATTAATTTATAAATAAATTAGTATATGATATTAGGCAGAGGGAGAGGGAGAGGGGGGAGTGGGGGGGGAGAGAGAGAGATTGGGGGGAGAGAGAGAGGGAGGAGGGGGAAGGGAGAGAGAGAGGGAGAAGGGAGAGAGAGATAAAGAGATTAGCGGAGAGAGAGAGAGAGAGAGAGAGAGAGAGAGACAGACAGAGAGACAGAGAGACAGAGAGAGAGAGACAGAGACAGAGACAGAGACAGAGACAGAGAGACAAAGAGACAGAGACAGAGACAGAGAGATCAGGGGAGGGGGAGAGAGAGATTAGGGGAGAGGGAGAGCTAGAGAGAGAGAGAGAGATTAAGACACCAAATTGTGTCATTATGGGTCATATGGTGTCCTAAGGGGTTGTAGGACACAATATGACCCCTTAGGACACCATAAGACCCATAGCGACCCAATATAGTGTCATAAGGGGTCATATTGTGTCCTAAGGGGTCATACATGATGTCTTAAAGGGGTCATATGACACAATATGACCCATTAGGACACAATATGACTCATAACGACACAATTTGGTGTCTTAAGGGGTCATATGTATTAGGACCTGGAGGAAACTAAGAGGGGACGGTGAATCAGTTGTTTATTAATTTCAACCCAAATATAACTTAATCAAACTTGATAATTAATACCGGTAAACCAATCTTAATGTCGATTAATAGATTAACAATTAATATCAATACTAGTGAAACTTAATGCATGAAACGGAAAGAGAAACAACATCCACAACACATAACACAAAGATTTGTATGTGAAAACCCTATAAGGGGAAAAACCACAATGGGAAACCTTACCCACAATCAGATGATACTACTGCAGATAGTATGTGTGTACAAATGGGGTTTGCACATGCAAAAAGGTCAACCGCCTAGAGCTCACTGCTCAAACAAAAAATAGGAGTCACACTGACTACAATTGGATGATTAAATCCAATAATAATGTATTGCTCAAAGTAGCATCTCCAATGCTGAATTCAGTACCGGTTAAGATCTGATAATCACCTTCTCTGTGGTCTACTCATATGATCTTCTATATTCGCACATATCATGTTACAATACCATAACCATATACCTTTTTCTATTACCTCACTTACATCGTCTCACAAATGAGATCTTACATATATACCAAGACCTAAGACCAAATGTGTAAGTCGGCTCACAAAGAATATTACAATTAAATCAATTACAACAAGTCAAGATGTGATACATCATGTCGATTCAATACAATTACAATAATACCAATTGATTAAATCATCTCCATAACATGTTGTGCTGATCTGGAATAGATAATGCATGTCGGTCCATAACCTAGACCAATTTGTCGGTAACAACAAATATGTCAACCCGATTAGACCAATAACCAAAATACCAAAACCAAGTGTCCAAACCATGTCTTCAACATAACCAAGTGATATCCAGATGATAAAAGTCATCCTCAGTGTCGGTGAACAATATAACCTGCCGGTGAACCAAATACCGGTGACTATGCATAAGTCACTAAAATTGTCGGTGAACATAATATGTCAGTTCAACATAACCAAAGATCTCTAGAAGGATAAGTGTTGATAAGTGTTGACATCAATGACAAAACCAATGCAACACATCCATAATACCAACAATCTCCCCCTTTGGCATTGATGGCAACACAAAGATGGAAAAACATCTAAGTGCCAAAATAGAATGCCAAAAAACCAAAAACCAATAATCCCTAGAATAGATCAATACTAGAAATCAAAATACAAATGCCAGAGAGTATATATCTCTCCCCCAATGAATAATCTCTCCCGAAAGAATAATGATTGTTTTTCCATAGATATCTCCCCCCTGTGACATCAAATGCCAAAGCAATACAAATACCAGATACAACTATTTTATAGAACCAATTACAAATACCAATTGTTATAACCAACTTCTCCAACTACTCCCCCTGAGAAGTAGCTCTCCTCCATTAAAGCCGAAAAAAGGTTTCTATATAAATTCTATCAGTTTGATGCCAAACATCAAGTGTCTAAGTCTCTACTGGTGAGGGTATAACCCCAAGATGCTCTCTGACATATTCAAAAGTTTCCTTAGGAAAAGGCTTAGTAAAGATATCCGCAATCTGCTCTTTAGTGTTCACATAAACTAATCTCACTTCTTTTGCTTCAACATTCTCTTTCATAAAATTATATTTGATAGAAACATGTTTAGTTTTAGAGTGAAATACCGGATTCTTAGATATATCAATTGCTGCTGAATTATTACAGTAAATGATTATAGGTTCTTTGCATTTTACCTTTATGTCCTTCAACATTTTCTTAATCCATAATACCTGAGTACAATTAGTTGCTGCTGCAACATATTTTGATTCTACCATTGATAATGATGTACAAATTTGTTTCTTTCTCAACCATGAAATCAATCTGATACCAAGAAAGAATTCCCCGCCGGTGGTGCTCTTTCTTTCATCTACATCTCTTGCCTAGTTAGCATCAATGTATGCACATAAATCAAAATTTTCATCTTTAGGATACCATAAACCAAGATTTAATTTGCCTTGTAGATACTGGAAAATCCTTTTCACTACTGATTCATGATTTTCTCTAGGATTACTTAAAATCTTGAAACAATACACACTGCATTCATTATATCAGGTCTTGTTTGTGTCAAATACAGTAAACCTCCAATCATAGATTTGTATCTTGTTGGATTAATAGGAGCTGAATCATCCTTCAATGACAGTTTATCAGTTGTAGTCATAGGAGTACTTACTAGTTTAGAGTTTTCCATACCAGTTTTCTTCAGTAGTTCCTTCAAGTACTTTGTTTGACATATGAATATACCTTTATCAGTCTGTGAAATATGCAATCCTAAAAAGAATTTTATCTCCCCAATCATAGACATTTCAAATTCTTCCTGCATCTTATTAGCAAATTTTTTACACAATCCATCTTCTCCTCCAAAAATGGTCATCAACAAAAACTTCAATAACCAAGATTTCTTCATTAGTCACTTTGAAATATAAGTTCCTGTCAGCATTACCTTTAGTGTAACCAACTTTTAAAAGATACTTATCCAATCTAGCATACCAAGCTCTAGGAGCTTGCTTCAATCCATATAAAGCTTTCCTTAATCTATAAACCATATCTTTATCATTTTTCAATGAAACTCCATCAGGATGTTCAATGTAAACTTCCTCTTCAAGATCACCATTAAGAAATGCACATTTTACATCCATTTGATATACTTTATAATTCTTGTGGGCTGCAAATGCAAGAAATAATCTAGTGCAGGAGCACCTAGGACTTAGGCTCATAGTCCTTCTATAATTTTGGCTTGTATTGACCTTAGCCAAGTCAAGTTTCTAATAAGGAATCCAGGAGGGTCCAAGGTGTGTGTGTAATGTTTGATTTGAGTCAAGTGTAGGCCTAGTTGAGTTAGTTTTCTTTCTAGGTTTGCACTTTGTGAGTAGGTGGTAGTTTGAGTAGGTAAATGGCCTTCTTGATGGTCAAAAGAGGAATAAATTGATGAGAGCATTAGAGAGGTTTAGAATAGACATAGGAATGTTGAAAAAGACATGAATAATGACTTGTAATAGGTTTCCTAAGTTGGCAAAGCAAAATATGGAAAATTGTAAAAGTTGTCATGACAACTTTGGTCCTAAAAGAGCTTAGCGGTGGAGTTAGTGTTAGCACATTGACCTAAGATGCCTCAACATGTGGGGAAGACTATTTAAACCTCCTTTTGAATGGTTATCAAGGTTGGAAGTTTGATTTTTGGTGAATGACAATCTGAAACCACTCATTTTCAAACTATTATCACTATTTTTGTCTTATTTTGCATAAATGTGAACACAAATAGATTGAATCCATTGATCTAGATTTGGATAGTGGTTCTTTGGTGTGTTCCAGTACCATTTGGTCCATTTCATCCTTTGTAGATAGTCTTTATTAGTTCTTGTACTATTTTCGTTCCAACTAGCCAGTTTTGGCTTGTAAATAGCAAATTTGTGTAAAATACCTTAAGGATGGGTGATTTATTGAAGAAAAATAAAACTTTTTGCAAGGTCTTTTGGACCGATTCCCTCAAAACCCTTAAAAACCGGATTTAGGAGGCCTAATTGGGGCTCATCCTTGTAGCCCTATTTCTAGGCAATTTTAGGAAATCGGTATGGGAGATGAAGATTGCACAACATCAAATGGACCTAGTTGAATTAAATCCATGGTAAATACCACCTCCACACCTCTGCAATGTCTATTAACAGTATGGGGGTGAAAAGTGAGAAGTTGACAAGTTGTTGTCAATATTGAAAGATTGAGCATATGGGAGACACATTGAGTTGGTAGAGTTCCTAGTCAAAACACTGGTTGCAAACACCTTAAGATTGGCAAAAAGAAATTCCTAGCAAATATTGGGAAGGACTTGGAGGTCTTGAAGCATAGCTAGACCTAGTGAGGTTGGTGGAATTGAGCAACACCAACTAGGTGAAGTGTGAGCAAGCTAGGTGAACCCTATCAAATTGGTATTAGATCCTATAAGATTTGGGCTAGGAGAGTAGATGTCCTTAGTGGAATCTATAGGAGACAACACCATGGTTACCAATGCAGAGTTGATAAAGAAAGTGGATGATCAGGAGGAAGAGAATAGGCTCCTGAAGAAAAAATTGGCAGAATTGGAAGGTAAGCTTGGTGAAATTGAAACCAAGGCAGATGAAGTGTTAATAAAGGTTGAAGGAGCAGAAGGGAAGGGTAAATAGGTGTTAGAAGTAGATAGAGTACCTAAACCTAATCCTATTTTGGAACAAGAACCTTTCCTAAAGGCATTGAAAGCCTTAAGTGGTAAATCATTAGAGGGATTGCCATTGTTCACTGGTAAGATGGAAGTAGAAGTGGTTCTAGAATGGATAGAGGGTATGGAGAACCATTTTGAATGTGAAGGAATAATTGAAGCTCAAAGGGTTAAAGTGGCCAAGTCTAGGATGAGGGGAGCCACTCTCATATGGTGGAGATTTGTGCAGGATGAGAGGAAGAAAGTGGGTAAAACACCCATCTCTTCTTGGAAAGGGATGTTAGTCAAAATCAAAGCCTATCTCCCTGATGACTATGAAGTGCAGATCAATAGGAAAAGATAAAACCTAAGACAAAAAGACCTTGATGTAAGTGGTTATACTGAGGAGTTTCACAAACTTAGTCTTAGATATCATGTAGTGGAAGAAGAAAGCCTTAAGGTAGCTAGGTACCTAAATGGACTAAGATGGAACATCCAAGAGGGAATCAGTCTAATGAGCCCAAAGATAGTTCATCAAAGCTATCAACTTGCCCTTAAAGTGGAAGAAAAACTGAAAAGAAAACATGATTCAAGTACTAATAGGGGCAGAGGTAGAGGAAAAGAAAATAGAGGCCATAGGGGAGGATTTGGAGGAAGAAACTCTAAGCAAAGAACACAAGGTGAGTCTAAACTCACTAAGCAGCAAGAAGGTGGCACTAGTAAAGGAGGATACAATAGAGGAAGGGGGTCAAACTATGGTTTTAGAGGAAGGTCTAGTGGACAAGGTAGAGGTTTGTCATATTTGGCCTCAATGAAATGTCCCCATTGCAATCAACTTGGTCATCCAACATATAGGTGCCCAGAGAAGGGGTCATCTTCATAGAGTATTGAAAGAAGAGTGAACTATCTTCAAGAAGAGACTTCAAGCAGCAAGACTTCAGAGGTTGCCCTTAGAATCAAAGGGAGGTGACAACCTGATGATAAGAAGAACTTTGATAAAAGAACCTGTCAGAGAAGAGCCTAGCCAAAGGAGGTCATTAATTTAGGATCAAATGCAAGATTATGGACATAGTTTACAAAGTAATCATTGACTCAGGGTCAATAGACAACATTGTGTTAGAAGAGGTAGTGAGTAAGCTTAAATTACAAAGGATACCTCACAACAAACCATATAGGGTCACTTGGTTGAACAAAGGCCAACATTTCCTAGTCAATGAGCAAGCATGGGTGGATTTCACCATTGGGAGGTATAAGGACAAAGTGTTATGCAATGTCTTACCCATGGATGTATGCCATCTTCTATTGGGAAGACCATGGAAATTTGATAGACAAGCTATTCATGATGGATCCAAGAATGTATATTCATTAAATAAAGATGGAGTCACATTCAAGATCCAATCTATCCTTGAGGAAGGTGAAAAGAGGGTAGCAGGTCCTAATGTCCTTTTGGTGAGTGAAAAATAGTTCTTGAAGACACTTGAGGAAGGTAAAGGAATAGGGTTTTTATTAGTGATGAATCCTAAAGAGGAAGACAAGAAAGAGAAGCCAGATTTGCCAATAGAGGTTCAAGAGCTATTGAAGCAGTTCAAAGGGATAGTGAGTGATGGACAACCAGCCACCTTACCTCCTAAAAGAGCCATAAGCCATCAAATTGACTTCATACCCGGGGCATCCTTACCTAACAAGTTGGCTTACAAGATGACTCCCCAACAAAATGTAGAAATTGCTAAACAAATCCAAGAGCTTCTAGACCAAGGCCTAATTAGGAAAAGCATTAGCCCTTGTGTTGTACCTACCATTTTAGCCCCAAAGAAAGGTGGTACTTGGAGATTGTGCACTGACTCTAGGGCTATAAATAGGATCACCATTAGATATAGATTTCCAATTCCTAGAATAGAAGACCTAATGGATTGCTTTGGGGAAGACAAATACTTTACCAAGATTGACCTTAAAAGTGGATACCACCAAATTTGGATTAAGGAGGGTGATGAATGGAAAACAACATTGAAGACAACAAAGGGTCTTTATGAATGACTTGTAATGCCATTTGGCTTATCTAATGCTCCAAGGACCTTCATGAGACTCATGAATGAGGTGATGAAAGACTTCATAGGTAAAGTTGTGGTGGTATATTTAGATGATATTCTCATTTCAGTAAGGATAGGGCAGATCATGTTAATCATTTGCAAATTGTGCTACAAAGATTGTATGAAGAGAAGCTAACCATGAACTTGGACAAGTGTGAATTTGATAAGAAGGAGTTGGTTTACCTTGGGTTTGTGTTGTCACATGGGAATCTCAAGATGGATCCTAGCAAGGTTGAATCCATAGTAAGTTGGCCTACTCCTAAGTCAGCAACAGAGGTGAGAAGCTTCCATGGTCTTGCTCAATATTATAGGAAATTCATTAGACAATTTAGTGCTATATGTGCACGAGTGTTGGACACTATTAGAGGTGGAATGAAGGCAAAGTTTCAGTGGAATGAACAAGAAAAATAAAGGTTTTGAAACCTTGAAAGAAAGGATATCCACTCAATCAATGTTGGTGTTTCCTAGTTTTGAGAAACTCTTCACAGTGGAATGTGATGCAAGAAATGTTGCAGTAGGTGTTTTCCTAAGTCAAGAAGGAAGACCGGTAGCTTTCCATAGTGAGAAGCTAAGTGATGCTAAGAAGAAATACTCTGCATATGACTTGGAGTTATATGCATTAGTGTAGGATTTGAGGAAGTGGAGACACTATCTCCTTCCTAAGGAATTTGTAGTCTACACAGACAACCAAGCTTTAAGCTTTCTAAACTCACAAGAAAAACTTAGTCACAAACACATGAAGTGGGTAGAATATATTCAAGCCTACACCTTTAAAATCAAGCACAAAAAAGGACAACTAAATAGGGTTGCTAATGCATTGAGCAGGAGACTCTTGACAGTCCAAGAAATTCAATTAAGAAGCATTGGTGTTGACAGTTTTAGAGACCTATACCCAAAAGATGAAGACTTCTCAAATACCTACAAGGTATGCAAAGAGTATCAAAATAATTTTCATAGTGAGTATTCTGATTTTACCTTGCAAGATGGGTTATTGTTTAGAGGAGGACAACTTTGTGTGCCTAGAGGGTCAATAAGAGAAAACCTCATACAAGAGAAGCATAATGACAGTCTTAGTGGTCATTTTGGAGTCAACAAGACTCAAGAGTTAATTTTTTAAGACACTTTTGCAAAATCTTGGCACCAACCTATCTTTTGGATAAGCCTACCATCCACAAACAGATGGGCATATCGAAGTGGTTAATAGGAGCTTAGGAAACTTATTGAGGTGCCTTACCAAGGAGTATGGTTAGACATGGGATCAAGTGTTATCACAAGTAGAATATGCTTACAATGACACAATAAATAGAACCACCGACAAGAGTCCTTTTGAAGTGGTCTATGGTCTTCACCCAAGGGGTATATTGGAGTTAAGGGACTTAGGGAATGCAGAAACAAGGAGTGGATATGCTGAAGATTTTGCTCAGTCAATGAAAGAGGTACATGAATCAGTCAAGCAAGCATTGATGGAGAACACAAGTAAGATCAAACAAAAAGTTGATGAGAGAAGGAAGAACGTACAATTCCAAGTAGGTGATCTTGTCATGGTGCACCTTAACAAGGAGTATCTAATAAGTTGCAAATGAGAAGGTTGGGCCCATGTGCTATTCTAGCCAAGTATGAAGAAAATGCATACAAGGTGGACCTACCAAGTGAAGTAGGACCGTCACCAGTTTTCAATATTGTAGACTTAGTTTCTTACAAAGGGCCAATTCCAGGTTCAGATTGTAGTCACTCAAAGGTATCAGATGATGTAAATAACCTTCAAGTACCAACAAAACCAAGTCCAAATGTTGAAAAGGTATTGAGTTCAAGGATTGCTAAGAAGACAAGACACCAAATTTATTGGGAGCACCTAATCAAGTGGAAGGGTATGGATGATGTTGAGGCTACATGGGTGCTTGAGACAGAGTTCAAGAGGTTAGGCATTGATCATAATCTGATCCCTAAAGAGGTGACTTAATTTTCTTTTTTTTGGGAGAATGGTGCAGGAGCACCTAGGACTTAGGCTCATAGTCCTTCTATATTTTTGGCTTGTACTGACCTTAGCCAAGTCAGGTTTCTAATAAGGACTCTAGGAGGGTCCAAGGTGTGTGTGTAATATTTGATTTTAGTCAAGTGTAGGCCTAGTTGAGTTAGTTTTATTTATAGGTTTGCACTTTGTGAGTAGGTGGTAGTTTGAGTAGGTAAATGGTGTTCTTGATGGTCAAAAGAGGCATAACTTGATGAGATAATTAGAGAGGTTTAGAATAGTCTTAGGAATGTTGAAAAAGACATGAATAATGACTTGTAATAGGTTGCCTAAGTTGGCAAAGCAAAATATGGAAAATTGTAAAAGTTGTCATGACAACTTTGGTCCTAAAAGAGCTTAGCGGTGGAGTTAGGGTTAGCACATTGACCTAAGATGCCTCCACACATGGGGAAGACTATTTAAACCTCCTCTTGCATGGTTACCAAGGTTGGAAGTTTGATTTTTGGTGAATGACAATCTGAAACCACTCATTTTTAGACTATTATCTTTGTTTTTGTCTTATTTTGCATAAATGTGAACACAAATAGATTGAATCCATTGATCCAGCTTTGGATAGTGGTTCTTTGGTGTGTTCCAGTACCATTTGGTCCATTTCATGCTTTGTAGATAGTCTTTATTATTTCTTGTACTATTTTCATTCCAACTAGCTAGTTTTGGCTTGTAAATAGCAAATTTGTGTAAAATGGTTGCCCCATAAAATCCCTCCGTGCTACCATCATAGCCTATTAGGAAATGGAAGAAAACCCTATGCATAGTGTAAATATGTAGGGAGGAGTTCTGGAAGTGAAGTTCATCATAGTTGCCACCTTGTTCTAGGCGGGTCTAGGAGTAACCCAACTAGAGGAAACAAGGTGTAAATTGAATGTATGTTGCAGGGGTGACTTCAAAACCCAAACTTTAGCAATTTGGAATTTAAGGAAAGGTCCATTTAGAGTTTTATTTGAGGGGGGAATCTTTGACAACCTTATTCCTTTGTTGAAGAATCACAGCTAGTTAAGGCCTAGAAACCCTAACAAACCCTCATTTTTGGGTTAGGGCATTGTATGGCAAGATAGGAGACTAAAACCAACAAAATATCTTGAGGATGGGTGAGTGATTGAAGAGAAATAAAACTTGTTGCAGGGTCTTTTGGACCGATTCCCTCAAAACCCTTAAAAACTAGATTTAGGAGGCCTAATTGGGGCTCATCCTTGTAGCCCTATTTCTAGGCAATTTTAGGAAATCAGTAAGGGAGATGAAGATTGCACAACCTCAAATGGACCTAGTTGAATTGATTCCATGGTAAATACCACCTCCACACCTCTGCAATGTCTCATAATAATATGGGGGTGAAAAGTGAGAAGTTGACAAGTTGTTATCAATATTCCAAGATTGAGCATATGGGAAACACATTGAGTTGGTAGAGTTCCTAGTCAAAAAACTTGTTGCAAACACCTTAAGATTGGAAAAAAGAAAGTCCTAGCAGAGATTGGGAAGGACTTGGACATCTTGAATCATAACTAGACCTGGTGAGGTTGGTGGAATTGAGCAACACCAACTAGGTGAAGTGTGAGCAAGCTAGGTGAACCCTATCATAATCCGACTGCCTCAATTCTAGCTACTGGTGCAAAGGTTTCATTGTAATCAATTCCCTCTTTCTGTAAATATCCCTTACACACTCATCTTTCTTTGTTTCTAATTACCTTACCATCTTCATTAAGTTTATTTCTGAATACCCATTTAGTTCCAATTACATTTTTATCTTTAGGTCGGGGAACCAATGTCCATGTATTTTTCTTTTCAATTTATTCTAATTCGTCTTCCATAGCTTTAATCCAATGTTTATCTTCACATGCCTCAATAACAGGTGCTGGTTCAATTTGAGAAATTAAACATACCTCTTCATTTGCCAGTCTTCCTCTTGTCATAACTCCTTGATACTTATTCCCAATTATCTGACTTTCAGAGTGATTCAATCTTACATACCTAGGTGTGTTCACTTGCTATTGTTCTTAAGTCACCATGTAATTCTCTGATGATGAAGGTGTGACTGGATCAACATTTTGTACCGGTGCACTCTGTATAGGTTCATTTGTGATCATCTCAACTGTCGGTTCAGAATCCATAGACCTTGAATTTCCTCTAAAGTGTTCATCTATCTTCACATTTGCACTCTCAGTGATTTTCTGCAATCTTTTATTAAAACATCTATATGCTTTGCTCTTAGATGAATAACCAAGAAATATACCTTCATCACTTCTAGGATCAAATTTGCCAATATACTCATCTCTCCTAATGTAGCATTTTCTTCCAAATATTCTGAAATATTTAAGAGTAGGAATATTACCAAACCATAATTCATAAGGAGTCTTACCGATTTCTCCTTTGATGCGAACT
This sequence comes from Cryptomeria japonica, assembly GCF_030272615.1. NCBI lineage: Eukaryota > Viridiplantae > Streptophyta > Pinopsida > Cupressales > Cupressaceae > Cryptomeria > Cryptomeria japonica. The sequence goes on from NC_081415.1 coordinate 344,735,689, forward strand.
CTGTTGAAAGTATAAACCGATGTATTCACCGCTTCTCTCCAATACACATGAGGTAGATTGGCTTCTAATAATATGCTTCTAGATGCATCCAGAATAGTTTTGTTCTTCCTTTCCACAACTCCATTTTGCTAAGGTGTCAGGGGTGTTGATAGTTGTCTTCTAATTCCATTCACTTCACAAAATGTATTGAACTCCTTAGATGTAAATTCACCTCCTTGATCTGATCTTAAACATTTGATTTTCTTACCAGTTTCATTCTCTACAATTGCTTTGAATAATTTGAACTTCCCAAAAGCTTTTGATTTCTCCCTGAGAAAAGTAACCCAACACATTCTAGATTAATCATCAATTATTAGCATAAAGTATCTATCTCCCTGTAGATTTCTTGTTCTTGTCAGATCACACAAGTCAGCATGAATTAAATCAAGAACATTATTGGATTTCTCAGAAATACTCTTAAAAGTTGTTCTAACTTTCTTTCCCATTTGACATTCCTTACATACTGGATTATGAGGTTTTACAATCTTAGGTAAATCCCTTACTGCCTTTGTTTAACTAATCTTTATAATGCAATCAAAATTCATATGACAGAGTCTTTTATGCCATAGCCAACTTTCATCAATATGTGCAATCAAGCATGTCTTTTCATTTTTCTTCAAATGAAAGATATTACCTCTAGTCTGATTACCGGTTGTAATCTCCAAACTAGTTCTATTCATGATTTTTCATTTACCATTCTTGAATTGTAACTGAAATCCTTTTTCATCTAACTGACCAACACTCAAAAGATTATGCTTCAAACCTTCAACATAATAAATGTTGTCAGTATTGTGCTTACCATTAAAAGATATATTGTCTTTTCCTTTGATTAAACAAGCTTTTTCATCTCCAAATCTTACTAGACCTCCATTGTATCCCTGAAAAGATAAGAATTTACTTTTCTCACCAGTCATATGATGTGAACATCCGGAATCTATAATCCATTCATCCTTTTCTTTAATTTTAGCTGTCAGGGCCTGCTCTACTGGTGGAACAATAGGGGCCAGTTGATTTTCTGTTATTGCAACAAAAGCCCATCCATTGTCTGTCAGTTCTTCATCAGAATCATCAGTAACTCCTTCATCAGCATAGTAACATGATTTGTCTCTATTCTTCTTAAATCTGTATCTCTGATATTGAGGGTTAGGCTTATATGTTCTTTTAGCTTCTTCTCTTAATCTTGCATGTCTATCAGGACATCTAGATGCCATATGACCAACTTTATTACACTTAAAACATTTAAATGGTGCTTAACCTTCATACTTACTTCCAATAGGACCTTTTGGCATTTTCCTTGCAAATAGTGCTTCAATTTCTTCTAGTTCTTCATTTTCCCTCCTGATATCTTCAAGTTCTCTTGCATAAAGTGTTTTTCAATTAGATTTATCAGATGATGATGATGATGCAAATGATGATGCTTTGAAGGCTAAATATGTTTTAATTGTAGCAACAAGACCAAATTCCTCAAGCTCAAATGCTAAAAGTTTTCCAACCAAGGTATCTCTAGATACTGATGTATTAGGCATTGTTCTCAACTCATTAATAGTAGTTACTTTCATTTTGTATGCCGGTGGAAATGCTCTCAAAACTTTAGATACAATTTCATCTTCACTTAAGGAACCTCCACAACATTGTATTCCCAAAACAATTTCATTAACCCTTTCCATAAGAGTAAAAATCTTTCATCTTCTTCCATTTTCAAATTTTCATACCTGACCTGAAAGCATTCCAATTTTACAATTTTGACAATGGTATCTCCTTCATTCAATGTCTCCAATTTATCTCAAATATCTTTAGGAGTAGATCGGTCTGATAATCCCATGATTTCCTGATCTGACAAGGTGCTCAAGAGTGCTTCTCTTGCTTTGCAATCATTCTCTTGATCCTTACCCAATGTTGGTGGATTAGGTTGATTCGGTGTAGGACCAACATAGCCATTCTTTGTAACATACCATATGTCTTTTCCAATGCAATTCAGACGTGTCTCCATTCTGATCTTCCATATACCATAGTTAGATCCATCAATTTTTGGACTGTCCTTCCGGAAAAAGTTAGTTTCCATAGAATCTCCTCAAGTTGTTAAACTTCTGCAAAAAGAGGACTAGGCTCTGATACCAATTGTTAGGACCCGGAGGCAATTGAGAGGGGGGGTGAATCAGTTCTCTATTAATTTCAACCCAAATATAACTTAATCAAACTTGATACATAATACCAGTAAACTAATCTTAATGTCGGTTAACAGATTAACAATTAATATCAATATCGGTGAAACTTAATGCATGAAACAAAAAGAGAAACAACATCCACAACACATAACACAAAGATTTGTACGTGAAAACCCTGTAAGGGGAAAAACCATAGTGGGAAACCTTACCCACAATCAGATGATACTACTGCAGATAATATGTGTGTACAAATGGGGTTTGCACATGCAAAAAGGCCAACCGCCTAGATCTCATTGGTCAAACACAAAATAGGAGTCACACTGACTACAATTGGATGATTAAACCCAATAATAATGTACTGCTCAAAGTAGCATCTCCAATGCTAAATTCAGTACTGGTTAAGCTCTGATAACCACCTTCTCTATGGTCTCCTCATATGATCTTCTATATTCACACATACCATGTTACAATACCATAACCATACACCTTTTTCTATTACCTCACTTACATCATCTCACAAATGAGATCTTACATATATACCAAGACCTAAGACCAAATGTGTAGGTCGGCTCACAAAGAATATTATAATTAAATCAATTACAACAAGGCAAGATGTGATACATCATGTTGGCTCAATACAATTACAATAATACCAATTGATTAAATCATCTCCATAACGTGTCGTGTTGATCTGGAATAGATAATGCATATCAGTCCGTAACCTAGACCAATTTTCCTGTAATAGCAAATATGTCAACCTGATTAGACCAATAACAAAAATACCAAAACCAAGTGTCCAAACCATTTCTTCGACATAACCAAGTGATCTCCTGATGATAACATGTCATCCTCAGTGTCGGTGAACCAAATACCAGTGACTGTGCATAAGTCACTGAACTTGCCAGTGAACATAATGTGTCGGTTCAACATAACCAAAGATCTCTAGAAGGATAAGTGTTGATAAGTGTTGACATCAATGACAAAACTAATGCAACACATCCATAATACCAACAACATGGTGTCCTAAGGGGTTGTAGGACACAATATGACCCCTTAAGACACCATAGGACCCATAACGACCCAATATGGTGTCTTAAGGGGTCATATGGTGTCCTAAGGGGTCGTAGGACACCATATGACCCCTATGGACATAATAGGACCCCTTATGACACCATATGGTGTCATTAGGGGTCATATAGTGTCCTAATGGGTTGTAAGACACAATATGGCCCCTTAGGACACCATAGGACCCACAACAACCCAATATAGTGTCTTAAGGGGTCGTATGGTGTCCTAAGGGGTTGTAGGATACCATATGAACCCTATGGACACCATAGGACCCCTTATGACACCAAATTGTGTTGTTAGGGGTCATATTGTGTCCTAAGGGGTCAGAGGACATAATGACCCCTTAGGACACCATAGGACCCATAACAACCCAATATGGTGTCATAACAGGTCGTATGATGTCCTAAGGGGTCATAAGGGTTCATGGGACACCATATGACCCCTAAGGACAACATAAAACCCCTTATGACATCATATGGTTTTGTTAGGGGTCATATGGTGTCCATAGGGATACCATATGACCCCTTAAGACACCAAATTGTGTCATTATGGGTCATATGGTGTCCTAAGGGGTTGTAGGACACAATATGACCCCTTAGGACACCATAGGACCTAAAGTGACCCAATATGGTGTCATAAGGTGTCATATTGTGTCTTAAGGAGTAATATGATTTCTTAAAGGGGTCATATGACACAATATGACCCATTAAGACACAATATGACCCATAACGACACAATTTGGTGCCTTAAGGGGTCGTATGGTGTCCCATGACCCCTTATGACCCCTATGGACACCATATGACCCCTAACGAAACCATATGGTGTCATAAGGGGTTCTATGGTGTCCTAATGGGTCATATTGTTTCCTACAACCCCTTAGGACATCATAGGATCACTTAGGACACACAATCATGTCCTAAGCAATCCTATGATGTCCTAAGGGGTCGTAGGACACAATATGACCCCTTAGGACACCATCAGACAAATAACAACCCAATATGGTGTCTTAAGGGGTCATATGGTATCCTAAGGGGTTGTAGGACACCATATGACCCCTATGGACACCATAGGACCCCTTATGACACCATATGGTTTCGCTAGGGGTCATATGGTATCCTAAGGGGTCATATGTTGTCCCATGACCCCTTAGGACACAGTATGATCCATAACGACATAATTTGGTGTCTTAAGGGGCCATATAGTGTTATAAGGGGTCGTAGGACACCATATGACCCCTTATGACACCATATGGTGTCGTTAGGGGTCATATGGTGTCCTAAGGGGTCATGTGTTGTCCCATGAGACCTTAGGACACAATTTGACCCTGTAAGACACCAAATTGTGTCGTTATGGGTCATATTGTGTCCTAAGGGGTCATGGGACAACATATGACCCCTTAGGACACCATATGACCCCTTAAGACACCAAATTATGTCGTTATGGGTCATATGGTGTCCTAAGGAGTCGTAGGACACAATATGACCCCTTAGGATACCATAGGACCCATAGCAACCCAATATGGTGTCATAATGGGTCATATTGTGTCCTAAGGGGTCATATGATGTCTTAAAGGGGTCATATGACATAATATGACCCATAACAATACAATTGGTGTCTTAAGGGGTCATATGGTGTCCCATAAACCCTTGTGAACCCTATGGACACCATATGACCCCTAACGACACCATATGGTGTCATAAGGGGTCCTATGGTGTCCATACAGGTCATATGGTGTCCTACAACCCCGTAGGACACCATAGGACCCATTAAGGCACCAAATTGTGTTGTTAGGGGTCATATGGTGTCCTAAGGGGTTGTAGGACATAATATGACCCCTTAGGACACCATATGACCACTTAAGACACCAAATTGTCTCGTTAGGGGTGACATGGTGTCCTAAGGGGTCATAGGACATAATATGACCCCTTAGGACACCATATGACCCATAAAAATGCAATATAGTGTCATAACGGGTCGTATGGTGTCCTAAGGGGTCATAAGGGGTCATGAGACACCATATGATCCCTGAGGACAACATACAACCCCTTATGACACCATATGGTGTCATTAGGGGTCATATGGTGTCCATAGGGGTTATATGGTATCCATGGGGGTCATATGGTGTCCTAGGACACCATATGACCCCTTAAGACATAAAATTGAGTCGTTATAGGTCATATGGTGCGCTAAGGGGTTGTAGGACACAATATGACCCCTTAGGACACTATAGGACCCAAGCGACCCTAGATGGTGTCGTTAGGGGTTATATGGTGTCATAAGGGGTCATATGTTGTCTCATGACTCCTTAGGACACAATATGACCCATAGCGACATAATTTGGTGTCTTAAGGGGTCATATGGTGTCCTAAGGAGTCGTAGGACACTAGTTGACCCCTATGGATACCATACGACACCTTATGACACCATATGGTGTCATTAGGGTTCTTATTGTGTCCTGAGGGGTTGTATGTTGTCCCATGACCCCTTAGGACACAATATGACCCATAATGACACAATTTGGTGTCTTAAGGGGTCATATGGTGTCCCATGACCCCTGATGACCCCTTAGGACACAATATGGCCCCTTATGACACCATATGGTGTCATAAGGGGTCATATGGTGTCCTAGGCACCATATTACTCCTTAAGATACCAAATTGTGTCGTTATGGGTCATATGGTTTCCTAAGGGGTCATAGGACATAATATAACCCCTTAGGAAACCATAGGACCCAAAGCAACCCAATATGGTGTCATAAGGGGTCATATTGTGTCCTAAGGGGTCATATGATGTCTTAAAGGGGTCATATGACACAATATGACCCATAACGACACAATTTGGTGTCTTAAGGGGTCATATGGTGTCCTAAGGGGTCATATGATGTCATAAAGGAGTAATATGACACAATATGACCCATTAGGACACAATATGACCCATAACGACACAATTTGGTGTCTTAAAGGGTCATATGGTGTACTAAGGGGTCCTGGGACACAAAATGACCCCTTGGGATACCATAGGACCCCTAACGACACCATATGGTGTCATAAAGGCTCGTATGTTGTCCTTAGGAGTCATATGGTGTCCCATGACCCCTTATGACCCCTTAGGACACCATATGACCCCTAACGACAACATATGGTGTCATAAGGGGTCCTATGGTGTCCATAGGGGTCATATGGTGTCCTACGACCCCTTAGGAAACCATAGGACCCCTTAAGACACCAAATTGTGTTATTAGGGGTCATATGGTGTCCTAAGGGCTCGTAGGACACAATATGACCCCTTAAGACACCATATGATCCCTTAAGACACCAAATTGTTTTGTTAGGGGTCATATGGTGTCCTAAGGGGTCGTAGGACATAATATGACCCCTTAGGACACCATAGGACCCATAATGACCCAATATGGTGTCATAACGCGTCGTATGGTGTCCTAAGGGGTCATAAGGGGTCATGGGACACCATATGACCCCTAAGGACAACATACAACCCCTTATGACACTATATGGTGTCGTTATGGGTCATATTATGTCCTAATGGGTCATATGGTATCATAATGGGTCATATTGTGTCCTCTGGGGTCATATGATATCTTAAAGGGGTCATATGACACAATATGACCCATTAGGACACAATATGACCCACAATGACACAATTTGGTGTCTTAAGGGGTCATATAGTGTCACATGACCCCTTATGACCCCTATGGACACCATATGACCCCTAACAACACCATATGGTGTCATAAGGGGTCCTATGGTGTCCATAGGGGTCATATGGTGTCCTACGACCCCTTAGGACACCATACGACCCCTTAAGACACCAAATTGTGTCCTAAGGGGTCCTATGGTGTTCTAAGGGGTTGTAGGACATAATATGACCCCTTAGGACACCATAGGACCCATAACGACCCAATATGGTGTCTTAAGGGGTCATATGGTGTTCTAAGGGGTTGTAGGACACCATATGACCCCTATGGACACCATAGGACCCCTTATGACACCATTGTTAGGATTAATGATAGTCCCAAAGATACTGAGAGGGGGTGAATCAGTATCTAACCGGTTGACAAAATATTTAACGTTATTAAGTATTTTGCATTCCAAAACAGTGTACCGGTAAACAACAATTAATGTAATAAATAAGAACATTAAAGACAACATAGAAAACACACCATAACACAAGATGTTTAACGAGGAAACCTAGTGTGGGAAAAACCTCAGTGGGATTTGTGACCCACAATATTCACTCACTTTCCAATGAATGGATATTACTTACAATGAGGGGCCTGCACATGCAGGAAGGCCAACCGCCTAGAGCTCACTGCTCAATCTACAAAATGGATCATGAAAATCCAATATAATGTACTACTATAATTCAGCATCTGCTATGCCAAGTTCAGTACCGGTTTAAGCTCATACTATAAACATAAACCTTATACAAATCTGCCTTAATATTCGCTCATCACTTCTACCATATCTGTCATATGTCCATCATGTTGCAAATGATTTACATGGTCTCATACATATATGAGTCTATTACAATATGCCATGTCGGCTTTACAAAAAGATATTTACAATTAAATACAATAAACAAAAGTTTATTCCTATCGGCAGGGGTGTCGGTATACATTGTTGTCGTTGTCGGTGAAGTGTTTGCCAGTGCCGGTGCCTGCTGGTGGTTTACCAGATGAATGCTACAAGTTTTCCGATAGGTTTCCATCAATGACAACACCATCATTTCTCACTAGAGTGTAGAATGCCAACAATCTCCTCCTTTGGCATTGATGGCAACACTCATGAGAAAAATAAAAAATATGTTTCCAAAAATGAAGTCCAAAAATTTACCAAAAATGTGTGCTCCCCCTGAGCAGATGATCTCCTCTAAATAGCCATTTTTCTCTGTCTACTACTCCCCCTTTGACATCAATGACAAAGGTTGTCAAAAATTGTCAAATGAGTGTAGAAATTCACCTTGAAGTTTGTAACCGGTTGGTTACAATCTGAAATAGGTCGGCCAAAACCAAGTTTAACCTCTATATGAATCTATTGTTGTCCTTCATGGTTACCTTGGTTCTTTGGATTGTACCGGTGAGATGATGCATATGCTCCTCCGGTGACATTTTCCCTTGAATTAATGCCTCAGAGATCTCTTTCCTCAGAGAGATAAGGTTGTCAAATTTAGGACCAAGTTTGTGCTTAAGCTCTCTGGCATTTGCCTTGATCCTTTCTTTCTCTTTCTCTAATTTCTCCAGCTTCTCCTCAAATCCTGCTATCTCTTGCTCCTCTGGTGATGCGTATTATCCTCCGGTGACTTTTTCCCTTGATTTAATGCCTCAGAGATCTCTTTCCTCAGAGAGATAAGGTTGTCTAATTTAGGAGTAAGTTTGTGCTTAAGCTCTTTGGCATTTGCCTTGATCCTTTCTTTCTCTTTCTCTAATTTCTCCATCTTCTCTTCAAATCCTGCTATCTCTTGCTCAATAACTGATATAGGTTTAGATGAACCGATGATATTATCAGCTATATCATCTATCTCCTTTTGTACTGTGCTTATTTTCTTTTCAATATCTTGTGTTAACAGATGTGGCTTGCATGTGTCCCTGTACAGTTCCTTGTATTCCAAAGTTCTTTTATTCAGTGCCAGTAAAAGTGTGTTAATGTGTTTCGTGCACTTCTTTATTGTTTCCTCAAAGAATTTTTCTTTTTCCTTTTCCATTTTCTCTTTGAATGTTTCCTCATTTATTTGATCAACTATTAAAATATTTCCAAAAATGAATTTAGACAATGTGTCTAACTGACTTAAAGAATCCTTTACTTGGTCTAAGTTGCATTTTGGTGCAATCATCTTAAGCATAGGAATAGTGTCATCAATTTCCTTATAGGCCAATGCATTACAATCAGTTATCTTCTTTATTGAGTCCATTATTACTTCAGTCACATTTGTAGGTCTGAATTCACTCAGTGAAGTACCAAATGTTTGACCAACTACCTTTACTATCTCAGTGCTTGCAGTACTAGCAACCAATTTGCTTGAATCAACCTCTGGTGGATCAATCTGAGTTTGCATTTCAACTAGCAATGGTTTGGGCTTCTCAGTGATTACCATTTGTACTGTCTCAATGTGTACCTGTGTATCTGTCGGTTTCTCTGTTGGTTTCTCTGTATTATCTACTGTCAATATCTCGGTGTTATCCACTACTGGTATCTCTATCTCTGTCGGTTTTACTATGCCAGCATCTACACTTCTAGTATTTGTTTCACTGTCCAAAGGTTTCTCCGTATGTACTGTTTTCTCTATTTGTACTTCAACCTCAATATTTTCTGTTGATTTTTCAATGTTTTCAGTGTTAGCAATATTATTTTTCACTTCAGTGCTATCCTTGTCCACTATGATGTTTACTTCCTGACTATCAATATTCGTGGTGAACAAAATTTTTGACTCGAGGTTAGTATCCTCATGTGTTGTGTCAACATCTTTAGTAGCCGGTATGTCCTTGGTGTGTACTAGTGAAGTAACCAATGGTGGTGGTAGGTTGTCAGTTGTCCTTTTGATAAACCTTGAAAGTTTTCTTAGGTCTTCTCAACTCTTCCTATTTTTCCTTCTCTACAAAAAAGATATCCCATTTTTCTGATGTTTCCTCTGCAATTTCATTGACTCTACCAGTCATTAGGCTCACATGCTAATGTCCACTTGCAAAAATTGATCTATTAGCTTCACTAATAAGTTCATCAATTTCCTCTACAGAGTTAACCGGATGTACTACTAGCAGTTTTTCAATCTTGAGTTTCTTATCTAACTCCATAACTGCAATCCTCTTAGCATCTAACCTTTTGTACAATTAATTAGGCAAATCATCTACAACTTCTATTAACACTTTCTTGTAAATGTCTATATGTAGAATAATGCTATTCTCAATACTTTCCTTTTCTGCATTAGTGAATTTATTATACAGTTTGCTAACATTTAATAGATTATCGTCATTAGTGATTTCACTCAATAAGGTATCCATAGGTGGTATTGTAATACCCTAAAAATGGTCATCTAAACCATGGGCCCCTAATCTCGACAACATCACCAAGGTCCTAACCAAAGGCAATTAAATCAATCTTGAGCACATTATTAATTCTTTAATCAACAAATATCACATGGCAAATCAATTACTCAATATTAATTAAATATTTATTTAATTAATTGAATCATTTCCAAGAATATCATTTTGATCAACTATCCCATTTTAATTTATTAAATATCTTTGCATATTTAATTAATTAATAAATTTGTCATTTAATCATGCAAAAGGAATTAATTTATTACAAAAGAGGAATTAATTACAAAAAAAGAGTTGAATTGAAATTAAACAAAAAGAATTGAATTGAAAGAGAAATCAAACTTGAGATATTATTTCTTTCTCTAAATTTAGAACTTGAAATCAGAAAAGCAATTTAAATTGAATTATTCTCTAAAATTGGAACTCAAAGCTTTTCAGAAAAAGAAGTTCAGTAGCATTGAAAAGACTCTTTTCTTGAATAAATAAAAGAATTATCTATTTTTATCACAAATGCATGGAATTAATTTATTATTATTTCCAATGCAACTTGGACTTCTAATTTGAATGCATTTCAATTAAACTATAATTGGAATCTATCTCAAGGTTAACTGAACCTGATTTCTCAATTATTTTCAATTAATCCTAAATTGAGCTTTTCTCTTTTGTGATTCTCTATAAATTCAGTCTTCAGCTCTCATTCCAATTTACCCCAAAGATTTTTGAGAACACGCTTGGAGATTGTTATCATGCTAATTTCTCTCTGGAGTCATTGAAGATTATTGTGCTTTTTAGATTATTTGCATCCATTTTTCATCCATTGTTGCTTACATCCATTATTGCTTGAATTGATTATTTGCTTGAATTATTCATCCATCTTGCATCCATATAGTTAATATCATATAGATTAAATCCTTCGTCTTGGTGTAATCTAGTCACTGGTATTGCTTATAACAATCTGAGAGCAATCTTATACTTACATCTTTTAGAAGGCAATTAGTCGCTTTGTTATGGTTTATTACTTATTGATTATTGATTACTAACCATGCATATAATGACTTAATTGAAGTGTTGTGCTTGCAGCTTACAGACCACTTTTTCACACACACATATTTTGGCGCCCACCGTGGGGCAGAAGACTACATTTTTTGGCCTCCAAGACTGACTACTTTGTTTTTTGTTATTTTCCAAATTTCAGATTTTTTGATTTTTCATCTATACATCTCGTACGATAATTCCCACAGGCTAAAATGATAAATTGCAGGTGTCGTACAAATGGAATCCTATCTCTTACAAGCTGGGATCCTATATCATATGATTTTTCATACTGTCATATGACTCTGTATTTTTTGGTAAATTTTTTTTTTAAAAAGAGGCAAATTTTCATGATTTTTTGATTATTCTGACGACTGACCTTGACTATTAATCTGTCTATCTCAGAATTTTTCACAGCCTAATCAATTTTTGTAGAACGCTTGTCAAAGAATATGCTTGTCGCACAAAGACAATATGACTACTGATTCGTTGTCTTTGCAAGTTGCCTAAGGAGAATTGACTAAACATCGTGTATTCTTTAAATTCATTTTTAGGAACCTAACTTGCTATCTGGTTAAAGAACAAATCTGTATTTTGTGTTTTTAGAAGATTTTGAGAGGTAGGAGAGTATGCTCTTGTCTTTTTCTAGACAATCAAAAATCCAGACCCTTGAGGCTTTTTCTTTGTTTGAGATTTGTACATCTTTAGCAGGCCTGCCCCCCCGAGGGGTTGAAAAACTCTTAAATTCGTTACGACCGGTGTGAGGGGAACGACCTAAGTGGGAATGACTAGACACCAAGTACTACAACCCATTATAAAATAAACGTGATTTGATGAAAATCAAGTCAATGGCAGTGCTCGAGAATAGCTGTCCTCCATACCTTCGGGTATATTAAACCTTGGTTTTCAAGGTTGGGAGACCTCTTAATTGAGTTTATACCTCAACGCGCCGAACATATCCCTGACTAGTTCCAATTAAAATTAGAAGCTACCCGGTTCATCTTCGAAAGGGAGATAATCTTTGTGCAAGAGAGATAGTAACTCTCCCAAGATACTTGTCATTTCGTGCCCCCATTAGAGTTTGGAGTCAGATAATATGATGTTGAGAATCCATTGCGTGAGACTCAATGGTCGTATTCTGATTAGCTATTGGGTGTGTACCTGAGTCTACAAGCAAAGGTTTTCTTTCCTCACCAAATTCCTTAGGGTTTGCATGTTGTGATTGGAGTCACTATACATACTACTTGTTTTCTATGTTTTCATCCCTGAAACAAAAATTGAAATACCAAAATTGGAGAAGACAAGAAACAACTCAGTGATTTGAAACTTTGTCCATGTCAGAAATTAGTCCATCTTAAGTTGAAACTCTGTCTGTGTCATAAACTTGTCCATCTTAATTCGAAACTCTGTCCACGCCAGAAACTAGTCCATCCTAAGTCGAAACTCTGTCTATATCAGAAACTTGTCCATATTAAGTCGAAATTCTATATCCTGGTCCAAAATTAGTCCATCTCAGAATTGGTCATACTCAGCAATCGAAAAAAAAAAAACTCAGAATTTTTAGGTTCTGTCCTGTGAACAATCGTACAAGTCTGATAATTTATCGTGTTGCACCTGATCCTGTCTCGTATGAGTCTTCTGGTTTGTCATCCTAGACCTGATCCTATGTCATGTGAGTCATTTTAATCTATCATCTGGTTCTGTATCCTATGTCATACAAAACAAAACTGCTCTAATTCTGTTGTCGTCCTACACATACCCATCTGTCCTACAGTAAGAGACAACAACTCGTACGAAATAGAACTTTTACTGCTAAATTGTCATCCGGTTCAGAAAATACTATCGTACGAGTCTCTGGTTTTGTCAGAACTAGAATGTGAAATTTTCCTAAAAATAGCTTACAACGAACATAATACTAGTTATCAATTTTCCTGAGCATAAATAGATCAAGACAGTGTACCTCAGTCATTTGCATTGCACGATTTGGTCGATCATCTTTCAGCTAGTTCAATCAACTACCTATCAAATTTTAGTCACTTAGATAATGTCTTATACAAGATAGATCGTTCCTGAAACCAGACTGAATCTTCCACTATGCTTAGAATCAACTTAGATATACGTCTTATATAGGATAAATCTTTCCTGAAACCAGACTGAATCTCAACTATTTCTCCCAAACAATACTCTAAATAGAACAACTAGCTATGAAATTGATCTTGACCTCTGCATCACAAACAACTTTAGGTCACACTAAATCATAAAAATGCCTACACAAACCAGGAGTTCTCACAAGAAAGAAGCCAAAGGCAAAGAACAACCCTTCAAATATCAAGATAATCCATTCTATGTGAAGGATCCACTCATTGACATACCGTCGTCATCATGTGGACCAATTTTTGATGACCCTGGATCCCCCACTATGCATGAGACGAAACACAGTGATGGAAACAAGGATGATAATAACATCCCCATAAATGATAATGATTCCTCATCATCAAGTGAGACTAACAAAGACACTAAACCTCCAGAAGAAATCCTTGACTGTCAAAAGGAAAAAGACTTTAGAAAAATGATGAAAGCTATCATGACTCGAGAGAAGGAAGACTATTTCTTAGAACTAGCAAAACAAGGTGCCAAACTTCCTACTAGATATGATGTCCAAACACTCGTTACTAAAAAGGAAGACTCACATATACTCATGGTACACAAATAATTACTAGCCTTACGGATGGAAGTCACAGAACTGAAGAATAAGGACAAGTCCCCAAAATAATATTCTTTGGAAACAATATGTCCCTTTCCATTTGACAATAATTTATACATGCCTCCATTTCCTTCGCGAGTGGAGATCCCAAAATTTGACAAATATGATGGTACCTCAGATCCTCAAGATCATGTCAGGGAATTTTGTGCTGCCTGTATGGAGTTCATGCATGATCAAACGTACCTTGTGTGCCTCTTCCCAAGGAGTTTAGGGGGTCAAGCAATGGAATGGTTCTCAAGTCTACCCAAAGGAATAAAAATGTTTGAAGAACTAATCCAACTATTCTTACAAAAATATTCATACAACATTCGACATCCTGTGACTATGATCGATCTTTGTAATACTCAACAGAAAATAGGGGAACCTCTTCTTACTTTCCTCCAACGCTAGAGAAAGATGTTCTCTAGGTATTCACGACCTATCCCAGACTCTGAGAAAATGGATATATTTGTCAATAACTTGGTCCTTGAACTAAAATATAGTATACAAATGCAAGTACACCCATAATTTAACAAAATGGTAGATAATGTCATTCAAATGGAAGGTGTGCTCATAAAGAAGGGGGATATCACACCTTGGAAAGAAACACAACCAGGATCTAGCTCTAAAGAGAAGAACAAGTATTGGAAGTTTGGCAAAGACAATAACAAGAATGTTGTTAATGATGGAGTAGTAGACATTTTCAAAGCCAACTCAAAATCCACAATATTCAACTTGGCTAGTGGTACACAAGCACTTAAAGCTGCTGAGGCTGTAGCAAAAAATCCACCAAAGAAAACAAAGGAATGGTTCAAAGAAAATCCTTGGCTTTCTAAACCTAAGCATGATTTTACTCCTCTCAAAGAATCATATCAATCCACTTTCAAAACTCTATCAGAAAACAACTTGATAACACTACTAGATAACTCCAGACCATATGATCCAGATGTCAAACCAAGATGGTGGAGAGCAAATGAATACTATGATTTCCATCGGAATAAAGGTCATAACATAAACAATTGCATGAAGCTAAAACATGAGATTCAAGATCTCATAGATGCTGGTAAATTTGTTGTTGGGAATCATCTGACTAATGTAGATCATAAAGCATTTAAAGACCCTTTGCTTGTCTATGAACAAGGTGATTCTTCAAAGACCAAAGGAGGTGCCAAGGTAAATTATACTTATGCCAGTCAGGACAACATTATCAACATGATTGAGCCTTCCCACTCGGAATATTGCAATGTGATTATAGTCCAAGATAAACCAAATGAATCACGATATGTAAGAGCTCTCACCCATTCTCAAAAGAAAGTCACCCTCCAAGGAGCTAGTTCTTCCGACCTGGCTCAAGCAACATCAAACCCATCAACCTTGCCAAACAAACAAAAAGAATCAACCTTGGACAAATTTAAAAGGCTAACTTCATCATCATCTTCTGGATATAGTATCATTGAACAGTTGAAAAGGACAAATGCTCAAATCTCAATCTTTGAATTGCTAAAACTCTCATCTGCTCACAAAGAGATCCTAGACAAAGCATTGCTCACCACCAACATTCCAAAAGATTTAGACATTGATCGGTTTCAGTCTATGGTGGGTCATCTGACTTCACCTCACTATCTAACCTTCTCTGAAGAAGATGATAGCTCACTAAATCATCCACATAACCAGCCATTGCATATTGAAGCCATGAAACACAAACACAGAGTCAAACGTGTTTTGATAGATGGAGGCGCGGGGCTGAATATCTGTACTTACAGTTTTCTTACACAACTAGGATTCTCTGAAAATGTCATTGATCTTGGCAAGAAAATAACAATAAAAGCCTATGATGAAGAAGAAAGGACTTCTAAAGGTCTGGTGTCATTACCAATTAGAGTGGGACCAGTAGAGAGAGAGATGTCCTTTTCCAAGTTCTTGATATTCCATTGTCATATAATATATTATTGGGCAGGTCATGGATTCATGAAATGAAGATAGTACCGTCAACATACCATCAATGCTTAAAGTTTCCTTATAACAAAGCTGAAGTTAGTATTCCTGCTGATACAAATGTCATCTGTAATGCATTGACAAAAGCTTTAGATACTTTTGTGCCTCATAATAGGGCAGCCTCTCCAAATGCAGATCTAGAAGCACTAATGAAAGACTTAGAAAAGAGATTGAAGATTACAAATACCAGTATGGATGGCTACAAGATAGAATCGGTACTTTCATTAGTTTCTCTCCCTCCATCACCACAACAGTTGGGCAAGTCATCAGAGGCTATGAGAACACAAACTTCAGCTCTGAATACCATATATGATGGTCTCTTTGTATAGTCTTCTATCTCCTTGGCAAATGAAATAGAAGAAGATGTTGTTCTTAACTGGCTCTTTAAGGAAGATAGTCAAAATGAGGAGGTACGACATTGTGAGATTTCCTCAAACCAATATGGTCCTGGCTATAAAATGATCCAATGCATGGGGTACTTAGGTACTAGTCCTCTAGGAAAACAAAAGGAAGGTATTACCAAACCAATTCAACTACAAACCAAATCCACAAATGATAAGGCTGGAATGGGTTACGATCCAAAAAAGACATCAAACCAAAAACATGTTTCTAAGTCTAAGTGGCAAAAAAGAATATCACCTTTAACATTACAGGAAGTAGACACTCAATAAACAAAAGCAGAGTGTAGAAAAGAGAAAGAGGAATAAATAGTCAAGAAAGAAGAAACAGTCAGTGCTCAAGCTTCGATGGTACTACAATAATACAAGAAGTTGAGGTCCCAAAAGATATAAGAGATGAAGTAGTAAGAATCAGAGAATTGTTTGCACCACTAAAATTTCTAGTCACATATACTGGCAGGTAGCAAGTAGACGATTCAAAGACTGATTCAAATGAGTATGAATGGGGTCCTAACCACCTCTTAGACACATCCACTAAAGAAACTCCTAGAGAGTCTAGTGATGTCATAAATGATGCTCAAGAGCTGATGCACATAAAACTAGAGAAAGAAATACAGGAAATTAGACAAAAGAGACAAGCAAATTATGAACAAGGACTGAAAGAAGGAAGAATACCAGAAAGCTTCTCATCTATGTGCCCCTATCCTAAAATAGAATAAATCAGGTATAGCACTACAAAAGAAGAGTTGGAAGCTATAGAACAAGAACCAATTATCAGTCCAAAAGAAGCTGAATGGAGTAGACGACATCAAATCACATAAACATCAAGATCATGTCAACAGGCGTGTCAAATACAAGTGACAAATGAACCACAACATGAAGGAACTTGCAACATTAAAGATGTTGGTATTGATACCATACATATGCTTACTAAATCACCTGAAGAAGACTCAGAAACTTCATCCGATGACTCTGATGACTCTGATGATAGTCTTATTTAAGGCAATATCTACTCAACCTCAAATTTTGAATCATCTGATACAAACAATGAAAATCTATCTATGGATCTTATCACTATTAAACAACAATATGATGTCCAGTCTAGTGTAGTGAACGACGTTACAAGTATGTCTATCAGATTAGATTGATTAAATATTAATGTGAACTTTAATAATCATGATCTGACTCTTCCTAGTCTCGAGACACTTACACAAGGTATTCTTCTGGAACTCAACTTTTCGACCCATCGTTGTGATAACAATACTGTGAACGCTCTTGAACCTATCCAAGATTTATCCTTAGTACATCTTGAATTGATTGACTGTACTTTACAAAACCAGCCCATGAATATACCTACTTTTGCCAATGACTATACGTTAGCCTATTATCTCAATGCAGTTGAACCTATAAAATATTCCACCAGTGAACAAAGTGAAAACATGACTGAAGTG
Source organism: Cryptomeria japonica (assembly GCF_030272615.1). NCBI lineage: Eukaryota > Viridiplantae > Streptophyta > Pinopsida > Cupressales > Cupressaceae > Cryptomeria > Cryptomeria japonica. The sequence continues at coordinate 344,753,631 of NC_081415.1, forward strand.
GATATCAAGTATCTTAGTTGCAAAAACAAGAAAAATTAAAATAAAAGATCTGATGGTGAAAACCACATTGTGGCGGTGTCAGAATCTAAAAAAGAGAAAATAAAGGACGTACCTAAAGGTGAAAACCTCTTTGAGGCACTTGAAGGTGAGATACTTGATATACTGCCAAGTCATTTCTAGGAAAGGTCCTCCATATTGATGAGCCAACTCAGCCATTGAACATTGGGAGTCAAGAGACACCACATATCATTCATGTAGCTCAATCACTATCAGCAAAAGAATTGAAGGAGTTCACTTAGCTATTCTTAGAAAAGAAAATAAAATTTGCATGGACGTACTCTGATATGCTAGGCTTGGATCCTGAACTCATTATGCACCACCTTTCAATTACACCAGGAGTAAAACCAGTTAAGAAAAAAATCCGTAAGATGCACCCGCATGTAGCACTATTAGTCAAGGCTGAACTAGAAAAACTGCTCAAAGTTGGATTCATCAGAGCTATAGATTATGTCGAATGGATTTCAAACATAGTACCTATGTCAAAGGCAGACAATTCTATTAGAGTTTGCACAGACTTCAGAGATCTTAACAAAGCCTGTCTGAAGGATGACTTTCCATTTCCAAACATTGATATGATAGTCGACATGAATATTGGGTATGAAATGTACTCACTAATGGATGGATTCTTCGGATACAATCAAATCAAAATAGCTCCTGGAGATCAAGAAAAGACAGCTTTCACCTATGCATGGGGAACCTTTTGCTAGAATGTCATGCCATTTGGGCTAAAGAATGCAGGAGCAACCTATCAAAGAGAAGTTACAACTATTTTTCATGACATGATGCATAAGAATATGGAAGATTATGTTGATGACACCTTAGTGAAGACTATGAAAATATTAACGCATATTCAAGAGTTAGGTCCTATACTCGACAGAATGGAAAAGTTCAAACTCTAGTTAAATCCAAAGAAGTGTGCATTCGGAGTGACATCTGGTAAACTACTTGGCTATATCATTTCAAAGAAGGGAATCAAGGTTGATCCTGAGAAGGTTCAAGCTATAATGAAAATTCCGCCTCTGAAGAGCATCAGTCAAATGAGAAGTCTACAAGGACATCTCCAATCCATCAGATGATTCATTTCTCAGCTAGCAGAAAAAGCTCAACCTTTCACAAAGGTATTGAGAAAAGGAGTAATATACAAATAGGATCAGCAGTGCGAACAACACCTTCAGAAGATAAAAGAGTACCTATCAAATCCATTGATATTGATGCCACCAATTCAGGGTAAACCACTAATCTTATATATATCAGCAACTGATTCATCACTAGGGGCACTTCTGGCACAACATGATGACAACAAAAAGGAACAAGCTATTTATTACATTCGTAGGACATTGGTGTCTTATGAAATGAACTACACTATAATAGAAAAAGCATGCTTGGCATTAGTCTTTGCATCACAAAAACTGAGACACTACATGCTACACATTCAGTCAAACTAGTGGCCAAAATTGATCCACTCAAGTATCTTCTCAATAAGGGAACACTTATAGGAAGATTAGCGAAATGGTTCATGATCCTTATAGAGTTTGACATTGAATATGTGGAATGCAAAGCCATAAAAGGACAGGTAATTGTTGATCAACTTGTTGAATCTCTGCTTGAAGACTCTCAACTGCTTCATATAGAGTTTCCAGATGAATCTATTATGCACCTTACTCAACAATCCTGGAAGATGTTCTTTGATGGTTCCTTTACTCAAAATGGTTCAAGTGCTGGTATATTATTCATTACTCCTTAGAAGTATTCAATCCCAAAGTCTTATAAGATTCTATTCCCTTGCATGAATAACATTGCAGAATATGAAACTTTGGTGAATGGGATAAATCTGGCTATTGAATGGAAAGTTGCAGAATTGTATATCTATGGATATTCTCAGCAGGTGGTTAATCAAATCAATGATACATATCAGACTTGAGATGAGAAATTGATGCCTTACAAGAGGATGGTTGATGATCTTAAGAATTATTTTGTTTTTGTATCAATCCAACAGATTCCTAGATCCACAAATAGAGTAGTAGATGCTATGAGTTATATTACCCCACCTATGATTCTCTTGAGACCCAAATAGTCTATTCTATTATTGGACATGACTCATCCCAATACAGTCACATCTATTCCTATCTATGCAAACAAATTATCCCTGGAAATCTTACCCGAAATGAGAAAAGAGACCTAAATCGAAACACTTCGTGGTATGTTATCATGGCTAACATTTTATTTAGATGAGGTTTGGATGGTACATTACTTAGATGTCTAGAAACTAAAGAATCTAAATGTGCATTATCATAAGTTCATGAAGGTATTTGTGGATCTCATTCAAATGCTCTTACTTTAGCTTAGAAACTATTATGGGTTGGCTACTACTGGCCAGACATGGAAAAAGATGCCATAAAATTTGTTAAGATTTGTGAGAAATGTCAGCTTCATGGAAATCTCATACATGCCCCAGCAAGGGACCTCATACCATTTATAACACACTGGCCTTTTCAGCAATGGGCCTTTGATCTCATTGGTCAAATATATCCTGCTTCATCCAACAGACATAAATTCATCATAACTATCACTGAGTATTTCACTAAGTGGGTAGAAGCAGTTCCACTCATTAAAGCAACTGGTAAACAAGTCACCTTGTTCATCCTGAACTATATCATTTGCAGGTATGGGATACCTTCGTCCATCATGACTGATAATGGAGGGCAGTTTAAGAATAAAGATCTAGATGAGCTTTGTGAGAAATTCAAAATAAAGCAACACTAGTCATCGGTATATTACCCTCAAGGTAATGGACAAGCTGAGGCATCTAATAAAAACCTACTGACTATCTTGCATAGAACAGTGAACAAGTCTGGGAAGGATTGGCATCTGCAGCTCAATATTGCACTATGGGCTTACAAAACAAGTATTAGAACACCTACTAGGGCTACACCTTTCTCTTTGGTGTATGGGTCCAAAGCAGTACTACCTATTGAAGTAGAAATACCATCTCTAAGAGTTTCTTTACAAAGTCTTGTTACTGATGAAGATCATAGAATATCTAGATTACAAGAACTTGAATTGTTGGATGAGCATCGACAAGTGGCGTTTGATCATCTTGGAGTGTATCAAAAGAGAATGTCTAGAGGATATAACAAGAAAATTAGACAAAGAGAATTTCAGTTTGGTGACCTAGTTCTGAGAGAAAATCCAAAAAATCAACAGTTTTGAGATAACAAAGGGAAGTTTGAACCCAACTGGATGGGTCCCTACATTGTTACTGTAGTATTCAACTTTGGTGCCTATCAACTCTTAAACTCAGAAGGAGAAAAGCTCCATGAACCAATTAACACCATCCACTTGAAGAAATTATTTGCTTATAATTCTTTGTGCCACCAACTTGTACAGCTGGAAAAAGTCCTGGAAAAAATTAAAAAATACAAAAAAAAAGAAGAAAAATCATCAAAAGAAAAAAAAATAAAAAGAAAGAAAATGCCTCGGTGAAAACCTGGTAAACAGGCACCTTGGTAAAAAAAAAAATGAATCTCTGCCAAGTAGGTGAAAACCTGGCAAATAGGCACCTCTTGTACTCAAGCGCTCCATCTATCAACGCAACATTGGCAATTCCCGCTTTCATGCATCTTTGCTTTCACTTGTACATATTTTTCAGTCACTTTCATGAAATCCTGGTTCGTTGGAACCCTCATGACTTGAAAATGATCAGCGTCCTAGCCTCTAGGTTAATTGACAGAGCACATTACATATCCTAAGCAGTACCAACCAAGTCATCTTTCCGTTAGTGAAACCTGTTCGTCCACTCTGAGTTAGTCACCTGTCTCCTAACTACCAAAAAGTTTTTTATCACCGAGTAAACAAGCAAAACAACATAATGGAAAACAATCACTAAACAGTTTGAGCTATGAATGAAAATTTTCTTTGTATGCTATCTTTTATACTGGTTTTCGATTATTATCCCTCTGAGTAACTCGAGGAAGTCTATTGTGACTAAGAGGAGCAAGGATTGGGGGCATAATATTTTCTTTGTTTTCTGCTTGTAGGAATGATCCCAATGATCTGGAAACATATAAATTAGCTAAGTGTCTGTGATAAGAGCCTTCACAACAAGGTGAAATCACCTCACATACCTCGACTCCGCTTATTTGTATGCTACAGGGAGGTCCATATCATTTTTTTGTATGTTTTGAGGGAATTTCTTTATGATGCAATTCGGGTCCCTGCGAAATCTGTCCAAGGATATGAATGAAAAAAGGATCATTGTAGACAAGATAATTAATATTTCACATTGAAAAAGAAAGGAACTCTAACCTACCTATTGTTTTCATTATGCTCAGTGATGAATCTTAAGTATTTTAAATCTAGTGACTAGGTTTAGGATGCATTTTGCATATCATTTTGCATATCTTTTCGCATATCATTTTGCATATCATTTTGCATTTTTGTGAATTTAGAGTGATTTTGGTATGATAATAATCTCTTTATCTTCTGAATGAGAGTTGAAAGCATCATCATTTCTTATGCTAAGTGGTCTATTTATCATCATTTCTTCGATCGAGTACTTGTGTTTTGAGATGTTTAGCTGCATACATAATATTTAATATAGCTTCATACATTTCATTATTTACTCATTTGCATTCATCTTATTGCATGGAAAATGAAAACATTGCATTACTCATATTACTCATTACACATTCATTCATTTGCATATGAAAAGAAACAAAAATAGACATCCATAATCATTGCATTACATACATTCATAGTGAAAAGAAATGCATACATATAGAATAAAGCATATAAAAGACATCTCATAAATGAATCAACACAAGTACGATGAAGTCAAATCGGATCTCGTATATATATATATATATATATATCATGTCAAGTCTAAAGGTACAAAATGATGTCGAATGACATATACAAACTCCCATCAGAGAAAGAATCATATAGGCTACAAAAAAATGGGTGTGTCTACAAAAAATATCCGAGCTACAAAAAGAAATAATCTATCTAGCACCCTCTCCCTCATCGCCTGGTGGAGGAGGAGGAGCCTAATGCTCAAGATCCTGATGAGGTGTCTGAGCTCCCTCTAATCGTGCCATATACTGCGAGTAGGGTATCACCTGCTGTGCAACAGGAACTGCAACACTATATGTTGCCACATAGTAGGCTTCCCTACTACTCTAGAGAAGGAACTCCTATCATAAAGCCTCTATCTCTGCTCTAGACTTTTCCCTCAATGATGCAATCTGGTGATCACGTGTGGCCCTCACATCAGCAAGCTACTAATCTTGCTCCACCAGCTGAGTCTGAGCCACTGTCAACTATGACTGTACCTCTACAAGACATGCTCTCATCAACCGCCTTGTGTCAGTCCCCTACTCTCGCACCAGCTCTCCACCTCCATCCCCACCTGTAGCTCCACCCTACTCATAGCACCATTGTCGGACCTATCTCAGAGTTGTTCGCTCCTCCTTAGTCCCACCCAATCTCACTCCTACATGCCCTAGGGATCCACCCTCACCCCTCTAATGTTCACCCTCAGCTGGAACCCTGCTGCTACTAGCACTAGGATCACCACCACTCTATCATGGAGCCTCAACTCTCTGTGCCTGTGGCCCTATCCCTATCCCTATGCCAGTGCAGGGGCACATCCTCAACATCCTCAATATGAGGAGCTTGCTCTACTGGATCAATGAATTGAGGGAACGGATGCTGCTGAAACCAATCTCTATACTGGGGAAATACCCCCGCATCCACCACATCATCCATATAATCCCACCTCAGGCGATGTAAACCAATCAGCTACTACATCACCAAAGCATAGGACAACCATGGAGACCATACCTGTCTATCCTCATCTATGTAACGCGCATATGTTGTAAACTCCTGCAAGATCCCTTGAGGCTGGCCATACTGCCTCATCACCCATGATACAACGAACCGCTCCACAATGGTCTGCGATCTCCCAATAAGAGGACGCATGACAAAAAGTTCCCTGCGGGCTAGCCACCAGTCATCCCAGGGCTCCAAACCTCTGTACAGTCTCCATACAATGGCTATCAGGTCATCTAGCTATTGTCTCCAAAAATCTATCTTACCCAGATGGGGCTGCGTAATGTATCCGACATACCTGTATATAATCAACTGCCCGAGCTCTCTACTATCATCTACAATAGGCCAACAAATGGGAAGGTACTCTTAAGCCCACACTTGCAAAATATATACACTAGTAGCCATGCTCCACCCATCTCTATACACGATCTTATACATCTATCGATACATGTGGGCCAATAAACACTAACCCCAGCCAAGTCTCTGAGGGGTCTCTATCAATCTCTCTAGCATCCGACCCCATCTGCACTAGAAACCCTGATGCCCTTTGTCTGGCATCAAAAAATAGCCTATGAACCCTGCTAGAACACATGCCAAAGGAAACTCCTTGTTGTACTTGCTCATCAATATGTCCCAACTAATGGAATGAGTCAAAATGTCAGGATCACTGAAGACATGCCTCATTGCCTGTAATCCTGGAAAGTGCCCTGAATCATAATCCACCTTATCCACAACAAAAGGGATATGGAGGACCCTATATACATCCTCAAGAGTGATAGTCAACTCTTCCACTGGTAGATGAAACGTGTTATGCTCTGAATGGAAATGTTCTACCAATACCGTGAGCATTCCGTGGTTCACACAGATATCAGGTAATCTCAATAAATGAGTCAAGCCACACAAGTTAATATGAGCCTACTCAACCTTAGATAAATATCAAACTAATGCCATAGTAGGAGGATAAACGCATCTAAAGAGCACAGGAGGTAATCGAACCTACAAAAACCCACTAACAAAACATCAAAAACATTCCAAATGAGCCTACAAGAGAAGTAAAACATCACGCAAATCCAACTAAGTCAAATGCAAAATCAAAATTTCATGTTTAAACCTTCAAAAATGCTCACCGTCTCCCAAACGATAAAACACAGAGGGACAAAATCTCGTATGAGTCAAGAATAGCTCTTGTATGACAAAACAATCCCAAATGATAAACTATTGGCTTTCATATGACAAAATGGTCTTTTTATAGACCTTTCATACGATACAAGGGTGTGTCCCGAACGACAATTCTAATAACCATAAATGACAAAAGAAAATTTACCAATTAATCGTACAAGACAAAATCCTGTCTCGCATGATAAAATGTGAAACCCGACCCCAAACATGCGAAAAACCTGAAAAATGAGAAAAAAAATTCAAAATTGAAAACATAAAGAGGCTTAAGATCGATCACTTATCGCTGGCTCATAGTTTCGAGGTTGATTATGATGTCTCTGGTGCTTGAATCAATGCTGATGAGTAGGGACCACAATTTTCTTCGCAAAATGATTTTTGAATTTTCAAACTTGGAGGGTTAAAATGATTTGAAAATGACACTTTCATCCCATATATAGCTAAAAACCTAATTTTTCAACTTGCTCCGATGGACATGAAAATTGTACCCTTAGCTAATTTGCCCTTTCTGATTCCATTTTCAGGATCGAAATCAAAATTCGAGATCATTTTGCTAGTCAATTTCATAATTTTGACCGCTTAGCACTCTTTTCATCAAATGTTCATTTTTCTTCCAATTGCGCTCAATTTCAACGTTGAATACCCATTTCAATTCCACATATCAACTTTACGATCAACTATGCTTAACTCAAAAATCAACGTCGAGTTTTTCAAATATTCCTTAGAATTAATTTGTGCTCAAATAACTTATTCATCGTCAACAATTGCCTATCATCAATCCCTTGTTATCTTTCGATTTCGTTCCTGAGGGGGCATACTCACGACCTTATGACCTCACATCTCAAAAGTTGAGAAATTTTTCAAATCTTCATCAAAAGTCGAGCAAAATCTTTTTTAACTAAAGAAAATCAAGTTGAGATCTCTCGATTATCTGAATCGAATCAATCGCTAGGGGCATAGCAGTTTCATTGCTTCAAATCAAGCTGATATTTGTCCTTCATCTAAATCAATCTCTTAACGTTAATTAGTTTCATCACTTCAAATCAAACTAATTATTCATTTAGACTTAATCAAAAGTTTAAAGAGCATCTTTGATCATACTCAATCTAAGCAGGTGTTTAGTATTCATTTCTTGATCAAGCTGAACAGTTTATCTTCATTGTATCTTGATCATTCAAGTTCAAGATCAATTTTTATCATCACTTAGTCCATCTAAGTTCAATCAAGTTCTAGATTAGTAAGATCCACTTCTTGATCAATCAAGTTCAAGTTCGGTATCTTTGATTTCTATCGTTCCTTAGTTCAATCAAGTTCGGGAATGGTATCACTTTAATCAGACTTCATTCAGCTTTGTCACTTTGAATCAATCTAAACACCTTGCTCTTCATCTAGTTCGTGATCAATCAAGTTCAGAACTGGTATCTCCTAGACATCACACATTCTTTGAACCAATGCGCTGCTCGCACATTAATTCAAAGAGGGGCAAATGTAATACCCTAAAAATGATCATCTAAACCATGGGCCCCTAATCTTGACAACATCACCAAGGTCCTAACCAAAGGAAATTAAATAAATCTTGAGCACATTATTAATTCTTTAATCAACAAATATCACATGGAAAATCAATTACTCAATATTAATTAAATATTTATTTAATTAATTGAATCATTTCCAAGAATATCATTTTGATCAATTATCCCATTTTAATTTATTAAATATCCTTGCATATTTAATTAATTAATAAATTTGCCATTTAATCATGCAAAAGGAATTAATTTATTACAAAAGAGGAATTAATTACAAAACAAGAGTTGAATTGAAATTAAACAAAAAGAATTGAATTGAAAGAGAAATCAAACTTGGGATATTATTTCTTTTTCTAAATTTAGAACTTGAAATCAGAAAAGCAATTTAAATTGAATTATTGAATTATTCTCTAAAATTGGAACTCAAAGCTTTTCAGAAAAAGAAGTTCAGTTGCATTGAAAAGACTCTTTTCTTGAATAAATAAAAGAATTATCTATTTTTATCACAAATGCATGGAATTAATTTATCATTATTTCCAATGCAACTTGGACTTCTAATTTGAATGCATTTCAATTAAACTATAATTGGAATATATCTCAAGGTTAACTGAACCTGATTTCTCAATTATTTTCAATTAATCCTAAATTGAGCTTTTCTCTTTTGTGATTCTCTATAAATTTAGTCTTCAGCTCTCATTCCAATTTACCCCAGAGATTTTTGAGAACACGCTTAGAGATTATCATAACGCTAATTTCTCTCTAGAGTCATTGAAGATTATTGTGCTTTTTAGATTATTTGCATCCATTTTTCATCAATTATTGCTTACATCCATTATTGCTTGAATTGATTATTTGCTTGAATTATTCATCCATCTTGCATCCATATAGTTAATATCATATAGATTAAATCCATCGTCTTGGTGTAGTCTAGTCATTGGTATTGCTTATAACAATATGAGAGCAATCTTATACTCACATCTTTTAGAAGGCAATTAGTCGCTTTGTTATGGTTTATTACTTATTGATTATTTATTACTAACCATGCATATAATGACTTAATTGAAGTGTTGTGCTTGCAGCTTACATACCACTTTTTCACACACACAGGTATAACCTATTGTTGTTTCTTCTTTGGTGTCAACTTCTTTGCCAGTGGTCTCATTGCCTATTGCTTCTACCTTGTTCTTGTTTTCTTGGGTGGAGGAGAGGGTACCGGTGAAGGTTTTCTCTTCCTATCAACTCTTTTAAACTCAATGGGTATCTCATTGTCAGATGATGTACCAACCGGTGAGATGTGTGCCTCCGGTCGTAATCCTTCTAGGTCACTTTCCTTTATTCTAGTAAGGTTCGTGACATTTTCTTTTATTTCCTTTACTTGTTTATATGCACTCCTTATGTACTTTTCTCTTTTCTTCCTTTGTTTCAATGTTTGTACATCACTCTCAATTGATTCTGCACTGCCAAAAACCTTTTCTTCTAGTTCTCTAAGTGCTTCTAATAGGGCTTTAGCACAAGTTTCAATAATGTTTACATCTTCCTCATACCCCATTTTTGTTACCCATACACTTCTAGCTAGAACTGCTTCCATCCATATTTCATCCTTTTTAATTACAAAACATATTTTCCTGTTGTACTTATCCACTACACTCTGTGGTAGTCTCTCCCTTGTTTTCATTTTTGCTTTGAAGGTTTTTAAGTACTCTGTTATATTGTTTTCCTTGTCAGTGCCCATATCAGTTAAGATTTCTAGAAATTGTTTGCCTACCGGTACATCATATCCAAAACCTTTCTTTTCAATGCCAGGAACTTCTTTTTTGAAATATAACATAAGACATACCAAAAGATTGCCGAAATGAAATGTTCCTTTCTTATCTCCTTTTATCTTTTTCAGGTTGTCTATTAATACATCCTTTAGCCACTCACATACATCTATTTTTGCATCATTATTGACCATATCAGAAGCACTTTTAATGCAAAGACTAGAAACTGAGTTAAGTTGGTTTGCATGTGTGGTCTTATAACCTAGGATCATGCTTATAAATTTGACATTTTCATCTTTGACATCATTTACTCTCAAGGATCTGCTATCATATGTTGCTCCTGTTAATGTCATGATAGTGTTATTAGGAACCTTCTTAGTCTTATCTGGCCTGCTACCGGTGGAGGGTAAACCTGTCACTGCCCTAATTGATTCCTTAGTGATTTTGCAAACTGAATCTAGCCAAAGAAATTCTCCATGAACTCTGTTAAGAACAATTCTCACTACCTCCTTAGGAAATTCAGGGATGTCCAAGATTTCCACAAAACCTAAAGTTTCAATTACCTTGTGCCCGAGTTTTACATTTCCATTTTCATCACAGATAAAAATTTTAAACATATTCAACACTTCCTCAGAACCTAATTCCTCAACATTGCAATGAATATAGATTCTAGGGTCTTCAGCATAAGCAACACCTTTTGGAATTTTAGAAAAAGCACCTATGGAATCATATTTTTTTGCTATCTTGGAAATGATCTTAAAAATGGGCCTAGGGCATTTCACAACTTCCACAACAATAGGGTTTGCAATAAATTCTGGAGCAGAGGAGGAAGCCATTGAAAAATACTTTAAGTTGCCTGATAATGGTTGAGTGCTTGAGAGAAATCGCTTCACTTCTTTTCCTTGGAAGCCTTCACTCAAATTTTGCGCTCTCTGAAAGTTTGAATGCTTGGTGAATTGAAAAAGAGGAAAAAACTGACAATTTATAATGTCTTTTCTTCCAACAATTGCATTAAATGCTCGCCGGTTAAGTGACACTTAACACATCTATCGGTAGAGAAGAAATCTATCTTCTCACCATCTACCGAGGGTAATTTGCATGATATTCAACTTGCTACAATACCGCCAAAGGGTTCTTCTTAGTTGGATGAAGAATCTCCTGTCGGTGGAGTAATACTTTGTTCTATCGGTGAAGGAATAGTCTCATCAACATTCTGATCTATATTTCTAATCCATTGTCCTAAAAATTCTTGCTTTACCTCATCAACCTTCTCTTTGCCTTTCAAACTGGGTCCTTTATTGTTTGCCGGTGAAGTCTTGCTTCTACAAAATTTTGCAATATGTCCAATCTTGTTACAAGCATAACAAGTCACATTATTCTTCTGAATAGCCTTTCCATATCCTATGCTGGTTTATGTTCTGCATTGATTAGATAAGTGCCCAAATCTTCCACAAACATAACATCTTACATTGATTATGTAGTTTTCAGAATTGTGACCAACTTTGTTGCATTTGGAACATTGACTGGTTGGTGCATTAATGTTCTGATTGTTTCTAGATCTACATTGATTTTCACTATGACCATACTTGTTATAGTTAAAGCATTTCCCATTAAATTTGTAAGCATTAGGTTGTCTTACCGGTTTACTGTGATCATGATTGTTTGCAGTACCAGAACTTTCTCCAACTTCAAATCCAAGTCCATTAGTATCTCCATTAGGTTTCTGACTTTTCAGCAAATCATCAAGTTCTTCTGAACTTTTCTTGAATTTCTCTTTATGTTGAATTGCAGTAACCAACTCATTTTCTAGAATTCCCTTTTGTCTCATAAGTTTAGTTTTATCATGTTGCATGTGAATCAAAGTTGTCTTCAACATATCATTTTCATGACTGAGTCTTATATTTTCATTTCCAGCATCATTGAGTCTCCTAGTCAAGTCATCTTCATTCTTCTTTCTATCTTCAATGTCTTTACAAAATCTCATAGTCATGTCTTGCATTTCATTCCTCATAGTCATGTTTTCTTGCCTCATCTTGTTTACAAGCTCATTAAGAGTTTCCTTTTCATCATCATTACTTTGCATCTTCTCATGAAGTTCTTTTCTCTTATTTCTAGAAATAGTGAGATTCTCCTGAAGTCCTTGAATGAATTCCTATGTAGTCCTCAGATCATCTTCAAGTTTGATACTCTTCAACTTCTTTGAATCATAGTCTACAAGAGCTCCTTCTAATTGCTTTCTTAAGTTCTCCATCTATACCGGTGTTAGAATCTTCCTCAAGCTATTAGACTTTTGAAAATAGAGGACCAGGCTCTAATACTGATTGTTAGGATTAATGATAGTCCCAAAGATACTGAGAGGCAGGGGGGGTGAATCAGTATCAAATCGGTTGACAAAATATTTAACCTTATTAAGTATTTTGCATTCCAAAACATTGTGTTGATAAACAAGAATTAATGCAGTAAATAGGAATAGTAAAGACAACATAGAAAACACACCATAACACAAGATGTTTAATGAGGAAACTCGGTGTGGGAAAAACCTCGGTGAGATTTGTGACCCACAATATTCACTCAGTGGCCAATGAATGGATATTACTTACAATGAGGGGCCTGCACATGCAGCAAGGCCAACTACCTAGAGCTCACTGTTCAATCTACAAAATGGAAGTTTCACTAACTTACAAATGGATTATGAAAATCCAATATAATGTACTGCTACAATTCAGCATCTGCTATGTCAGGTTCAGTATCAGTTTAAGCTCATACTATAACCATAAACCTTATACAAATCTTCCTTAATTTTCGCTCATCACTTCTACCATATCCGTCATATGTCCATCATGTTTTAAATGATTTACAAGATCTCATACATATATGAGTCTATTACAATATGCCATGTCGGCTTTACAAAAAGATATTTACAATTAAATACAATAAACAAAAGTTTATTTTTGTCAGCTGGGGTAGCAGTATACATAGTTGTTGTTGCCGGTGTCAATGCCTGCTGGTGGTTTACCAAATGAATGCTACAAGGTTGCCAGTAGGTTGCCATCAATGGCAACACCATAATTTCTCACTAGAGTGTAGAATGCCAACAATGATATGGTGTCGTTAGGGGTCATATGGTGTCCTAAGGGGTCATATGTTGTCCCATGACCCCTTAGGACACAATATGACCCATAACAACATAATTTGGTGTCTTAAGGGGTCATATGGTGTCCTAGGACACCATATGGTTCTATGGACACCATATTACTTATGACCCCTAAGGACATCATAGGACCCAAAGAGACCCAATATGGTGTCATAAGGGGTCATATTTTGTCCTAAGGAATCATATGATGTCTTAAAGGGGTCATATGACACAATATGACCCATTAGGACACAATATGATCCATAATGACACAATATGAACCATCTCTCTCTCTCTCTCCCCTAATCTCTCTTTATCCCTCTCTCCTAATCTCTCTCTCCCTCTCTCTCTCTCTCTCTCTAAATTATGAGTAATAAAATTGAATATCGGATTTAATCGGATATCCAATTTTTGTCATTGCCATTAATGTGGCAATAGTAAAAAAGAAGGTGGCGATGAGAAAAAAATTTGGGACCACAAATTTATACATTAAAATTGGATATTCGATTTTTGTAAATAAAAAAGAGCCTTGTGGGCCATTTTGTGGATTCCAATGGCCCACATTCTGCATATTATGTTTTCTGTCAATGATCATGGGTTTCCAGACAGGTTGAGACAAATTTGTGCTTTTGGGAGATTCTTAAAGTCAAATCTTACATTGTCAATCATTTAGGAGCATCCTTGTGGAGGTAAATGGGGAGTAGTAGTTGTCAGAAGTCTAAACACAAAAGAAAACTTTCAAATGACCAAATTGAAGTGTATAGAGAAAGAGATAGAGAAGGTCATAGGAGGAGAAGACAAGGTATGTTAAATATTGCTAATGTTACTTCAAGTGAAGAGGAAATTGAATTTGAAAATGTGTCACAAGTTATTGAAAATGAAAATGTAAATTTTGAAAGTGAATTTTGAAAATGTTGAAAATATTGAAAGTGATAATGAAAATGCTCAACATGTGGAAAATTTTGACATAGGAGGTGAAAATGTGGAAAACTTTGACATTGAAGGTGGAATTGCTCAACCAAGTGAACCATATGTAATACCTAATTACTTTAGAAATGAAGACCCTCTCATGGATGAAAGACAAATTCCAAATCCAAGACCTTCAAGAACCCCAAAGCGGTTATTTGAAATCGATGAGAATATTATTGCAAATCTTGAAGGCAAGAGGTCAACAAGAACCATTTGGTTGTGGGCTACACAACTTTTCAACCAAAATTTTAGCAATAAGACATTGACCGAGCAATGCCAACTCTTTGTTCAATTGCTAAAGATGATAAAGATGAGACCATTGCTAAATAAATTGAAGATTTGTATGAATAAGAAGATGGAGAGAAATTCTATTATTGCCAAAAATCTATTTGACTCTCTCAATTCTATTGGAAATAATACCAAAGAAAGAGATAAGAGAGCCGCTTGAAGAGTGATTACAACCTCCTTAGTAAGCCATCAATTGAGGAAGGCTCATCAAATGAGACAAACTTGTGTTGATTTTAACATAAACCGTAAAACTTTGGATAGAGGACTTGCACGAAGACAAAGACTTGACGATCCACTTCAACAAGATACATGGGATTTTGGTGGGAGGCTTCCACGTGTTGATAGAAAGTTGACTGACAATGTGAAGGAGGAGATTCAACAATTTTGGCACTCTAATTCTAGAGTGTCACCCAATGTAAAGGACATTTTGAAATTAAAAATCAAAAACCGAGACCACACACAACATCCCAAACATTTCTTGGAATCAAGCCAAACAATGTTGTACAAAAAAAGTTGTGAAGTACATCCAACTTTGAAAATATCACAAAGGGCCTTTGAATCTTTGAAACCATTTTATTGTGTTCCTCTTAAGATTCTCAATACTTGTTGTTGCATGTACCATGTCGAGTTTTCAATGTACCATGAACTTTTATGTCATATTCGTTCTACGATGCATACTAATGAGATGTTGCGGGAGTGTGGTGCAATGCTATTTCCGAGATCATCAAGAGACTTGCAAGATCTATTTTTATGCCCTAGAGATGATGGCTGCTATTTCTATAGAAATGATTGTTTGAATGAGAAGTGCTCAGAATGTGGTGGGTTGTCAAAGTTTGTTTCATGTTTTCATGAGGGAAGTGAACATGAGTTTGGAAAGAAATATGTTGAGAAAAAAAGATATGAGACAATGAAATATACTTTGAAGAGTGGAGGTGAAGGTTCTAGATGCGAATTAGTCTCAAGAGAAGTGAGTATTGCTGATTTTATTTTGTATTTTAAGGAAAAAAATATCTACAAGTATGCAAGGCACACCCATAGGTCTCAGTGGTTGGATCAATAGTTCAGGATGTGTAAGAACTCTTTCTTGATTGACACTATTGTATCGGGGGTTGATTTTGCAGAGAACTATACATAGCAATCACATAATGAGGTACAGTCTCAGTACTACAATTCAATCCAGATTGCTATTTTTGTTCACATTACATATAGACATGCTCCTGATAGTACAAAAGAGGACATGAAGATAATCAGGGAGTATCATTTTTATATGAGTGATGATAGATCACACTCCTCCAAGTATGTGCAACATTCTTTCAAGAATTTTTTGAGTTATTGCATGAGAAAGATATTGCAATTGATCGACATATCATATGCTTAAATAACTGTATAGGTCAATTCAAGAATGCTCATATGTTTTATTGGTTGAGTAGAATGCATGTAGAGAGGTGTATACCTCATATTCAGTGTTTTTTTTAGGCAGGGCATGGGAAGGGGAGCATGATGGAGTAGGTGCATGTTTGAAGAGAGATCTAGTTAAGGAGCAATTGAGGATTTCAGGTGTAAATTTATCTGATGCACGTTCTATTGTTGATTGGTGTAGTTCAACATTGTCACATGGAGGTACTCTTGATTCAACAGTGAATCTATTCTTTTGGTTGGTTGAGGAGGGCACAGTGGGAGATAGATTGGAATGTCAAACAATTAAAGATTCTTCAAAGATGCATTCATTTCTCAACTCAGATGCAAGTACATGGACCATTTGGACATGAGAGTTTGCTTGTTTTTATCAGAGTTGTGTTCAGTGTGATTGGGATCAGTGCGAGTCAAGTGAGTGGGTTGATACGTGGGTTCCCCAATTTCTAACTCCTTTATCTCAAGCAATATCCTTGTCAAACAATGACATGGAAAGTTCACTTGAGTATGACCGTCTATCAAATCTTGTACAACCAAGACATGTTTTTGTAGTTGTTGCACCGCAAGGGAATGAAGAGAGATCATAATATTGGTTGGCACGATGTGCACAGGGAAAAAAAAAGCTAACACAACCAGTGATAGATGATGATGGGTTCACATATCCTATAGGTTCAGTTGTTGTTGTGGGAACTTGGTTGTGAACATACATGATTAGAAAGAATGGTATACCTGCATTTGAAGACTATGAGAGACACATAACCATTATAATGTATTCACACCTTATTATAGCTAAAAATGTCAATTTGTTGAAGCATCAAGCAAAAATGAAGACCAAAGAGCTATGGAAAGTGACTACTCGTGATCATGAAGCAATACTAGATACTCTTAAGCAAAGAGATGACCCTTCAGGCATACTTGAGTAGTAGGTCTTTAATGGTGCCTTATTTTTTTTATCATGCATTTCATTTCAAATAATGATCATTAAATCTTAATGTTCAAGTTTTTTACATGTGTATTAAGGATGTGTTCAAAATGCAAGTCTATTGATGAACGTTTTTTTTGGCAACATGGTTTTTGCCTGCACATAGCAGGTACACTTGATATAATTGGAAGGGATGTATTTTTGCAACATGACTTATTATCATGCATTTGAGTCGCTTTGCAATTTTTGTTATTAAAAACACTATTTGACAATTTTTGATGATTAATTATCGCAAAACCTTTATGCTCATGCATGTCTTTTTTGATGATATACAACAATATCACATTATGTTTTTTGCGTCAACATAGTGGGTTTTGTTGATATAATTTGAAGGGACGTATTTTTATGGTCTATAATCCTACCTTTTCATTTATTATCATTCATTTCAGTTGAAGTGATTATCATAAAGCCTTTATGTTCATCCATGCATTTTATGTGTAGACTAACAATTCTTAAAAATACAGGTTCATGCTAGATCATTCGCCGTTGACAAGACCCTCTCTTGGTGATGGTACATATTGCTTTGTGCATTAATGAGATTAAAATTTGTGCATAAACATTGAGTCAAGTGAATGTATTGCTATTTAGAAATGACCATATCTACCATCATCTTCAACCATCCAAAGAAATGCAGTGAGAAGGGCTTTAATCAACATGTGTCTTTCTTCAAAGTTATGCTTGTATACTTTGCAGAGAAACTGGTATGTTTCTTAATTATACAATCTTGTAGGTCTTAAAAATGTTTCAAATGATCTATTTATAATTTGACAAAAAAATCTATATTAAGTGTTATAATTTGTTTCTTGTAGCACATTCATTCTGCATAAAAAGGTTACTTATTTTGGTCTTCATTTATATGCAGGCATTGTTGTATGTAAGATTTTCTCTTAGGACATGAGGATGTCTGATGCAAATGAAGTGGGATGTTGTATTTGTATATGTATGTGAATTGATGTAACTTTGTTATGATGATATACAATATCCATGAACAAATTGGTTTAGTTATATTGATGATATACAATGTATCTTTACATGAGTACATTGGTGTATTTGTATTGATAATGAAAAAAAAATCATGTTTGCATATCCCTTCATGGATGCCACATGCAAGTGTAATGGTATTATGTGTATACAATACATGGAAATATTGATGATCATTATGTGTCTACGATGTAATGCTTGTTTATTTATATTTTTCATTGAACAAGTTAGGGCCACGGATTCTGAGATAGGATTTTGTAGGGATCCCTCTCATGGCCCCGTAGGTTCAAACAGATTATTCACAGATGCCACAGATTCTGAGTTAGGGCTTGTCAAAGTTTGACAATTTTTAGCACCTAGGGCACTCAAGGGATGACGTCGGTAGGGTATGACCCCAAGCATTCGACCAAGTCGGGGGGAAAAATAGGAGCATGCATAGGGTAATAATGCCTAACTGGACATGTCAGAGATAACAGTTCATCATCGTGATGAGCAGAATGAGAAATTAGCCATGCGACAACATTCGATTGAATGAGATTGGTGATTTTTTTGCCAGCCGAAAAATTGCTTCCCTAATAAAACCATCGAGAAACTTGAAAAACTGAGATAGGATTTTTTAAGGACCCCTCTTGTGGCCCCATAGGTTTAAATGGATTGTTCGCAGGTGCCATGGATTTCGAGTTAGGGCCCGTCAAAGTTTGACAATTTTTAGCACTTAGGGCGCTCAAGGGACAATGCCGGTAGGGTATGACCCCGAGTGTTTGACCGAGTGGGGGGGCAAAATAGGATCATGCAGAGGGTAATAATGCCTAACTGGACATGTCAGAGCTGACGGTTTGTCATCGTGATGAGCAGAACAATAAATTGGCCACGCGACAACATTCGATTGAATGAGACTGACAATTTTTTTGCCAACCGAAAAATTGCTGCCCTAATAAAACTGTAAGGAAAATTAAAAAATTGAGATAGGATTTTGTAGGGACCCCTCTCATGGCCTTGTAGGTTCAAATGGATCATTTGAAGGTGCCACAGATTCCAAGTTAGGGCCCGTCAAAGTTTGACATTTTTAGCACTTAGGGCGCTCAAGGGACGACGTCAGTAGGGTATGACCCCGAGCGTTCGACTGAGTGGGGGGAGGGAAATAGGAGCATGCATAGGGTAATAATGTCTAACTAGACATGTCAAAGCTGATGGTTCTTCATCGCAATGAGCAGAACGAGAAATTGGCCATGCGACAACATTCAATTGAATGAGACTGACGATTTTTTCATCAACCAAAAAATTGCTTCCCTAATAAAACCGTAGGGAAAATTGAAAAACCGAGATAGGTTTTTGTAGGGACCCCTCTTGTGGCCTCGTAGGTTCAAACGGATTGTTTGCAGGTGCCATAGATTTTGAGTTAGGGCCTATCAAATTTTGATAATTTTTAGCACTTAGGGCACTCAAGGGATGACGTCGATAGGGTATGACCCCGAGCGTTCAATCGAGTGGGGGGAAAAATAGGAGCATGCATAGGGTAATAATGCCTAACTGGACATGTCAGAGCTAAGGTTCATCATTGCAATGAGCATGATGAGAAATTGGCCTTGTGACAACATTCAATTGAATGAGACTGATGATTTTTTTGCCAACCGAAAAATTGTTGCCCTAATAAAACCGTAGGGAAACTTGAAAAACCGAGATAGTATTTTGTAGGGACCCCTCTCATAGCCTCGTAGGTTCAAATAGATCATTCATAGGTGCCACAAATTCTGAGTTAGGGCCCGTCAAAGTTTGACAATTTTTTGCACTTAGGGCACTCAAGGGACGACGCCAGTAGGGTATGACCCTAAGCGTTCGACCGAGTGGGGGTAAAAAATAGGAGCATGCATAGGGTAATAATGTCTAACTAGACATGTCGGAGCTGATAGTTCATCATCGAGATGAGCAGAACGAGAAATTGGCCATGCGGGAACATTCGATTGAATGAGACTGACGATTTTTTTGCCAACCAAAAAATTGCTGCCCCAATAAAACCGTAGGGAAACTTGAAAAACCAAGATATGATTTTGTAGGGACCCCTCTCATGGCCCTATAGGTTCAAACTGACTATTTATAGGTGCCATGGATTTTGAGTTAGGGCCCGTCAAAGTTTGAGAATTTTTAGCACTTAGGACGCTCAAGGGACGACGTCGGTAGGGTATGACCCCAAGCATTTGACCAAGTGGGGGGGAAGACATAGGAGCATGCATAGGGTAATAATGCCTAATTGGACATGTTAGACTGATGGTTCATCATTGCGACAAGCAAAATGAGAAATTGGCCACGTGACAACATTCGATTGAATGAGACTGACGATTGTTTTGCCAACCGAAAAATTGTTGCCCTAATAAAACTGTAGGGAAAATTGAAAAACCGAGATAGGCTTTTGTAGGGACCCCTCTCATGGCCCCGTAGGTTCAAACTAATCATTCGTAGGTGCCACGGATTCTGAGTTAGGGCTCATCAAAGTTTGATAATTTTTAGCACTTAGGGTGCTCAAGGGATGACACCGGTAGGGTATGACCCTGAGCGTTCGATCGAGTGGGGGGGGAAAATAGGACCATGCATAGGGTAATAATGAATTGTATCAAGTATTGTTCATTAAATGAATTATATTGTTCATTATACAAACAACACTTACGATGAAATGAATTGTATTGTTCATTAAATAACCATTATTAACCATTGTTAATTATTGGAATGAAGATTAAATATTTCCATGATAACACCATGCACAGATGAGCAACAATTTATATGGTCGAATATCAACTTCTGTATATATAAAAATGTCAAATGATTACAAATGTATGTCCATACACAAATATGGCATAAACGCCAACTCAAACAAAATGTATGTCTAAATACATGAATGTATGTCCATATATAAAATATACATGCCAACTAGACATGTAAGCATCCCAAAATTATCTATAACATCCTAAGCCACTGATGGATCATCAAAATCAACCCTCTTCGCTGCACTACTTGGCTCTAAAGGATCCTCCACAAGAAAAACAAACCACGATTAATATTAGTTATATTATATAATTCAAATTCGAAAAGTTAACATAAAAATGAACTATAATTGAACTATTCATGTTTACCTCATTTCCACGTTTTCTCTTCGGCTTTACAGGACTCTTGATGTATGTCTTTGGTAGAGGAGGTATGTTTTCAATGATTTCATACAAAACCTACATATGTTCAGAAACGTGACATTGATACAAGTTAGCATATAATTATCACTGATAATAAGAAATTAGATCTACTAAAATAAAATTAAATAAACACACATCTACTCGAGACATCTCTTCTTCTTCTTCATCTTTAGGTATACTGGGTGTAGTCATCAAGGATGTGAAGCCAAGAATTCTTTGTGCATATACACAACAAGTATATGAAACTATCAATCTATGTCTAGACGTGTATAATCACTATAAGTTATTTAAACTATTCATTCAATCATATTTGCATTCAATTACCTTTCCCTTGTCTCCAACTATACTACTAGATCCTAAATCACACCACCCCGCACTCGTGTTGCTTGTGCCCTACAAGAGTAAAATAAGATATACATGCAAGTTACTACATAATATAATTAATACCAATATAAATGATGAGCATGTATGTATAATAAAATACAAACAAATAGGTGCAATAATATATGTACCGTCAAGCTATCAAGGCCAAATGAAATGGCCAACAAGGTGCCCTCCTGAATCTATCTCAACTCCTCCTCGGTCATCAACTGTTAAATAGACCATGTAAATAAAAATTAGTACTTAATATTATCTATATTATAAATACATTTAAAATATAGCATGAATTGTGAAAATACAAATCTTACCAGTACGTGATCAATGTATGATGATAGTGCTTCCTCGCCTCTAGCATGCGAGGACTCCCCAGGGTATCCTCCAGACTGTGTCATAACATCTGGTGCATCATGCATCTCATGCACCTCATAATCTGCACTATCCGCATGAGGATCAACAGGCTGTCCAACTAGACCCAAGCATACATGCCCACACATGACACAACTATGGGGCACACATATGTGTGGAGCCAAGGATGACATGTCAGCACCACCGGATGCACCGCTACCATCAAAATTAGGCTGAGCTACTGAACCAACCTGAGAAACCAAAAGGCTACTCAAAGAGTGAATAGCCAATATGGTCCGTGAAGCCGCCTCACAAATGATATCTGGATGTTGCACTAGAGGTGGGGGATCAATAGGAGGAGGGGGGACATATGGGCCCTGAACTACTCTGACTACCCCAGGATTATTTTGGGGCATACCTAAACCCACACCCTGGAAAGGTTGGATGTCAAAGTAGTTCACATGTTTGCCTAAAACAAACTCAACATACAATTTTTTTATGAAGTAGAAGGGGACATCAAAATTGTTGTTGGGTGATTTGTCAAAAACCATCCACCAACGATCCCAAAAGTTTTTCACAATACCATCATTTGTGCACCATTTAATAGAAAGTTTTGTTTTCTTGGGGTCTACGGGTTGACCAATATGGGGATTCACAAACAATGAGGCGATATCGGCTTTCGATATCTCAAGATCCTTGATCTCCTTATACGACAAGCCATCTGCATATTGTTCCCTCATAGAATCTCGCCACAAAATGGTGGCATTGTGCTCCTTAGTCATGGTTTCCATACTCTTTATGATCAACGAGGGATCCTATGATATACATCTGCAATCCCCCTCAATTCATTCAAATTTTGTGCAATCAAATCCTGAATTGAGGGGGGGTTTGGCAAATGAGGGTTTGGTTGTTGCAGTTGTGGTTGATCAATGATTTCATTGTTATCCCCCATTTTTAACCTAATTGAATGTAAACAATTGAATTTAGTTAACAAATTTAAACAATTTTGTATTTGATTTTAAAAATCTAGTTTTCATGAAAAAAACCATATTTTCAATGAAAAAACAAATAAACATTAAAAAAAATATAAAAATTGAATGAAAATGATTGAAAACAATAAAAATCTTACCTTTCAATCTATTTTTTAGCAATTTTTGGGCAAAAAACCGGATAGCGGATGCAATCGGATATTGGATTTCTATAAAATCGCATAGCCCGTGGGTTAAAAATAACTCACGGGCTGTCACAGTCAAAGTATATTGTCTCAGAAAATTGGATATCTGATTTTTATACTTAAATTACTTTAAAATAACATTATGTTATATAATATAATAATATATTATATAATATATTATTATATTATATAATACGTATTATATTATATTATAAAATATAATAATATAATAATATAATATATAATATAGTAATATAATATTATATAATATAGTAATATAATAATATATTATTATATAATATAATATAATATAATATTTTATAATCTACTATTATATTATATATTATGTATTATATAATGTTATAAGCTAGGGTTGTCGTTGCACCAAAAGATCGACCTGTCAATGCTTGATACAACCACTAGACTTATAGAATCCACAGGAGGCTGTTAAACCATGTCGCGAATCCCCCCAAGGGACACTAGCCCATTGCCAATAATCCCCCTCCCAGCGTCACTCGTCGTGGCCTGCGTGATTCAAACCTGTGACCAAGCTCTGATACCACTTGTTACAAGCTAGGGTTGTCGTTGCACCAAAAGATTGACCTGTCAATGCTTGATGCAACCACTAGACTTATACAATCCATAGGAGGCCATTAAACCATGTCGTGAATCCCCGCAAGGGACGCTGGCCCACTGCCAACATATATTATATAATATAATATAATAATATATTATATATTATATAATATGTAATATATAATATTACATTATATATTATATAATATATATTGTTTAATTTAAAATTACAAATAAAAATTGGATATCTGATATTATCAGATATCTGATTTTATCTGATATCCGATTTGCTTAGGTAATTACCATGCCAAGGTGTACTGACACCCAGGCCAAGCAAAAAGTCAACACAAATTTTCGCATTTTTTAGGCGAGTGGAGAAGGCTATTTTTTTCACATCGCCACTTTTTGGCCCCCATGATCCTACACTAACCTGCCTATCATACTTCTATCTGCACCCCTACTGGTGCAACACCTTACTATTTGGTGTATAGTGTGGAAGATATCTTACCTTTGGAGGTCAAGATTCCATCCCTGTGAGTCTCCTTACAACACTTGATAGATTATGAAGCATACATAGTTTCTAGGCTGGATCAACTTGAAATGCTAGATGAAAGATGTCAAACAACTTTAACACATTTGCAAGCATATCAAAACTATCTCCATCGCACCTATAACAAGAAATTTAAAGATCGACACTTCAAAGTGGGAGACTTGGTCCTAAAAGCCAACCCTGAAAATTCACAATCTACTAAGATCATCAAAGGCAATTTTGAACCTAATTGGGATGGCCTTTTCATCGTAACTGCAACATATGGTTTAGGTGCTTATAAGCTTGCAACCCTGGAGGGAGAACAACTATCCGATCTTGTGAACAACATGCACCACTGGAAGTATTATACATAGGTTTCTTTTAGTAGTTCTTCAATGGGTGAAAGCATAGTGTTGTGTTGCACTTTTGGCTAAGTGCAAGCGAAAAAGAAATCCTACTTGGCTGAGTGTGGTGCCACATGGTGCCTACGTGGAGGACATGTGGTGGGGTATACTTGGCCTAATGGTATGATGAAAAAATAAGTATCTAGTAGAATACTGAGAGGGGGGGTGAATCAGTATATTGAAAAACTGATACAAAGTTCCCAAACTCAAATTCAACCACACAAAGTAAACTAATCACAGTTAAGATCAATATTCATAAGAATACTTGACATCAACCGGTTTGACTGTTATGACAACTTAACAGTAAACAACTTCAATCTTTTAAACATCAACAATACTTAATCATAACTCAACATATTCATCTCTCAATTCTTCCAGTTAACATGCCTTATTAGAAGTTAATCAAATCAACAAATAAGATCATAACCACAAAAACATTCACCACTTGACACAAATTTTTATATGTGGAAAACACAAATAGGTAAAAACCACGATGAGATGAGATTCACAAGGATAGCTATCTGAACTCTTCTGAAGTCCGCCCTGTTAGGAGCCAAGCCTGTTAAAGCTTTATGATAAGTCCTGTTAGGAACTAATTCCGGTTAGGAATCACCTGGTTAAGGGATTTATAAATATGCCTTGATGAAAAGCACAATACCCTATTAGGAGTAACCTCACTAGAGGATTTAAGCATACAAGCTAATGGACCGCCTTGTTAGAGGATTTAATGAGTAACCAAGCTTGTTAGAGCTTACCCGGTTAAGGGATTTCACTTCTACTCTAATTGTTAGAAAACAATAGGTTTTCTTGATCTGTCTAAGTAGCACTACATCTGCTTGATAAGATCCTTTTAAGCTTCAATCTGCCTTCACTCAAAGTATTGATCCATTCACTGGTTAGGCAACTACACACTCAAAAGGTTTTTGCCAATATTGCCAACAACTTTTACAAACAACTTCATCAACCTTAAATACAAATCAATTAGGTCAATAGGCTATCAAAAATAAAGGATGCACTAAGATCCCAGCCTAGAAAGAGGATAATTCAAGCCTCTACAAGAAGATGCCTTCCCCTTTGAGGGGTCATGCCTTCTACTTTTGCATCGATATCAGCCTTTAGTTTTCCAAGCATCTCTGCCTCATTTTCTGGTGTTATATCAGGCATGGCTTCTCTTAGCCTCTTTCCTTTGAAGTGATATAAGAAATATTTAAACTCCTTCGATTTGATGAACTCATCACCAAACACAAAATAAGTGTGCTCTTCTAACCTAACATCAACATCAACATTCATCCTAGCCACAGTTAGGTCCTGTGCTTCAGGCTCCTCCTCCCTTTCAGGCCTCCTAAATCTTGAGACAACCTCATTCTCTTCTGACTCACTCTCGGCCTCTTCTTCCATCTCCTGCAGTCTTTGTCTTTTTTCTACCAGTATCTGGTTAAAGTCCTGAAAGATCTGCATAGCCTCCTCAAATTCCTTGTTTCTGAAGATATCCAAGGCTTTAATGTGCTCATAAAAATAATCGCCTAGATTTTGCCCTTTTCTGCTCTGGTGGATATAACCTTGTGAGTCATAATTATTTCAACTTGTGTGCTCATAGAGGTTATAATATTCTATTAACCTCTTGTCAATGATTTCATATGCCCTTGTAGATACAATAGTGAAATCACCAAAATGTAAAGTCTCGGGCAAGAAAACTTGCTTGTGGGCACCCCCAAAATGTTGTGCATTTGAGACACTCATTTGCCTCACAATCTCTAGGTAGGCAATTCTGTTAGGTGCAGGCTTTGGTACCACATAAGGCACACCTTCGAATCCAAGCACTCTAATATATGTGAAATCCAGTCACACATACCTATCACCCCAATTATGATCGACCCTGGTATCCCCATGTTCATGGGGTTTAAGAAATCTTTTGATTTCTTCTGAAAATGATTCATCAAAAGTTACCTCAAAAACTTTGTACAATGGTTGCACAAAAAACTCTTCAAACTTGACATAATGAGATCTCATGAATCGAGAATCCCATAGTGATACCCATAGTTGTACTGGCTGCTCCTGTCCATCCTTGCCATGAACATTTAGCTTCAATTCCTCAGCCACATCCCCCTGTGTCATCCATAAAACAAAATAATATGCATCAACAATGAATATAACTTAAGAGATTTGTTAGGGTTATTATGAAGGCTTAAGAAACCCTCTTTCATATTCTCAGTAATGTAATTAGCATAATCAAACTATCTTGGATCATGCATTTGTGTGTCAGCAGCAAGAACCAAAGGTCCTATCCGAGCTACATCTGTAACCTCAACTCCTCCCACTTGACCACATGCCATATATGTATATTGTAGATACTACCTGAAAATGTTGATATCAAATGGGGGCACGTCTTCATCTGTTAACTTTCCTTTCTCAACCTTATGTATGGCCAAATTCCACCTATTGTATACGGTATCCATCTTTGTATACTCTTCCTCCAATTTCTTGAAAGACAGTGGCACATCAGATTCAAATCCCAGATTGAAAACCTCCTGAATGGTGGCTACTAAGATACAGATGACTGCATTGCCATTCGGCAATTGAATACATCTTTTTGTGGCAGTATAAGCCCTAGCCAATGTTTTCATCAATTGAATATTCAAAAAGATGTTAGGAACCACAAGTTTGCACAATCCAGTTGTCCATGGGTTTGAGATTGGCGTCGACTTACTCCTTCTTGAATAATGATACAAGAGAAACTCGTGACCTCTAATCCTGGTCAAGACATCACCAATTTCCTTAAAATCATCTTCTAACTGGTTGCGGACGAGCAAGTTAGCCTTAGATCTCCAGGATTTGGCTCCTAATGAGCTCATTTGATTAATCATATCTTGGTTTACCTTTCATTTTTGTGCACCTTCTCCACCTTTAGACTTCTTCAAAGTGCTCTTAGAGACCTCAGTGATCTTCCTCTTGCCTTTTGAACTAGAGCCCTCCGTATCTGAATACCTCAAGCTTTACTGAAATTCAAATTTTGTAGCTTAATTTTGCTCCAATCTCTCTGTTAGCTTCATTCTTCTATTCCAATTCCTCATACTAGCTTATATATATATATATTTGATACTTCAAGAGCATTTACTCAATTGAAATGGTGCTATGATTCACCTCGTGTAAGCACAAAGCTATCAATTGCCTATTTTAATAATGGCAGGTGGATTCATTAAGATTAGATTTGCAACGGCTAGTCATCATAACTCCTTCTAATAATTCAATCACTTGGCACCATCTGTCCTTTTTATTAGCATAGTCCTCACCGATCACTCCATCAAGTATCAGTGTAGCTCATTTGTTATAATTCTGATGGTTATAACTTCCCCGATGGCTCTGCCTTCTAGCTAGGGTTTATCTTTACTTTTATATCTTCATCAGCATAGGTCATTCCTATATACCCTCCTTCTTTTCCTCCATGGTATTTTGCCCATCGGGCATCGACATAACTCTAAATATGCTCCTTTGATGGTTTAAGTTATCCCGATGAGTCCTCGTCTATGGTCTGCATCTTGTTTGTTACATCGAGTCATCTTATCAGGCATCAAAACAACTCATTTTATATTTCTCCGATGACCCGATGTCATCACCTTCGCTTTTATGTATCTTTTATTGCTTTGGTCTATCGACATATGTTTCCTTGATGAGGTCTCCTTGTTCACACCTATCTTGGCTTTTTCATTAGGTATCGGCATAGCAAAAATGTCTCCTTCTGATGAGGTGATGATAACCCGATGATGTGGTCTTCGATCAGTGTAACTCATCCTGATCAAGTCTCCTTCTCTATGCCTGGCTTGTCCTTCTCATCGGGTATTGGCGTAACCTAAAACACTTTTCATTGATGGTTTAAGTTATCCCAATGACTTAGTATTTTCCACCTTTTGGTATTACCTCATCATAGTAATTTATGCCGATGACACCACCTTTTCCACCTAGCCCATCAGGTATCGAGGTAGCATGAAATGAAATTTTCTAATGGCCCGATGACATTGCCGACCTATACTTTGCATTCTCTTTCATCGATGTAAGTTATATCGATAACCTCATCAGCAATCGACACAACATTTTCTCATACCCCCGATAGTGAACGTTACGCTAATGAAACCCTCATTTTGAGATTTCTTTTAGTTTTCGTTCGGAGTGGTCAGTCTAGGTCATGCCTATAGGTTCTTCCATTATTTATGCTAGTCAGTCTTGTCGGGGTAACTTACGCTAATAGCTCAAATTTGATAATTATGCTAATCAAGGTCCTCTTCATATATCATTTGCACTTGCAACCTTTCATGGAAACTTCATATGTGCTAATAAATGACAAAGTCTATCACATAGGCCCAAAGAATGCCTTATAAGGATCCCAATACTATCATGATGAAATTTTCTCATGTAGTCCTTACTCAGTGCGAACCCTTAGCATGCCCCAGCGGTACTTGTCTAATTTTGAATACAGGTCACATCAGGATCTTTCTAATACCGCAACATGCCTCCTATGCATATAGTCCAGGAATGAATGCTCTTATGATGAAAATGTACATATAAAACATCAATTAAATAGCACATAATATTTTGCAAAAATATGTGCTAACAGTGGCTCTTTTTGGGGATGTATGTTCCTTTTAGGGACATAGAAAGATCTCAGCTATCTCTGGAAAGTAGACCAAACAATAACATAAATAAACAACAAAGGAAAACTACATTACTATAGTACAATAATAATCCTTGTTCCTCAAGAGAAAAAATGTTTGAGATACTAAGGATGTACTAGAAATTCCTAAATTTCACCATCAATATTCTGCAAGAAGTATGCATTATCCCCTCTCTTTTCCAGCATGACATACAGTCCTAGCCAAAGTGCTTCAAATTTTCCATGCTTGCCGTTGTCCTGGTCTTTTGCATTCCATTTGAGCACCCTCTCTCCTTCTTCAAAAGTCCTAATAGAAGCATTCTTATCATGTAATTCTTTTACCATCTTCTACTTCTATATATTTTGTTCCTGAGCCTCTCTTCTGTACTTATCCAATTCAACCAATTGGACCAACCTGTCTTCCATGAGATCAACATCTTCTAAATATTCCTCTGAGACAAATTTATACACTGGGAGCAGGTTGTTTAAAGGTAACCTTGCTTCTTTACCATAAACAAGCTGATAATGAGAAAACCCAGTGGATTTCTTGATTGTTACTCTATCTTCCCACACTACCAAATTTAGAATCTCATGCCCTTTTGTTGTTACCTAACATTCTCTTAATGATCTTTAATAAGTTTTTGTTACTGGATTTTGCTTGTCCATTCCCCTCGGGATGATAAGGTGATGAATATGACAATGTGATTCCATAAATTTCACAAAAATCAGCAAATTATTTGGATCTGAAACACATCTCATTATCTACAACAATTTTATGGGGTACCCCAAATCTTATCAATATATTTTCCAAAAGAAACTTTGTTACCACTTTACTTGTAGCCTGTCTTGTAGGAATTGCTTCCACCCATTTGGTATAGTATCAGTGGCTACTAGAATCCATTTATGTCCTCCACTAGATTTGTTTGGAATTTCTCCTATGAAATCAACACCCCACATCTGAAAAGGTTCTTCAGTTTGCATGGGTCTAAGTTGAAGAGCTCCATCATATTTAAGCTTTCCTAAAAATTTCTGGCAAGCCTCACATTTTCTGATATAAGTATGACAATCCTTAAAGATTTGCAGCCAATACTAATCAACATTGAGTATTTTATGGGTAGTAGTTTTTGCTGAAAAATGCCCCCCACATACACCTTCATGCAATTCTTTTAAAATAGTTTGAACTTGATAAACATCCAAACAAAATAAGAGGATACCATCCCTGTTTTTCCAATATAAATCACCTTTAAGCAATACATACCTAGATGCCTTAAGATTAAGTGTTCTTTTCTGACTATCATTTAGATCTTCTGGACACTTCATGTGTTTTAAATAATAGACAATATTTTTATACCAAGGACACATCTCAATGCTTATTTGAACCTCCTCTAGTTCTACCTGATTTATCTATGATGCTTCCAAATTTGATTTTGTCATTAATTTAGCCAATCCTTGACCTCTTACCATTTTAGTAATCTAGATATCAATGTTGAACTCCTGAATTTGATTGATCCATTTGCATCTTTTCCCAGTGGTTTCTATTTTCCTTAAAATATCCTTGACTGCTGCACTAGGAACATAGGCAGTGACATTAGCTCCCACTGAATATGGTCTAAAAGATTTTACAACTTTTACTAGGGCATATGCTTGTTTCTTATTTATATCATAATTTAACTCAGAAGCTTGTAGTGTCTTGCTAAAAAAAGCCACTGGTTGTTCATGACCTTCATCATTCTTTTGTAACATAACTGCAACAATAGTATGAAATGAAGAAAAATAAATACTTGAAAAGGTTTAGAGAAATCAGGAGATTTAAGTACAGGTGCCTCCTTGATGGCCCTTTTAATGTTTATAAAAGACTCAATTGCTTCATTAGTCCATTTTATCTCTGCAACCTTCTTCAACATCTTTGCAATAGGTTTTACAATCTCAGAAAATTTCTACACAAACCTCCTAACAAAATTAATTTGTCCAAAGAATGATTGGATAGCTTTGACTATTTTAGGAATCTGAATTTTGTCAATAGCTACAATTCTCTCAGGGTCAATCCTTACTCCATCTTTTGATACAATATGACCCAGTAGTTTACCCTCAGTGACTCCAAAATGACACTTTTTTGGATTTAGAGAGATACCATATTCCAGTGCTCTGATGAAAATCTTCTCTAGGTCATTACAATGGTTCTCTGCTTTCTTGGAGTATGCTATCAAATAATCATATTATACAACTAAAATGTAATCAATGAGGCCTTCAAAAGCTACATCCATGGCCCTTTGAAAAGTATCCCCAGCATTAGTAAGTCCAAATGGCATCCTTGCATACACATATGTGCCTCATGGTGTAGTGAAAGTTGTTTTGTGTTTTTCTAATTCCTTAACCTTCACCAGGTTGTAACTAGAGAACCCATCCATCATAGAAAGTAATTCATTCCCTTTTACCTTTTGCAGAAAAGCTTCCATATTAGGCAGAGCATAATTATTCTTTAAAGATGATATATTTAAATTCCTAAAGTCCACACATAATCTTATATCACCATTTTTCTTTCTAACAGGTACCAAGTTTGACACCCATGTAGAATGTCTTATAGGCTCTATAATCCTTGCATTCCTCATCTTCATCAATTCTTCCTTCATTTTGGGATCCAATGTGGGATTTATAGGACTTTGATTTTTCCTAAATGGTTTTGCATTTGGTTTCAGTGGGATTTCATGCTGGAACAAATCCTCTCTGTATGCCTTGAGATCATCATATGACCAAGCAAAAACATGTTTGTATTTTCTTAGCAGATTGACCAATGCAGTCCTAATTATAGGTGTAAGATTCTTCCTAATGTAAACCTCTCTAGGATTGTTTTCACTTCCCAAGTTTATTTTTTCTACTTCTTCATAACTTCCAGTTTTGGGCTTAAAATTTGTCATATCCTTATTGTCAAACATCCTCTCTAGTTCCACCAACCCTTTGGGAATCTTGTTTGTTTTAATCTGGAGGATATTTTTTCCAAATATAATTCCTTACCACTCTCCTCTTACACATATGCATTCCAATCCATATATATGGCCTTCATACTAATCTTCACAAAATAAGAACTTCAGAAGCTCCCTGCTATCATCAAATATATGCCAATTTTTTTATGTTATCTGGTACTGCAGGTCTATTTTTTATTTCAACTTGGGTGATGTCATCAAAAGGGATATCATTATGTTTAATTTCTAGGTTAGCCATAAAATCAGCTAGAATATTGTTAGACCTTTCAATCCATGTTATAGAAAATGCAGCAAAAAATTCAATTGAATCCCACACCTCATTTTTGTAATTTTGAAGCCTTACATTTTTAGTGGCAAATATTTCCCTCACTTGAGATACGACTAACTCTAAATCACCATAAACTGTTAGTATTTTAATGCCATATTTACTTGCCATTCTTGGACCTAACAAGAGTGCTTCATATTCAGCAACATTGTTTGTACATTCAAAGGCTAACAAGAAAGAATATTTGAACGATTTTCTATTAGGAGAAATAAAAACCACACCAGCTCCATTTCCTTCCTTACTGCAAGCACCATCAAAGTGCATTTTCCAAATCTTATCCTCATGTGATTCAATAGTATTTCAAACTTATTAGTTTTGCATTGAATGGGTTTTGAAATACTTACTTGAAAGTTATCTATATTTGTTTGGAGAAAACATGTATCGTTCGGATCAACTTCCTCTATCAGGTAGAATGATCTCGACTCTCAATCAATCCTTACATTCTCCCCTTTTATTGGGATGATTGCATATGAAAGATGTAGTTGGACATGTCCCCCACCAAATTTGACCATTGCCTTGATAACAACATCCCATAATTCAGCAAAACTTGCACAATGGTGATGTCTATTTTATACGATGTATCCATAGCATAGCATTTCCCATAAGGAGTGTCCACATGCATCCTAAGTTCTTTCATGATATATTCTAGCATTATGTTCACGGTTGCACCTGAATCTATCATGCAATTCTTAACCATTTTATTGTTAATCATCAAAGTCAAATAAAAAGGATCAACCTGGGTAAGATTCTTAGTGATAGAAGTTCCCAAATAGACAATAGGTGGATCTTCAGATTTTTGCTTATGGTCCTCTTTATTAACTTCAACAAAATTAGACAAAATCTCAATTGTTTCATGTTTGTAATCAAGGAATTTTATTACTTCAAGCAAGGGCACAAATATTTTAACTTGTGATAAAGCCTAAGACATAAATGATCCATGATTTGAGAGTGGCTTACTAATTTGTTTCTTTTCGATTGGCTTTGTTAATTTAAGAGGTTCTGTTTGTTTGAACTTTTCTACTGCACCTTCCTTTTCCTTGTTAGCGATGGTGTCTTCATTTCCACTATCTTTAGGAACTTTTGCAAATATCCCGAATGGCTTACCTTTCTCTGGGTTCACTATTCTATTCCTTAGCTGATAATTGCTTTTTGCCTGAGCTACTACTGCCATAGTATAGGCCTTCTTTTCTTCATCTGTTAAGTTTCTCAAGGAATGCACCAACTCTCCATTATGAAACAATCTCCTAAGGGATGGGGATGTCTACATCATCATCAGTAAAAACTTGTTGTACACTATGTTTCTAGCTCTCTCTTCTCCATTGTACATCTGATGATTTCTTATCCTCAGATGAATCCTCATCCCTACCCCAAAATGGATTTGATGAAAGTACATTACCTGTGGGCTCATATTCACTCTCACGGTCCTTCTCTTCTACAAAACCTTGAGAAATCATACATTGTTCTACAACATGGGGTAAATTCCAGACTTCACACCATATTCTTCCACAAAAATATTTACCTTCTTTAATGGATCAGGAGTTTCTTTGCTTAGATTTGCATTTACCAGCTTACCATCTTTCCAGTTTATATTATATGGCATGTCATGCAATCTTGGTCTGTTGTAACTTATAGGCTTGTTACTTCTGCATGGGGATGGATTCTCATTGTGATTTTTCTTACCCTTCATGTCTTTTAGCATGTCCATGATTTGGCCAAACTCATCCTTTTTTGTTGCTTTGGGATTATATAATTTTGGATCATCTCTCTTGCAAATTCTCCCAACAGCCTTTCTGTTATTTTCAATGGTAGTAGTTGTTTTAAAAGCTTGTTGCAAGGTAGTAGGTTTGTGAGATAGGATCTCATAATGAGTCTTGTTGTCAAAAGAACTCAAATAAAAATCAATCAAAAAATGAATCAACAGGTCTAATGTCTCTTGGTATTCTTTTAAGTACTTTATTAAACCTCTTATTAAATTCAGAGACTGATTCATTTTAATTATTTTTTATGCTAGTCAATTCATGAGATGCAAATGAAGTATCATTATGTTCTCCAAATTATTCCAATAATATTGTCACAAACTCCTACCAACTACCAATTCATCTTTCGGGAAGATTTCTATACCATTCTCCTACATCCTTTGTTAGAGATTGAACAAACAGTTTCATAAAAACATCTTCATAAGGGACTTCAAACTCTTCAATGGTATTTTTTACATTTATTACATGTTGTTCCACAGGATCAGTTCCATTTCCTATGAATTTAGGGATAGATGACCTTAAATCATTTGAAATCTGATTAGGATATCCAACTATCCCACTGAATTCAAACTATTTATATCTTTCAATGGCCATAGGTGGTCTGCAACCATAGTTATTAGTTTGATTGTTTCCATTGTTACCTCCACCGTTATTATTATTTCCATTTCGATTGTTTCCATTACCATTGCTGCCATAGTTACCATAATTACCTCTATTATTATTTATGTTGTCGATCATATCTCTACTATTCAAGTTACCAGTAATTTCTCCACTATTAATTCTTCTTTCACCATTATGATTATTGCATCGTCTATAATTATACTGGTTTTTATTTTTATGGTAGGGTATATTTTTCCATTTATACTTTTTTTCATAATTGTTATCCACAACATCAGACAATGGATTATTATAGACCCTAAATGGCTGATCCAATTTTCTCATGTGAGGGGGACTATACCTAGGGTTGTTAGCCTACTAGCTTCACCTCTTCCTTTCTCTTCTTCAACACTGTTTGACTTAGGGATTTGAATAGAATCTCTTTCTAATCCGAGTTTCTGCAATACCCAATCTAGTTGTCTCTTAAGAGCCTTTGCCATTTTAGATTCTTCTCCATCCAACTGCTTGTCCTCATGTTCCTCAGTAGTCAGGGTTTCATCATGGCCACCTTTATTATCTTTTGTATTTAAGTTATACAAATGATTTTTCTCCACATTTTCAAATCTATCACCAGATGAAGAACCATCCTCTCTATGAGGAAACTTCTTATAACCCTCAAATTCCATATTGGATGTTGATTTATTTTCTTTGTTTCTTCTTTTTGGACTCAACTGAACAAGATTATATTGTCCCTTGTGCAAAGACCTTCTCCCCTACATAAATCTTATTGAAAAATTCCTAGGGGTTTCTCTTACTTTCTCAAAATACCAATTATTACTCATATATTAAATGTAGAATCACCACCTCCTAAGAGGAATAATACTTTTATTAATCTTCTAGGCTCCTTCCTCTAACAGAGTCTAAATCAAAAACACCAGAAATTCTGAACACTTCCTATGACAACTCATCAGCAGAGTCGTCAATCTGTTGGTTCCCAAAACCACAGATTGGAAATCCCAGAGCTTTGCCTACTCTCCTACTGATTTCTCAATCAGCCTTGGCCAATGAATAGGAATGGTCAAAGGCCAAATTCCTCTACACTTTAGGCTCCATTAGACCTAGGTGGGTATACCTCAATCTCCAAAGCACAAAGAGATTTCTTTATAGTGAATTTTAATTTATCAAAGTAGCTATTTACAGGGATAGCAAGATGTTTCCTGCAACTATGTTTTATTATGTGCTTTTAACTTGCTTTAATATGAAAACTTGAGTATAATTGATAATGAAAAAAACTCATTAAATAATGTTGTTGGAACCTTGAGTAATTATGAAAGGAAAATGCTAGTAGAGACTAGTAATATTTTTTTGTGGGGAGGACTTTGTGCACACCAAATTTACTTCACAAAAAACTAATAACATACTAGTGCCTTATCTAACAATTTACATGTTACTTAATGGACAAATATTTGTGGTCCTTGGAGGCAGTTTGAGAAAACTCCCAAGTATGCAAGACTATCATTGCAGTGACTTCAATGTATGTTATGAGAACAACAAAAACAATTATGTTATCATTACAACAACAGGTGATAAAACACTGCAATAAACCTTATTCAAATTTATCCAAAGGATTTATACTCATCAACATCATATAAAATGAAATGATCTAAAGATAAAAACAACAAATCTTGTATATTAATTTTTGGAATAATGGGTATACAAAAACTACAGACTCATAGATACTTCATGGTACACTTTCTTGCACAAAATGGATTTTCATTTCTACAGACCTGTTTTACATAACACCATTGGTTCCAATAGACAATCTAGAAAATAGTAGTTCTTCTTATGTTTTGTCCCCTCTAGAATACAAAATGACTCTCTATACATATATGACTCAAAAGATATGAATGAAAGGACACACCCTTTCATTAGTACAAACTAAAACTAACAAAAACCTAATTGACTCCCTAATTGCTATAAACAAAACACAATACAATGACATAGACTAATTCTTTCCATCCAACCGCTGACCACATTTCTGGATATGTCGAAGATATCCTTCATCTTTATATGTGTAGGCATAGAAGATAATGTCTCTGACCGCTATCTCTGTTGTAACAAAATTCTCAACTTGTTCCCCCGTTTCATTCATATCCAATGTATCCGCATGGGCAACACTAAGGGCTGAATTGAGTAGGGATCTGCATTTGGTAATCCATTGGTTTTTATCCTTTATTACCCATGTATCATCTACCACACTTGGGAATCCATGATTGACAATACCCTTACACTCCTCATATTCAATTTTCAACTCTGTTAGGAATCCTTCATGAGTGTCAATCAAAATTTTAACCTTATTGATCCTTTTGTCACTCAGTGTCTGATCTTGCAGTAGCATGTTTAACCTATCAAGGATCCTCTGGTGCGACACTATGTTATCCATGTTTCTCTAGTAGATAATCTAAAATTCCTCCAGTATATTCTGCAGATTCTCAAATCGTTTAGATAGTAGGACACATGTTGTGTCTGCCCTTATGCTCTGCATTCTTTCCTTCAACTTTTTATTTTCTTTGTGCAGTTCTTCGCACTTATTTTTTAGTTTGTACTCATCTGCTATCTGGGGTACAAGTTGGCCCCTACTTCTTAAGGGTTCCTCATATAACAATTTATATTTTCCTGCCTCTTTTACCAACATCTTCATTTGTTCTTTATTCAACTTTGAAATATCAACTCCCATATCTGCTGTGATCATGGGATCCACTTCACCAATCTTTAACTTCATCATGTGTCCAAAAGCTTTGTCCATATCTATGATCTTTGACCTCTTATTTGGAGGATAGAGGGCCCACAAATGAATAGCCTCATTATCTAGATCATATCTTGATCCAATGAAAATATCATTCACACCCTGAATGTCTAACTTGAAGTCCTTCTTATCTGAATGCAATAGGCTATCAAAAATAAAGGATGCACTAAGATCCCAGCCTAGAAAGAGGATAATTCTTGACTCTACAAGAAGATGCCTTCCCCTTTGAGGGGTCATGCCTTCTACTTCTACATTGAAATCTGCCTTTAGTTTTCTAAGCATCTCTACCTCATTTTCTTGTGTTATATCAGGCATGGCTTGTCTTAGCTTCTTTCCTTTGAAGTGATATAAGAAGGATTTAAGCTCCTTCAATTTGATGAATCCATCATCAGACACAAAATAAGTGTGCTCTTCTAGCCTAACATCAACATCTACATTCATCCTAGCCACAGTTAGGTCATGTGTTTCAGGTTCCTCTTCCCTTTCAGGTCTCCTAAACCTTGAGACAACCTCATTCTCTCCTGACTCACTCTTAGCCTCTTCTTCTTCTTCCATCTCCTATAGTCTTTGTCTTTTTTTTGCTAGTCTCTGGTTCAAGTCCTAAAAGATCTGCATAGCCTCCTTGAATTCCTTTTTTCTGAAGATATCCAAGGCTTCAACATGCTCATGAAAATAATCTCTCAGATTTTGCCCTTTTTTGCTCTGGTGGATATAACCCTGCGGGTCATAATTCTTTCCGCTTGTGTGCTCATAGAGGTTATAATCTTCTATTAGCCTCTTATCAATGATTTCATATGCCTTTGTAGATACAATAGTGAAATCACCAAAATTTAAAGTCCCGGGCAAGAAAACTTGCTTGTGGGCACCCCCAAAATGTTGTGCATTTGAGACACTCATTTGCCTCACAATCTCTAAGTAGGCAATTTTGTCAGGTGTAATCTTTGGTAGCACATATTGCACACCTTCGAATCCAAACACTTTTATATATGTGAAATCCTAGTACACATACTAGTCACCCTAATTATGATCGACCTTGGTATCCCCATGTTCATGGGGTCTAAGAAATATTTTGATTTCTTTTGAAAATGATCCATCAAAAGTAACCCCAAAAACTTTATACAATGGTTGCATAAAAAACTCTTCAAACTTGACATAATGAGATCTCATGAAATGAGAATCTCATAGTGATACCCATAGTTGTACTGGTTACTCCTGTCCATCCTTGCCATGAACATTTAGCTTCAATTCCTTAGGCCACAGCCCCCTATGTTGTCCATAAAACAAAATAATATGCATCAACAATGAATAGAACTTATAAGATTTGTTAGGGTTATTATGAAGGCTTAAGAAACCCTCATTATCTTCTCAGCAATGTAATTAGCATAATCGAACCATCTCAGCTCATGCATTTGCATGTCAGCAACAAGAACCAAAGGTCCTATCCGAGCTACATCCAAAACCTTAACTCCTCCCACTTGATCACATGCCATATATGTATATTGCAGATATTGCCTAAAAATGTTGATATCAAATAGGGGCCCATCTTCATCTGTTAACTTTCCTTTCTCAGCCTTATGTATGGCCAAACTCCACCCATTGTATATGGTATCCATCTTTGTATACTCTTCCTCCAATTTCTTGAAAGACAATGACACATTAGATTCAAATCCCAGATCAAAAACCTCCTGAATGGTGGCTGCTGAGATACAGATGAATGCATCGCCATTTGGCAATTGAATACATCTTTTTGTGG
The DNA here is from genome assembly GCF_030272615.1 of Cryptomeria japonica. Classification (NCBI taxonomy): domain Eukaryota; kingdom Viridiplantae; phylum Streptophyta; class Pinopsida; order Cupressales; family Cupressaceae; genus Cryptomeria; species Cryptomeria japonica. Next base: position 344,793,200 of record NC_081415.1, read on the forward strand.
CATTATAAGCCCTAGCCAATGTTTTCATCAATTGAATATTCACAAAGACGTTAGGAACCACAAGTTTACCAATCTAGTTGTCCATGGGTTTGAGATTGGGTCGGCTTACTCCTTCTTGAATAATGATATAAGAACAACTTGTGACCTCTAATCCTAGTCATGACATCACCAATTTCCTTGAAATCATCTTCTAACTAGTCACAGACAGGCAAGTTAGCCTTAGATCTCCAGGATTTGGTTCCTGGTGAGCTCATTTGATCAATCATATCTTGGTTTAACTTTCATTTATGCGCACCTTATCCACCTTTAGATTTCTTTGAAGTGCTCTCAAAGATCTCAATGATCTTCCTCTTGCCTTTTGAACAAGATCCCTCCATATCTAAATACCTCAAGCTTTACTAAAATTCTAATTTTTGTACCTTAATTTAGCTCCAATCTCTTTGTTAGCTTTAGTTTTCTATGCCAATTCCTTATACCAACTTCTATATATAGATTTGATACTTCGGGAGCATTTACTCAATTGAAATGGTGTTGTGATTTTCCTCATGTAAGCACAGAGCTACCTATTGCCTGTATTAATAATGGTGGGTGGATTCATTAAGATCATATTTGCAACGGCTAGTCATCATAACTCCTAATAATATAATCACTTGGCACCATCCATCCTTTTTATCGACATAGACCTCACCAATCACTCCATCGGGTATCAATGTAGCTCATTTGTTATAATTCTGATGGTTATAACTTCCTGATGGCTCTGCCTTCCAGCTAGGGTTTATCTTTACTTTTATATCTTCATCAGCATAGGTCATTCCGATATACCCTCCTTCTTTTCCTCCATGGCATTCTGCCCATCGGGCATTGACATAACTCTAAATACGCTCCTCTGATGGTTTAAGTTATCTTGATGAGTCCTCATCTATGGTCTGCATCTTGTTTGTTACATCGGGTCATCTTATCAGGCATCAGAACAACTCACTTTATGTTTCTCCGATGACCCAATGTCATCACCTTTGCTTTTATGTATCTTTTATTGCTTTGGTCTATTGACATACGTTTCCCCGATGAGGTCTCCTTATTCTGACCTATCTTGGCTTTTTCATTGGGTATCAGCATAGCAAAAATGTCTCCTTCTGATGAGGCGATGATATCCTGATGACTTGGTTGTAGCTCATCCCGATCAAGTCTCCTTCTATGTGCCTGACTTGTCCTTCTCATCGGGTATCGGCGTAACCTAAAACACTTTTCATTGATGATTTAAGTTATCCCAATGACTTAGTATTTTCCACCTTTTGGTATTACCTCATCATAGTAATTCATGCCAATGACACCACCTTTTCCACCTAGCCCATCAGGTATCGGGGTAGCTTGAAATGACTATAGATAGGAAATTGAGGATAATCAAAGCAAGATAAACTTTAGCCTAGTTCAATCACAAAAACTCAAATTGCAATGATAACAATCCTAATTACACTCAATAAAGACATGAAAACAAGACATTAATTCAAATGCAAATCATTGCAAACTTGAATGTCTCCTTCATGTGGCTCCATTGTCCTTCTTTCTCATTCAAATAGCTTTGTTTGTGGATCTCACCTACTAGTGCATAAGCATGATGTGAAAGCAAGTAGACAAGATAGTAGCGCAAGAATACTCGTAGCGTGATTGATTCGACCAGGGATCAGGGACCTTGATTGAAGAAATTCATCCAATTTATAGACAAATTGGAGAAATGACAAGATTAGCATGAATTTGATTCAAATGGAAATTGCCAATCAAGAATGACAAACATGAAAAATAATGACAAATTTGCACTTTCTATGCAAAATTGATTGATTGATAATTTTGACAAAATTATGACAAATTTCTATGTCAAAATTGATTGATTGTCAATTATGACAAATTATGACAAATTTGCTACGTCATTCCCATGAAATTAGGAGAAAAATAGGAGAGAATTGAAATTAGGAAATTAGAAAATGAGGAAATTAGGAATTAAGTGAATTAAGCAAATGAGGAAATTAGGAATTAAGTGAATTAATAAACAATTTTTCATTTATTAATTAATTCAAAAAGAGGGAAGAATTAGTTAGCCAATTAAATAAATATTTAATTGTGACAAGAAGACTTAGGATAAATAAATAAATTATTTAACCTAGAGGGAGAAATGACAAACAAGGTTAAATGACCAAATCATGAAACCCTAGAAGATGAATTAGAAAATGCAAGAATGACAATTAGGTCTTGACAAAGGATAATTGATATTGATTCGATTTGATCATGATTCTGACTGACAAAGGACCAATGCTGACAAATGTTTTGATTGATAAATGCACCAATTGATGAGGAACAATGACTAATTGATCCAAATTCACATGATTGAGAAAGACGACGATCGATACAAATTGATCGCAAAAATGACAAAATTGAAAATGACCACGATCGATGACAAATTGATCTCAAGATGACAAGATTGAAAACAAAAATGATCGATGACAAATCGATCGCAAGATGACAAGATTGATAAGAGGACAAAACCCTAATTAGGATTGACAATGTCCAAAATGAAATTGAATTGACGATGTCAAAATATGACAAATGAGCATGCACATTGATGCGACAAGATAAGATCGACCAAAATCATGACAAATATTGTTATCGACAAGACCAAATTCAAAAGCAAGACAAATGAAGAATGGAGAAGAAGGACTCAATGCTCACAAATGATAAAGACCAAGTGCGAATCATAGGAGAAATGTTAATGCGACGCAAAAACCCTAAAATAAGGTAATGCGTCAATGTTAAAGTATGATTCCGCAAGCATTGACCATTTTTAGATGTCTACAATGACATTTTCCGATGGTCCAATGACATTACCAACCTCTACTTTGCATTCTCTTTCATCGGTGTAAGTTATACCGATAACCTCATCAGCTATCGGCACAACATTTTCTCATACCCCCAATAGTGAACGTTACATTGATGAAACTCTCCTTTTGAGATTTCTTTTAGTTTTCCTTCAGAGTGGTCAGTCTAGGTCACACCTATAGGTTCTTTAATTGTTTATGCTAGTCGGTCTTGTCAGGGTAACTTACGTTGATAGCTCAAATTGATAATTATGCTAATCAAGATCCTCTTCATATATCATTTACACTTGCAACCTTTCATGGAAACTTCATATGTGCTAATAAATGACAAAGTCTATCACATAGGCCCAAAGAATGCCTTATAAGGATCCCAATACTATCATGATTAAATTTCATCATGTAGTCCTTACTCAGTGCCAATCCTTAGCATGCCCTAGCGGTACTTGTACAATTTTGAAAACAGGTCACAACAGGATCTTTCTGGAACCGCAACATGCCTCCTACACATATAATCCAACAATAAATGCTCTTATGATGAAAATGTACATAAAAACATCAAATAAATGGCACATAATATTTTGCAAAAATATGTGCTAACATGTTCTCCTCTCCTCTGCCACCTTCTCTATTTAATTCTCTTCCTCCTTATCTTTTTATGTCTCCTCTTCCTTAGTGGTGTCTTTGACCGGTTGCAGATTTTCAATAGTCTGTTCTTTCACCGGTGCTTCCTTTTCCTTATCAACTGACTCCTTTGGATTATCCTTAGTAGAAACATTTACATTTGCATCTGCACTTACATTGACTGGTGTAGTCCGAGTCTCTATTGACTGTGCATTCACTGGTTGCTCAGTTGAGCTTTTGTCTTCTTCTTTCTCTTCTCCTTTGTTCTCAACCTAATCCTACTTAGTACCAAACATTTGTACATCAACTTCAAAAATATCTACATTGTCAACAGTGTTAGCAACATTATCATATACTTGCATATACTTGTTGTCCAGTTCAAAGTTTGTGATCTTTACACCTTCAAGAAGTTCTTCTAACTTTGGCTTATCAGGAGTAATATCCTCAATTACTTCATCTTTCTCCTCTTCTTCATTGGGAATGAGACCTAAAGCATTTTTCACCAACATATTTATCTCCTTTTGAATTGATTTAGTCTCTCCAACAAGCATTCTAGTTAATATCTTCTTTGATCTAAACAAATCTTTTGTATTAACCTTTATCCATTCGATTTCCTCTTCAGTTGCTTCTAGTTGCAAGTGATTAAGTGTATAATCAATAAATTCTTTATCTAGGCTAATTGCCCCTTTCCACCTAGCATCAATCAAATTATATAAGGAATCTATAATTTTTCCTTGTAATTCAATGAGGGCTCTACTAAACTTGTTCATACTGAAGATGATTGCATCTTCAATCTCTCTTTGTTGAATTTTAGACAAGTGAGTAAATAGAATGTTTAAACCTTTGTAAATACCATACTCCTTAATAATTCTAACCATTCTAGTGAAAGAATCTTCAAGTGTCAATATTTTTGTAGTTGTTTTACCTTTTTGAGTATTCTTCTTCTTCTTAGCATTTTCCCTTAGTGCTCTCTTATCTTCTTTTGATTCTATTTCCTCTATATCTGTCACTGGTTTGGGAGCTTTCTCCTTCTTTCTTTTTCCAGTTTGGGCAAGCACAACATGAGGTTCAACGGTTTTAACTTTCCTTTGGAATTGCATTTTAGAGGGTTTCCCTCTTTGGGATTCAATAGGCTTCACATTAGGTTCTACTGCTTTCTTCTTCTCAATTTCTTTGGCTGGTCTGGTCTTACCGGTGGGGGTACCGGTTGGTAAACTGGAAGTTCCACCTTGTTGAGCCTCATATTTGGCTCTTGCTACAACTATCTGTTCTTTTGTGAATCTGGCCTGCTCAGCAAAGGCCTCTACCTCTTTTCTTACTTTCTTTGCTATCACCGGTTTCTGTAATTTAGAGTGCACTTTTAGTAGTTTCTCCTTGTAGGTTCCAAACCTCTCAGTGGTGGTATTGACCAATTGAGATAACAAATGATCAACATAAGAAACAAGTAGATCTTTATCTACTTCATAACCCATGGGCACTACCCATGTGGTCCTAGGAATAATAGCTTCCATCAAGCATGTATCTTTGTCAACCATAAAACAAATAGAATCCTCATACCAATTGACTACCTCTACCGATATGCATTCCCTAGCATGCATTTCCTTCTAAATTTTTTTAAAATATCCCCATGAAATATCATCAAATTTTTTTTTCATCATCCTAATGTTGTTCTTCATCTGCAATAGGGTAGGTGTCCTGATTATCCATTGTACATCACCAAGGTTGGGAAAAACGTTTTGGAAATAAAAGAATAAGCCCATGATAAGCTATCCAAGCTTGAACCTAATCTTCTTTCCCTTCTTGACTTCTTCTAAATTTTCCACTAATTGACTCCTTAGAGCTTCAGTCAAGTCATAGTCCACATTTTCCTTAATCATCCGGTATGTAGTGTGAATTGTTGCTGCCGGCATACTGTTCATTCTACTTGAATAGAAAATTCTATAGCCAATCACCATAGATGCAAATTTAACATTAGGATCATTAATATCATTCACGGTCATGGCTCTTTTATCCCATCTAGATCTAATTAACTTCTCAACATCATTCTTAGGTATAGACCTAAGAAATGACACTTCACGGGTTGAGAAGAAACCGGTTACAACATGAATTGCTTCCTTAGTGATTTTGTGAGGTCTGTCCAACCACATGAACTAATCATGAAGGTGACTCAAAAAAAATCTCACCAACTCATCATCAAAATCATCGATGAAATTGATCGCATGATGAAAACCTTTATCAGCTATGCTTCTAAACTGTTATTTCAATCTTCCCTATTCATTAAACAGAGATTTGTATTGCTCATAAATAACTGCAAATCCCAAGTCTTCAATTTTGCAGTGATAAAAGGATCTTACATCCTCTACATGCAAAACACCATTCAGTACACCAGATAGGGCACTGATAGGGTCAGTTTCCTCTGACTTGTATGGATGCCATTTGTATTTAGGTCTTGCCCTCTCGGTCACATTGACAAGATGAGGTGTATCCATTTCAGATATGCAAATCACCAAGCAAAGAGTATAATTTCTTAGATAAACACCTCTTCTACTTTGGTACTAGGGTTTTCAACCATAAAAAACTTTTAATACTCAATCATTGAATCAAATTTCACTTTGATTGTCTTAGATTGCTGGTAAATGATCTGAATGTTGCTTGCACAAACTTATCTCTTCTCTGCTTGCTTCGCCAAAAGTTCTCAAGATGCAAAGTGACAAATGAAATTCAAATTTTTTTATTTATTTGCATTTTAACTACTGCAATAAATGCATTTGCCGACAAAACCCTAAAACACCTTAAAATACTCTAAATAATCTTACCAGTAGCAAAAAATCAATGATATTTACCACTTATGATCCAAAAACACATCAAAACATCAAAATGCATCAGAATATTTAGCTTTAACTTACAGTACATCATCCAAGGGTTCAACTCAAGATTTGACAATATGCTCACTCCAAGTTGTACAAATAACTTAGTTTACCAGAGAAGGATTCTTCACATTGGTGAAGAATCTAATTCCTCTGATGGTTTTCATCACTCTTCTTCTTCGAGGTATTATTCATCTCAAATTTGGTTTCTTCAATATCAACCATTTGCTTTCCTTTCCGGTCTATAGGATGATTCACCGATTGGTTCTTCTATGTTATGCAAAACTTGGCAATGTGTCCCGGTTTGTTGCAATGATAGCATGCCATTCTAGATTCTCTCCAAGGTCCTGAGTTGCCTCTTCCTATTCTTATTTTGCAGTTCATTTCCACATGTCCAAAATTGTTGTAGATTGAACAAGTCACATTGACTCTCTTTTCCATCTCATAAGGACTAGACTGGTTAACATAGGGTCTTTGCCAATTTGTGTTCCTCTGGTCAATGAAATTCCTTCTCCAATCACCAATAGGTCTTAGGTTCATGTGAGGTGTTGGATTGTTTTCTCCATATCTACATTCAATTGATCTATGCCCATACAAGTTGCATGTACAACAATAACCTTCAAATCTCCTAGACACATATCTAGTATTAGGTCTATAACCAGTATTAACATCAGATCTACTTCTATAAACATTTGTAGTATGTCCTAATTTATGACAGTTAAAGAAAACATGTTTGTAAGCTTTCTTACTGGTAGGCTTCTGAGCCTTAGGAGCAAATTTACCTTCATGCATGTTTCTCTTGGTACCAGAAGGTTCTCCATTCTCAGATTTATTGTATCCTAACCCAGATGCATCACCTTTCATCCTCTGAGATTGAATCTGTTCATCCAGCATAGAGGAGCTCTTTTTTAATTTACCAAGCTTCTCATTGGCCTCAACAAGTTCCTTTGTAAGATCTTCATTTCTTTTCATGAGGGTCTCTCTAAGAGACATTGCCATTTCAAGACCTAACTATAATGCTTCTTTTTCTTCTTTCTCCTAATGCTAATGTGCATACAAAGTTGCATTCTCCTACTTGATCTTAAAGATTTCATGCTCTTTATCTTGGATCTGATCCTCAGCCTTCTTCTAGCTTCAAGTTCCTCACTCATCCAGATTGTAAGTTCTTCCAACTCTCTTCTTAGGTTAGTCTTCTCACCATTCAACTTCTCCACTTCTTCAACTAGTACATCAATGTTCACCTCATCTGAAGAGCTGTTGTTAGAGATCTCCAACAATTGTTTAGTTAGTTCCTTCCTTTTGGCTACTGATGTCTTATACTTGCCTCTTAGGGTTTCTAGCTCATCCTTAGTTTCAACAAGTTCTCTAGCCATATCTCTATAGCTCATTCCTTCACCCATATTTGCCTTAGGATTAGAGATTACTTCCAAGTGGTTAAGCCTTCACAAAGTTAGGCTTTGATACCAATTGATGAACTTATAAGGCACTAAGAGGGGGGGGGTGAATCGGTGATAGTAAAAATAATAAAAAACTGAATATCAATTTCACCAGCTTAAAACTCAATAGACATGTAAGAAATAACACCAAGTATGCGATTACCACACAAAGAATAAACCATATGACACAAGAGTTTATTCATGGAAAACCCAAATGGGAAGTACCATGGTGGGAGTTAGAACCCACAAGATCCACTATCTGCAATATAGAGATATGACTAGTTAAGGTCTACAACACCTGTTTAGGGGCACACCCTGTTAGAAGTGTCTAAGCCCAGTTAAAATCTTTACAAAAAGGCCTGTGAGGACCAGCCCTATTAGGAGCTACCCAAGTAACTAGGATTTGCAAACACAAGTTAATGTGTCACTTGGCTAGAGGATTTAATGATCTGAACTGTGAGGATCTGACTGCACCCTCTTAGGAGTGACCTTGTAAGAGGAATTTCTTGCTGCAACTATTAGGGAGACAAAAAGTACAAATGATCTCAGTATAACACCTTCTCTATCTAATAAGATCCGCTATAGAATATTACAACATGACAAAGACTTCATCTCTCAACTCCTCTGATCTTTGCACTATCAGAGATATAAAATTCGCTCATCACACATCACACTATCAAGGGAATGTATATATATCCTTTTATACCTCATCACACAATTAAAATTATCATAAGGTTGGCTAGAACCTTATTACAATTCCCTAGGTTCAATGCATCTAGACAATCTTGTATTGAACGCTTTAGTTATGTTGGCCAACGACATAACAAATCCAATTTTGTGTCATTTTATCGATCTAAGTGATTTTCATCACTACTGGTTAAGTCTCCATCAACTAATCTATTTTGTCAAACAAATCTCATTCACCTGATCGATTCAGCACATGCGGTCACAGACATATATTCATATGATAGTCTTCAATATTACTACAAAACCACATCATCTCAATCTTCATGATTTTCATGTACTGGTTGTTGGAATGTAACACTGTGTCATTTACCGGTTGAAGTCATAATTACCGGTTCTGATAAAACTATCTCTTCATTACTGGTTAAGTCTAGTCCATTGAACTGTAGGACTTAGATGACTCAAAGAAGCATAGTTGCCATCAATGAAAACATACAAAAGAGTCATCATACATAAATCTAATCTCTATGCACAATAGACATATACCGGTTACATCAAGCAAACACACATTACCAGTTTAGTAAAAATGATCAAATACCAACATAACTAATCTTAATCGTGGTTTGTTTTTTCTTATGCAGGATCCTTCAGAGTTGAGCAATGCGGCAAAGGTGATCGATTTTGATGATCCATCAATAGATTAGGATGTTATAAATAGTTTTGGGATGCTTACATGTCTAGTTGGCATGTATATTTTGTATATGGATATACATTCATGTATATAGACATACATTTTGTTTGAGTTGGTGTTTATGCCATATTTTTGTATGGACATACACTTGTAATCATTTGATATTTTTATATATACAGAAGTTGATATTTGATCATATAAATTGTTGCTCATGTGTGCATGGTGTTATCATTTCAAACTTTAATCTTCAATCCAATAATTAACAATGGTTAATAATGGTTATTTAATGAACACTACATCGTAAGTCTTGTTTGTATAATCTTTAGACTACATATAATTCATTTCATCTAAATTGTAATTGTTAAATTTGGTTGGCTTTGGCAAATTCACCAAATTTAATGACCTCCTTTCTCATCAAGCCTCAACGAGGTCAAATTTGGAAGACAAGTGTTTTGATGGATTCTGAATGTAAATAAGGTGAAATATGATCATTTTTATGTAATAAGGTCATCTAGACCAATATTTGTTATGTCTAGTCATAGGTTACTCATATTGGAAAAAATTCTCAAGATTGCTCAAAAGTTGTCAATGGGGGATTCATGTGTCAAAATTATTCATCTTGGTTTTTTAAGATTCCCTATGGTTTTATTAGGGCAACATTTTTTCAGTTGGCAAAAAGATCGTCAGTCTCATTCAATCAAATGTTGTCACGTGGCCAATTTCTCATTTTTCTCATCGTGATCATGAACCATCGGTTCTGACATGTCCATTTAGGAATTCTTACCCTATGCATGCTCCTATTTTCCCCCCTTACTCGGTCGAACACTCGGGGTCATACCCTACCGGCATCGTCCGTTGAGCGCCCTAAGTGCTAAAAATTATCAAACTTAAACGGGCCCTAACTCAGAATTCGTGGCACTTGTGAATGATCCATTTGAACCTATGGGGCCATGAGAGGGGTACCTACAAAATTCTATCTCGTTTTTTCAAGATTCCCTACGGTTGGAAACATTTTTTTCAGTTGCTGAAAAAATCGTTAGTCTCATTCAATCAAATGTTGTCGCATGGCCAATTTCTCATTTTGCTCATCATGATCACAAACCATCAATATTGACATGTCTAGTTAGGAATTCTTACCCTATGTATGCTCCTAATTTTAGGCCCCCCACTCAGTTAAAGGCTCGGGGTCATACCCTACCAACATCGTCCCTTGAGTGCCCTAAGTGCTAAACATTGTCAAACTTTGACAGGCCCTAACTCGGAATCTATGGCACCTGCAAATGATCCATTTGAACCTATGGGGCCATGAGAGGGGTCCCTACAAAAGCCTATCTCAGTTTTTAATATTCCCTATGGTTTTATTAGGGAAAAATTTTTTCAGTTGGTGAAAAAATTGTGAGTCTCATTCAATCAAATGTTGTCGCGTGGCCAATTTCTTGTTTTTCTCATCGTGATAACAAACCATCAGTTTTGACATGTACATGTTGGCAATATTGCATTATAACAGACAATGAAAGATTGTTGGCATATCATAAGGATATTGAGAAGGTTGTTGATGATTATGGATATAACTGATTAAAGATGTTTTACTGTCTTGATATTATTATTTTGTCATTGATGTCAAGAAATTGATTTTCTAATTCAGTATGATGTTGCCATATCTTGAGAAGTATGATATGAAGATTATAAAGATGTCGGTAAAAGACACAGGAAAGAATATGATGAATAAGGTATTCAATGGGAAACTACTACCAAGTCAGACAATGATGAGATCATGATGTTTTAGATTGTTTTAACATCATACATATGTTGTAAAGTGTAAAGGTTAATACTATACTATGTTATCAAGAAAAGAACCTAGTCGGTAAACCCTAAGGAGCCTAGTCAGTAAACCCTAAGGTTATCACTATCGGTTAATGAAGGCAGAATGTCTACCGAGTGAAGTTTAGCATTCACCGAGTTGTAACCGAGCTATAACAGAATGCATTAAATGTTTACATGCGGTATTTAATGAAGGAAGCTGATGAGCTGGAGCGGATTATATGATTGGTAAGTCATGGAAGAAGTTTGTTAATGAATCTAAGGCAATGAAAAGTCGGCATGAAGATCTACAGCTCAGATTGAACCACAATACCCTGGTACAACTTCCAAGACTATTATGCAAGTTCCAAGGTAGGGTAAAACATTTTTAGATCGAAAGATGCATTGAACTTGGACAAGATTGAAGATCTGGTGGCTATGATTGATCATGGGAAATGTGATCAAGGAGATTAAGTGGTTACCTAATTGTTTATAAATAGGAAACTGTTGATAAACAATGCATGCGGGCAAGTGTATGCACAGGGATGCTACATAGTGATTACCGAGCACAGAAGCTTGAAGACCTGTTAGAATAACAGAGTACAGAAGCCCAGTAGATAGACAAGATTAGTTCTATGTCTAGATTGTATTGAACAAATAGGAATCTGCTTTAGCATTTTAGATGTGAAGTTGTAGATAGATTTTATTACTATTATTTTATGAAAGTGACAGAAAATCTCTTAACCGAGTGGACTTAACAGTCTTATATGTAAACCCTCTAGCAAGGTGACATTCTAATTGAGTGTTTGAAATCCTTTCACAAGGTCGCTTCTAACAAAGTGAAGATCCTAACAGATCTAAGGGAAATCCCTTAACCGGGTCACATCTAGCAATGTGTTTGTAATCTTTAACATGATTTTCTTTTAACCGAGCATACTCTAGAAGAGTATATTTCCTAGTGGGTCTGAAATCCCACAGTGTTTTTTCCCTATTTGGGTTTCCACGTTAAATCTAGTGTTATGAGGTTTATATTGTTCATATGCTTTTGAGTTTGCATGTTTAACAGTTTTGGTTATATTACTGAAATATATGTTACCAAGATTGAATCTGATGTTTTTTATGGATGATTAAGTTTGTATGATTCACCCCCCCCCTCTTATCTTGTTGGCTATTGGATCTGTACTTATATTAAGTATCAGAACTATCAATTGGTATCAGAGCTTTGGACTCTGGAAGGAAAGTTTAAAGGCACTTGAGTTAAAGATCCAAAGATGTATAAGAGGGATGCACCGAAGCTGAACAAGTCAAGTTTCTCTACATGGCAGAAAAGGATGAAGCTACATCTATCAGGAGTTGGAGAATATGCTGTATACTATTTGGAGAATGATTTTGTTGCACCGAGCACCTATCCATTGACTATGGAAGAGATAAAGGCAAAGCAAGAACATATTCAAGCAATGATTGAAATAACTTCTGCATTGACCGATTCAAAGTTTAATGATCTAGAAGGCTGCAATGATGCAAAGGCAATGTGGGATAAGCTCATATCAGTATATGGAGGAGATGAACATGTTCAAAGAGAAAAAGTAGACAGTCTGAGAGGACAACTTGAATCTATGAGGATGAATGAAGGTGAGAACATAACTCAGTACAGTACAAGACCAAAGGAGATTGTCAATCAAATCAAAGGAGTAGGTGGAACTATTGAAGAAAAGGATATAACAAGTAAGTTGTTGAGAACCCTTCTACCAGCTTATGCAATCTGAGTCTCTGCAATCAATGAATTGAGGTCTGTACCTAATATGCCAGTTTCTTTAGATGGTACTATTGGTAAGCTACATGCATTTGAGTTAAGTAATTTTGATAACAGTGGATCTTTGGTAAATAAAGTTGAATCTGCATTTAGTTCTTTTCATCTTGATGAATCTAATGATTACAATGAAAGAAAGTATAAGTACTCTGAAGGAGATCACAGTGGAGCAAGTGAAAGATTTTAGAAGAACATGGAAGAAGTACACAAACTGTAATCAGAAATCAGAAAGAAAGAAGAGTTTGAAGCACTATTAGCCAAAAGGTTACCGAGAGGCAAAGGTAAGTATAAAGGAAAACTACCTCTGAAATGTTGCAATTGTGATAAAATAGGACATATGGCTTCTAAATGTCCTGACAAAGAATTTATTGAAAAGAGAGATTACTGAGATAACAGACAGAAAGATAATCATTACTGAGGACACTAAGACTTCAGAAGAAGAGATAGAAAGACATGCTTAATAGCTGATGAGGAATCTAACGATGATAAATCAGATGAGACTGATACAGAGGAAGTAGTTTATGTGGCTATCAAGGATGGCTCAGATGAAGAAAGGTATGAAGAAAAAGCCCTAATATCTCACATAAACACTAATGATTCTTGGATTATAGATAGTGGATGCTCACATCATATGACAGGAGATAAACACAAGTTTGTTATATTAGAAGACTATGATGGAGGCTATGTTAGATTTGGTAATGATGCACCATGTCTGGTAAGAGGTAAAGGATCTATAACACTTCTTGATAATGCAAGATGCAATGATGTCTATTGGGTTGAAGGTTTGAAATACAATTTGTTGAGTGTAGTACAGCTAAACAACACAGGTTACCGAATAGAATTTCAGAAAGGAATTGTCAAAGGACCGTTATATGGGGAAAGAAGGATAGCTCAATCATGATAGGTAAAAAGAATAATTTATGCCTTGATGGAAAGGTCATCATTACTTGGCAAAGCGGTAGTTCTCCAACAATCGTTAATAATTCGCCGCATGCTTTGTGGGTAACCTAGTTCAAAATCTCAAGAAACACTAGGAAAGAAGGACTTAGTTTGCAGAGAAATAGCACAAATAACCTGAATCCGAAGATTGGAGGAGACCTAAGGTGAGAGGAACCAGACAATACATCAACTTGGAAAGCAATGTCGAAAGTCTGGGTGAAACTGGAAAAGGGTTCTCTTACCAACTTCATGGAGAAGCTCATGGACTATGACAAAGGTAGGGTAAACCTCATCGTTTCCAAGATTTCTGAAAACTAGTCTAATGGATCCTTTAAAATTTTTGGTTAAGTTTAAGCTGGACGTCGGGCTCATATCTCTATGACTGGCATGCCCCACACTGGGCTTAATTTCTTTCAAGACCTTAAAGTCTCCAACAACACCGTCAATCTGTTCTCATGGAAAGAGAAAGAGAGGGTTAAAATCAGTAAAGCCACTGGGGGCTACTACGAAGCTACAAATATCAAGAAACTATGGGGCTGGGTTCTGAATGCAATTATGGAATACATCACAATTGAAGGATGTTTCTCTAGGGCCCACACCTACCACTTTGTTCTCTTAAACCATTTCAGACATGACAAAAAGGTATCCCTACCCTACTACCTTTTTAGGTCCATCTCCAAGTCCCTCAATAAACATAGGAATAACCCTTCTAGCCCGATTCTCCATTGTAGGCTTTTACTGCTCATCTATGAGCAATGCAAAACCCTAGCTCTGCTAGAAAATAAGAGGATTTCTGCCTCTCCAAGTAAGAGAAAGATGGAAGGAGGAGACTCCAGCAAGGAGAAGACATTCTCTAGCAAAAAAAGGAAAAGTGCCCCTGGGTTGTAAATAGAGGAAATTGAAAAGGAAAGCAGTGGAATGGAGACAGATGACTCCAATGGTGAAGACAACTAGAAAGACGAGGAGCTGGGTAATGAGGAAGAAAGTGATGATAATGAGCCTAGTCATGAAAGCCCTATCCTCAGTGATTGCCCTGGTAAGGACAACAACCATCTGATGGAGGAAGTGGATTTCAAGGATAATGAGGAAACTGATGTGAATTCTGAGAGGGAAATGAATAAAGATTTTGAGAAGGACCTGACTAAGGATAGGGTTAGCAAGGATAAGGAAAATGCGGGTAAAGGGTTAATCTTGGATAACCTCAAGAAACTCTCTGAGGCAAGAATGGATTATGACAGATGGACCTATGAGCTCCTGAAGAACCTAGAAAAAAAGGGGAAGAACACGGATGAGAAGAGGGAGGATGAAAATAGAGAGCAGATAAACTGGAAATAGAACATGGAGGATAAGGTTAAATCGCTGGAAGATGGGAGAGAGGCGATGAAAAATCTGATGACCGTTATCCTGAGTATCCTTTCTGCTGTCACTAAAAACCTGGAGGATATTGCTAAGGTCCTTAATCATACCTGCTCTCCAAAACCGGTTGTGGAACTTGACTTGGATGAAGAGACTATCCAGACTGGTAGTGGTGATGCTACTCCGGTGGGTGGCACTCTGAAGAGGACCGGGACTAGTGTCAAGAAAGTTGTGGCTACTTCTGCAAAGGATCTCCCTAATCTTAGGGATTACATCAAAGAGTTGCATGAAATTAGAAAAACCCTGACAAATGCCTTGGAAAAAATCAACTAGTATCTCTTCTGGATTATGGATGGCCTGCTGGCTTTGTGGGGGGCTTTTTCTGGTTTTCTTTGGTTTTCTGTTGGCTTTTCTTTGGACTGTTCCTTTTTGTATCTCGTTGCTTTTGTTGTTTAAGTTCTGCTTGTAAAGGGTTTTAGGGCCCCTTCAAAACCTGCTTTTACCTTAATCAAAAACAATAGTCACTGTCCATAGCTCTTTGGTCTTTGGTTTTTCTTAATGCTTCAACAAATTGAAATTTGTAGCTATAATAAGGTGTGAATATATGAGAATGGTTTTGTGTCTCTCATAGTCTTCAAATGCAGGTATGCCATTCATTTTAATCATTTATGTTTGCAACCAAGTTCCCACAACAACAACTGAACCTATAGGATATGTGAACCAATCATCATCTATCACTAGTTGTGTTAGCTTCTATTTTCCCTGTACACATCATGCCAACCAATATTTTGATCTCTCTTCATTCCCTTGCGGTACAAAAACTACAAAAATATGTCCTGGTTGTATAAGATATGATAGACAACCATACTCAAGCGAACTTTCCATGTCATCATTTGACAAGGATATTGTTTGAGATAAAGGAGTTAGGTATTATGGAACCCACATATCAACCCACTTAGTTGACTCGCACTGATCCCAATCACACCAAGATTAAAGAGAGAGAGAGAGATTAGGAGACATGGAGAGAGAGATTAGGGCAGAGGGAGAGAGAGAGAGAGAGAGAGAGAGAGAGAGAGAGATTAGGGGAGGGAGAGAGAAAGATTAGGGGAGAGGGGAAGAGAGAGATTAGGGGAGAGGGAGAGAGAGAGATTAGGGGAAAAGAGGGGAGAGAGAAATATTAGGGGAGAGGGGGAGAGAGAGATTAGGGGAAGGGGAGAGAGAGAAAAAGATTAGGGGAGAGGGGGAGAGAGAGAGATTAGGGGAGAGGGAGAGAGAGAGACTAGGGGAGAGGGAGAGAGAGAGATTAGAGGAGAGGGGGAGAGAGAGAGATTAGGGGAGAGGGGGAGAGAGAGATTAGGAGAGAGGGATCATATGACCTCTTAGGACCCAAAATGACCCAATATGGTGTCATATTGTGTCCTAAGGGGTCATATGGTGTCTTAAGGGGTCATATGACATAATATGACCCATAACAACACATTTTGGTGTCGTAAGGGGTCATATGTTGTATTAAGGGGACATAGGACCCAATATGACTCCATAGGACACAATATGATGCATAACGACCCTGTATAATGTTGTAAAGGGTCATATTGTGTCCTAAGGGGTCATATGACACAATACAATATGACCCATAATGACACAATTTGGTGTCGTAAGGGGTCATATTATGTCCTAAGGGGTCATAGGACACAATATGACCCCTTAGGACACCATAGGACCCATAACAACCCAATATGGTGTCGTAAGGGGTCATATGTTGTCCTTAGGGGTCATATGGTATGCCATGACCCTACACCATTTGACCCCTAACGACACCATATGGTTCCATAAGGGGTCATATGACCGATAATGACACCGTATAGTGTCGTAAAGGGTCATATTATGTCCTAAGGGGTCATATGGTGTCTTAAGGGGTCATATGACACAATATAACCCCTTAGGAAACAATATGATCACTAATGACACAATTTGGTGTCGTAAGGGGTCATATGGTGTCCTAAGGGGTCATAGGTCACAATATGACCCCTTAGGACACCATAGGACCCATAACTACCCAATATGGTGTCATAAGGGGTCATATGTTGTCCTTAGGGGTCATATGGTATCCCATGACCCCTTAGGACACCATATGACACCTAATGACACCATATGGTTTCATAAGGGGTCATATGACCCATAACGACATCGTATAGTATCATAAAGGGTTATATTGTCTCATAAGGGGTCATATGGTGTCTTAAGGGGTCATATGACATAATATGACCCCTTAGGACACAATATGACCCATAATGACACAATTTGGTGTCGTAAGGGGTCATATGGTGTTGTAAGGGGTCATAAGACACAATATGACCCCTCAGGACACCATAGGACCCATAATGACCCAATATGGAGTCATAAGGGGTCATATGTTTTCCTTAGGGGTCATATGGTATCCCATGACCCCTTAGGACACCATATGACCCCTAACGACACCATATGGTGTCCTAATGGGTCATAGTGTGTCATAAGGTGTCAAGATGAATCATTATTATAATATAAAAATTAGTGCCAATACTACTTACAAAAAATTGACACCTAATGGGTCATACAACACAATATGATCCCTTCCCCATCCCTCTCTCTATCTCTCTCTCCCTTCCCTTTCTCTCTCTCCCCCTCCCCCCTAATCTCTCTCTCTCTCTCTCTCCCTTCCCCCCCTCTCTCTCTCCCCTCTCTCTCTCTTGTTGGAATCCAAGAAAAATAAGAGGGGGGATGAATCAGTGTTCTACGAGAATGATCAATCTTAACCTTATTAAAACATGCATACACCAATTGGTATATCGGTACATATAGAACTGCAAGAAGTAAAGCAACCAATAAGCCAATCACACAAATGAATACCATAACACACAAAATTATATGTGGAAAACCTCAAAGAGGAAAAAACACGATAGGATTTGTAACCTACAATATCAATCCATTGGCCATATGAAGAGATATTACAAAATATAGGGGCTTGCACTTGCAGGAAGGCTTACAGCCTAGAGCACATTGCTCAATCACAAAAGGAGCCTCAATGACTACATACAGATCTAGACTACAATCTAGAGAAATGATTGAACTTCAAAGATAGCATCTTCTATGCCTGAATACAGTTTTGGTTAAGCTCTGTCTATTCTGGTCTAAAACCCTTAACCCTATATCGGAATAACCCTTTACAAAATATCCTCACATACATAATCTCTCTGATATATTTTTTATTATCATATTATCCTATCCATCCATATTCGCATCCATATCCTATATCAAAATTATCTAACCAACTGACCTATATACTCTTTACAATTCAACATACCTTATGTTGGCTTACAAAGATAATTACAATATGAATATACGTGTCGGCTAGATAACATAAATACATGAATATAAAAAACAATTGCCAATGCCAGATCCAAAAGATGTAGGCCTCCAATATTGATAACCTGATTCTAAACCATGTCGGCCTGCATTGTTAGTAGCCAAAGAATTCCTTCCAACCTGCTGGTGTCGGTGTCGATGTAGTGTCTGTGAAGTTCCTGCCGGTACACAACTAACCCAAAATATGAATCTGGAATAATTTGCCATGTTGCCATCAATGACATCATAGTGAAACCAACCAATTGAGTGTCAACTACCAACAATCTCCCCCTTTGGCATTGATGACAACACTCATGTCAAAAATGATCATGGTTTCCATCTGTCAGTTTCATCTTGAGCCTTCTCCCCCTAAGCTGAATATTCATCAATACAAAATACTCCATACCTCCAAACTCATCCACCTATACTCCCCCTAATGTATGCAACTCCCTTTTTTATTTTTTACATCAATATCACTCCCCCTTTGACATCAATGCCATAAAAAACACCAAAAAGTACCAAAAACTAGGATGAAGAATGAAAGACTGTACAATGAATATGTCCCAAAATACCTTACCGGAGCTGGATGTATTTGAAGATATCCAGATAGGCCTTCTCTAATAGCTTAATATATGTATCCTAGCCATATTTGAAAGTGCCAAAAATAGATACAAGTCCATTTAGCATATGGGAAAATGACTCTTTCCTATTAAGCTCTGTCAGTGTGGGCTTACCAACCAGATCTATACACTTAGTGAATCCAATCGGGGACTCACCAAACCTCTAAGACTTCTAGCTCTCCTTATTATTTTATCTTTTACTCTCTCAAGAGAAAAAACTTGGGCTTCCAGAACCAAAATATGACCATCTATAGATGTAGTTAATGAATTCAATCCATCAAAAGAATTGGCTATACCTGCAATCTCCTCTTGAATATCCTTAATCTTTTTATCTATCTCAGCTATGAGCAAACTTGTATTACAACATTCTCTGTAGATATTAGTACACTGCCTCAATGCATTATCTATCAATTTCAACTTATCATTAATCTTCTTCCTCTCAGACCTAACCACTTGATCAAATGTAGCTCTTTTTGTCTATGTGAACCTCTCCAGTGCTTGCCGGTTTGATATCTGCTGCAAGGATTGAAAATCCTTTGAAATGTGCTTTATGATTGTCTTAAGCTTGCTAGATGGGCTCGCTTCTCTATCAAAATTGTACTCTAGGACTAGTCTATGCAAAACACTGACATACTTGTCAATAACACCTTTATCCATAGATCCCTCCAACATTTTATGTGCATCCATCATCATGAGTTCAGTAGAACTCATCTCGGTTATGCTTTTGTTTTCAACCTACGAGGTGTCAATTGACAACAATGATGGACTAACTAGCGGTTCCCTGCCAGATTCCCCTTTCTTATCCTCTGATGGTCTAACCTTTATAGCTTCCTCACTTGCACCGATGGCTTTGCCACTTGGTGTAGTCTTAGTAACTGCAAGTTCCTCCCTAGGAACAGTAACCTCATCCTGTACATTTGTATCCGGAGGACTATTGCCCTCAACATTAGAAACCTATACATTATCAACCTTTACACTCTTTGTATCTACCAGTATCTCAACATTTTCTTGTAAATTTGTATCTATCGGAGGCTCAATATATACTATCTTAATGTTTTTCAAAATTGAGGGTGAAGTACCCATAATACCCTTACCTTTCCCTTCAATCGGGATGTCTACAGTATCTGTCTTAGGTTCTGGTGAAGTATAAAAACCATGGTTCTCTTCAAAGAACTTAACCCATGCCTTGTGTGTCTCCTTGATTATCTCATTTACTCTACCTGACATAAAAATGATTATTCTATGCTTGCTGTTAACGATTTTCCTATCTACAACCTCAAGTATCTTATCCATCTCCTCTAGAGCAATAGAAACACAAATAGATAACAAATCTTGTATCTTTATATGCCTATCCTCTTTCATTGTTGATAGTCTTCTAGCATCTAAAATATCATACAACTGTGATGATATTTGGTTTTCAATTTCTATGAAGGCTTTCTTATAGATATCCAAATACAACAAAATTGATTCCTCTACCTCTCTTTGTTCATCATTATTTAAATGTTCATAATAAAACTTTATATTCTTTAACATACCATCTTTAGTAATTTCATCAACTAACTCTGCACAAGTCTTTGGTGGAATGATAGTTACATTACCAGATTCAATGTCATCCTTCTTCTTTCCCCTTCCAGTACTGGATGGGGCTGAAGGTGTTTCTTTAGGTTCTCTTTGATAGTTCTGATACTCAATGTTAAGTACAGATGTCAAGCCAATAAGATGAGAGTGGGGGTGAATCATACAAACTTAATCTTCCATAAAAACATCAAATTCAACCTCGGTAACATATACTTCAGTAATATAACCAAAACTGTTAAACATGCAAACTCAAAAGCATATAAACAACATATTACTCATAACACCAGATTTAATGTGGAAACCCAAATAGGGAAAAACCACTGTGGGATTTCGGACCCACTAAGAAATATACTCTTCTAGAGTATGCTCGGTTAAAAGAAAATCTTGTTAAAGATTACAAACACATTGCTAGATGTGACCTGGTTAAGGTATTTCCCTTGGATCTGTTAGGATCTTCACCTTGTTAGAAGTGACCTTGTTAAAGGATTTCAAACACTCAATCAAAATGTCACCTTGCTAGAGGGTTTTACAAATAAGACTATTAAGTCCACTCGGTTAAGAGATTTTCTGTCACTTTACAAAACAAAAGTAATAAAAATCTATCTACAACTTCACATCTAAAATGCTAAAGCAGATTCTTATTTGCTCAATACAATATAGACATAGAACTAATCTTGTCCATCTACTGGGCTCTGTACTCTGCTATTCAAAATAGGTCTTCAAGCTTCTGTGCTCGGTAATCACTATGTAGCATCCTTGCGCATACACTTGCCCGCATGCATTGTTTAATCAACAGTTCCTTACTTATAAACAATTAGCCAGCCGCTTAATCTCCTTGATCATATTTCCCATGATCAATCATAGCCATCAGATCTTCAAACTTTGACCAAGTTCAATGTATCCTTCGATCTGAAAATGTTTTACCCCGCCTTGGAACTTGCATACATTTCTTGGAGCTTGTGCTAGGGTATTGCAGTTCAATCTGAGCTGTAGATCTTCCTACCAATTTTCCTTTGCCATAGATTCTTTAACAAACTTCATTCATGACAAACCAATCATTTAATCATAGCCAGCTCATCAGCTTCCTTCATTAAATAATACTTTTATTCATTCAATGCATTTTGTTATTACTTGGTTGCAACTCGGTAAATACTAAACTTTACTCGGTAGACGTACTGCCTTCATTAATTGATAGCGATAACCTTAGGGTTTACCGACTAGGTTCCTTAGGGTTTACCGACTAGGTTCTTTGCTTGGTAACATAGTATAGTATTAACCTTACAATCAATAACATATGTATGATATCAAAACAATCTAAACATCATGATCTCATCATTGTCTAACTCGATAATAGTTGCCCATTGAATAACTTATTCCTCCCCTTATTCATCATATTCTTTCAGTGTCTTTTACCGACATCTTTATACTCATCAAATCATACTTCTCAAGATATGGCAACATCATACTGAATTAGAAAATCAATTTCTTGACATCAATGACAAAATAATAATATTAAGACAGTAAACATCCTTAATCAGTTATATCCATAATCATCAACAACCTTCTCAATATCCTTATTGAAATGCCAACAATCTCTCCTTGTCTTTATAATGCCAACACTCTTCTCTGTGATGGTACCTTGATAGTAACTTTCCTAACCTATTGCTTATTAGCCTTTACCATGGTCTCTTCAATTTTATTCTTCAATACCCTTTTGAATGCCAGGGGTGTGTCATCCTCAGATGCAGATTCTACTGCAATAGGCTCAATGAATATTTCTAGTTCTTTCCTCTTCTTGCCTTTCTTTGGAACAACAACAATCGATTATTTGATGTCATGTGAAACCTTTTCAACAAACTTACTTGCCTCTCCTTCCTGCTTCTCTCTTTTCTTTCGGTTGAACTTAGTTTCAACCTCTCGCGTCTTTTTCTTAACAATGCCAAAGGTTTTTAAAGTTTCATATATCAATGCATCAATTAGCATTTGTGCATAAGCATCAAGAATTTGTGCATCAAATTCATAACCCATTTTATCAATCCAAATCTTCCGAGGCCTTACATCTTCCATCAAAGTTTCATCTTTCTTGACAATGAACCATTATTCAATTGAGTACTTCTCAACAATGTGCTGGGGAACCCTCATCCTAGAATTCATAGCCTTTTTAAATGCTTTAAAATAACCCCACACTTTGTCATCTCTCTGACTACCCAATATAGCTATTGACTATTTTAGTTTCCTCCCTACTGGGATATCGAATGACATTTTTCTTTTCCCAAAACTGAGAGTCTCATTGATGAAAAATAGCATTAAATAGACAATTAAGTTACCATATCGGAATGTTCCTTTCTTTCCTCCTTTAATATTTCCTAGGTTAATCAATAATTCATCCAACATCCAACCACATAGATCTAACTTCTCATTCTCCCTCATCATTTTATGAGCTGCATAAATGCAGGAACTAGAAACAGAATTCAGTTGGTTTGATTGTGTTGCCTTGTAACCGATGACCATGCTTCCGAATCTGATATATGTGTCAGTGATAGTATTGATCTTCATTGACCACTTTTCTAATGTTGTACTGGTAATCTTGTTGACCTGATCATTTGAAACTTTCTTCTCCGGACGTTGTCCAACCTATGGTAAACCGGTGATTGCCCTGATGGCCTCCTTCATAATCTTATACAGTTTATCCAACAAGATAAACTCTCCATGCACCTTTCTTAAAACATACCTAACAATTTCATCTTCAAATTCTAGAATATCTAGAATGTCGGTAAACCCTAAATCCATAATATGCTAGTATTCAGAGTTCATCTTTCCAGAATCTCCCATTAGCTTTGTTACCCCATTATTTGTCTTGAATAAAACAATGCGTATTTAATGTTTCTTTCCTTATTCGGTTTGATCTGTCCTTGGCTATGCACCTTTTTCTTTATAATTCACTTTTTCTATCCCAATGAACTCGTAGGTTGAACCTGCATATTGGTTCAAGGTTCAACTGGTGCCTTCATGTGTGTCACAACTTTGTTTGGTTGTTAAGCGAGCGAGCGTGAATGTGTTAAGTCACTTTTGAACTTGAAATTTTGAACCATTCTTATAGCAGTTCAAGGTTCAAAGTTCAAAGTCCTCCTTTATGTTTATTAAAAGTCTTTGCTCGTTCCCGGTGTTGTGTTGATCCGCAAGGTGGAAGTTCTTTTGTTTTCTCAGGATTGAACTTGAACCATTGAACTTCTTGTTAAATGGTTCAAAGTTCAAAAGTTCATTTCAAGTTGGCCCTGAGGACATTAATAACGCAAAGGTAGTGCGACAAAAGGAATATTCTAGGAATATTATATTTTAAAATTCTAATTATGGAAAGAAATCATGAAAACTCAAGCCTTTTGTGCGGAGTTGATATGTAATAAAGAAATTTGTGAGGATCCCATCAATTCATGGGTTATCTCACACATTCAAATGAGTTATCATGAGGTGTGCATAGGTATTACTCAATTTTTTCCACCTCTTAATATGTGAATTCTCAAATTGTGAAAGTGGTAGCTGTAGACACAAAATTTTCCATTAATTTGTCCTCATTTAATTTCAAATTTCTTCGAACATCGGGTGAGTCCTTATTATTACATTATTATTTTTCAATAAATCATTATTCATAATTCTCATCTTTTATTATATTATTATTAATGTCTTACCATTTATCCATTAAATTTATTAAATAAAAAATTATATCATATTCATGCATACACATTCATGCATTCATGTTATACACATTTCTCTATTTATTTAATAAAACCTTTAAATATCTCCTCCTACCACTTACCATTTCCCATTTACTACTCATCTTCCCTATACCACTCATCTTGCATTATCCCACATTCATCCCACAACATGAACTCGCCTGGAGAAAATCTATTTAAACAAGCACCCCCCCCCTCTTATTTGAGCATCTTATCTTTATGCGTCGAACTTATGTCAATTTGCATTCTTCACCATCTTTGCATTTTGAGCACTCATCCACAACTTTTGCATTCAAAATTCATTGCTTGCATCTTTTGAGATCTTTCATGCATTCTTGCATTTTGTTTTCTTGATCAAATCGCACATCTTTATTTTAAAATTATCTCCATTCACCATAGCCTCTTGTGCACAATGCTCTGAGAGTGAAATCTTAAAAATACAAGACCTTAGTTGATAGGAGAGCAATGGAGGAAAATTCCTGTTAATGCATGTATGTTTCTTTGTTCATTTTGGTTGTTGATGCATGTGTGTTTCTTGTTTATTTTGGTTGTTAATGCATGTGTGTTTCTTTGTTCATTTTGGCTTTGCATATGTCTCTTTTGCAGGTACTTCATTGTTGGATGTTGGAAGATTGAATCTCGTATTCAAAACATTTTCCTCCATCTATAGTAGCTATTGTTGTTCAAGCGAAGGATGCTAAAGGTAATTTTAACTCCATACTTCCAGAGATTTCACAGATTTGATGGTGGTAACTGGTGAGTTTTGATATTTTCTTCTCCACTAAGTTACTAGCTCAGAAAGTCAGTATAGAAAAATTCTTTGTTTTGGAATAGAATTATGTTCTTTCTAGAAACAATTTGATGAATGCAAAAGCAACCATTATGAGGATGAATCTTCCAAAACTCGGTCAAACATCATGCTTAGTCAGTACACTTCTAGAACTAGGTGACACTTCTTTGGCCCAAGCTGACTTAGGAGATTTTTTAGAAAGAGCTAGAAACCCTGAGGCTAACTCGATGATGGAAAGAATAGTTAAAAGTGGCTTGATTGAAGCTATTGCATTCTCAACTACCGCTCCTTGTCCAGAATTGGTGATAGCATGTATGAATAGGTATGATACCAGTAACAGGTGCATTAGGACCAACAGTGGTGAATTGTTAGTAGAAATTAACAGAGAAATGGTGATGGCTGCAATTGGAATCCCTCATAAAGAGCCGTATGAATATTGGTCCATTGGTACCTCATACACATTTTTCTCTAAGAAGAAAAGAACTTATAAAAGCATCATTGCAAGGAATTGGCTTCTAAAAGTTTAGAAAGGGGGGTCCCGGTTACCCAAACCTCTTACAAGAGAGCATTTCATAACAGAGGTGCAGGATATTGTGATATTGTTAAAAAGACTCAAAGGGAATTCACACGCTTTCTACTGGGAAGAATGGATCTATTTTTACATATAGGTATTGTTAGATGGTGAGAAATATCTTGAGTGGGTGCAGGTTATTGCTAAAAGGCTTCATGAGGGTTTGAGTAATTTTGTTGGATTGTCCAGTTTTTATATGTCCTCATATCTATTTTATATATTGACTTGTACCAAAGAGTGACAAGGGTTGCATCACGAGCCTTGGGTGGATGGTATGAAGGTTTATGATTGTTATCTACACCTGCAACAATAGAGATATGCAGAAAATGTTACAAGATGGAATGATGTTTTTATAGGAAGACTTGTCTTTGAATTGCAAGGAGACACAAATAAAAGAATGTCAGCTGAGGCCATGGAGCTGGTCAGTATATATGGAATCTATTTATTCTAATTTCCCAGATTTACTTACATTAGAGTGGGGGTTTTGAAGGTGAACCATTCAAATTGCCTAGGTATGCCTTTGATAGTTATGTGCTTATTGAAGTTTGCAGACAACGTGCCCACATTGATAAAAGGTTAAGGGTGAATAGTAAATCTGGAGTTGCCTTCCCAATTGAACTTGCATATTATAGTTGTAAGTCCATTTCTGATGCTTTGAACCTAAAATTAGAGTTCAAGAAACTAAATTTATAGCCCTACATTGTCCGACGTAAGTTTGATAGCAAAGGCTATGTTGTAGAACATATAAATGTTGATGTCAATTTCTTTCATGAACCCTAATTAGAAGACTATTGGGAAAATTGTTGTGATGAATTTGAAGTGAGAAGGAGATTGTGGTCAAGGTTTAATCTGCAGTAGATTGTTACAATGAGGTTGTCAACTAATGTGGCAGTAATACAAGAAGAGGGGGAAGATGTATTGGATCTTGAATTCAATGTAAGGGTTCAAGGGAACCCATCTATGAAATTGACTGGGATAGGAGAGAAGAAGAAAGTATCCAAAATAAGTCCTTCAATGTCATAAGGAGAACAAAGAAGTGGTTAAGGGAGTGTAAATTTAGAAAGGAGATATTATTACTCCTAAAGAATTAACAGTTGGTCCACTTCATGCTACAACACAAATTCCTACTTCATCCTCTAATGTAATTATTGATGTTGCAGGTGCCACAACGACAAAAATTGGAGAGATTCAAACCAAGAGGTCAAAGATATCCCCATTGAGTTCCTTAGTGGTTTGAGTCACCCATTCTAGGAGCATAAAGAAAAATAGGGAACTAGTGGCAGACCAGATTGTTGTGGACTTAGATTCAAGTGAAGAAACCTAGGTGACCATGGGTGAACAAGTGTTAATAATCCTTCAATACAGGATGTGGATGCAGAGAAAGAACCTGAAGAAAATCCAAATCCAATGAGCACCATGACTATTGTCGATCCACCCAATTATCAAACACCTCTGCCCAAAGAAACTTCTAGTACTTCTTGATGGATTGGAGCTTCAATTGGAAAGAAACATAGTGTAGTTCCTATTACCATTCCCATGGAGGATATGGTTAGTAAGTGCCTTGGGAAAATATCCAAACCCAAAAAGCTTAAAACAGAGGCTATGATGGAGGTTGACGATGAAATAGGGCACTTGGTAGCAGAAGTAGTTAAGCCTATCTCAGATAAAGACCCAATAAAAGCCAGTGAAAAGGATTTTATTGTTGAGAAAATTGACCTAGGAATTACTTCAAGAGCTGTGGATACCAAATAGTTAGAATCCTCCACTAAAAGAATGATATCCAGAACCTAGAAAGATGAGAAGGACAAACGGGAATTGAAACAAGTTGTTACACAGATGGTAGAATATATCAATGCCATACATCACCCGAGTCCTCACCCTTTGACACAGATGACATTGTCTTTTGACCCTAAATCACCAGTAAATAAGAAGCTATTGGATCAGGTCTAAAGAAGTCATATGATAGCTGAGATTTTTTATGAGTGGCTTCACTCCATAGTACAACAAGGCACAAACTAAATTGCTATCCTAATCAAGGTGTATGATAATGCTATACCTGTGAGTAAAGAGCTGGAGTTAGAAGCTACAACATGAGACAAAGAAAGAAATAAATGGGTATCAGTCTTAGCGCAGATGAATGATGTACAAAAATTTGGGGTCATGAAATTTCTTGCCGAGAAGCCTGTGGATAACTTGGATGACAATGACTGTATGTATCGAGAAAAAAATGTTGAATGGAGAAACTCAATCATAAAATAGGGTCACAAAGAATCCATCAAATTATTAAAAGGATTAAAAGAGCTCATTGATATGATCTAGAAAGATTTGAAATGCATCAATATACAACTCCTGAAGGATGATGGATAAATGATCAAACTAGTAGTAGATATGGTCAAAACCTTTAAGGAGAGGGTGCAAATAGTTAAAGAAACAAAGTCTCTAACTATGGATGACTTCTCCAAGGTGGCTAGGATAGAATCAATGTTAATGGTTTGCTTTGATCATCTGGAAGTGCATAAAATTCAAGTCATACAGGTGAACATGGATAAAGAAGTCTGGAAACAATGCATTTTGTATATTGGACTCCCGCACTAATTTCTTAATGACACACTTGGAGTGGTTGAATGTATGTGGTACTATGACAAAGCATGACAAATCAGTAGTTTCCTCTACCATGTTGGAGTCTTGATCAATTTATGGATGAGCTATCATTTTGTCCGTGCCTCTTGGTCATTTAAGTTTTATCCAGTTTTAAGAAAACAATTTCTTTTAATTCTAGGATAGAGTTTAAGAACTTGGGTTATTTCAAAAAAGTATTAGCCTGGAGGCTATATATTTAATTAAGCAAGCTTTATTGAGGGTCCGAAAAACTTTGATTTGAATTGGCAGACTTAGTTTTCTTTTGAAATTTTCAATGAAGACATTTTATATGTGAATGAAATGATATATTTTGCATGGCCTTCAAATCCGTGTGTTTGAATGATAGAGCATATCTCTGTTGGGATATATGTTTGTGTGTAGAATATTTTACTTCATTGATTATCCACTTATCAAAAGTTTGTAAATTCATTTGATTAAGGACATTAGCTATTTTTTGTTGTTTAAATGATTTTGACCCCCCTTGTCCTTTGAGGCATGAGTGAGTATCGATCAACATTTATGCTACATTGAGTATACTAGGTGAAATAAGTTTTACATAGAAGTGAAATGTTCAAAGTTTAATTCTGTGAGCTTTACATTTATGAATAATTATTTTGTAGCATTCATATTGTGCTAACAAATGGATGTGAAGGCCTTTCTCTCTTTCTGGTAAAAAGTGTGTTTCTTTGTAATTAATTTTCATAAATATTCATTGGATATCATACATTGCACTCTTATGTAGAGGGTAAACCGATACTCGGTTCACCCAACTATTGGTTTCTTTTTCTTTTCATCAAGGGTATGCATGAGTAATCATTACAAATATTAAAGAAAAGAAAATATGTTAACCAACAAGCTCATTCATGTACATGCTCTTAATATCAGCCATTCCCAAATCCTCAATATGATAGTGAATGTAAGCTCTTACATCTTCGAGATACACGACTCCTTTCAGGACATGCGAAAAAGCTCCAACCGAATCGTCCAGGGTAGCAACATGTGGATATCGCTTGAAAATAATCTTGGGATGATCCTTGACCTCAACTACATACAGATTTGCAACAAGGATAGGTACAAATGATGATACCACTTCCATGATTGAAGATAAATACTTGTGAATCACTACCGGTGAAAAATCCTAAAAGACCTCTTTGAATCACTGGTGAAACCGCTGAAGATGATCAATCGCTCTAAATGCAAAGTGATCAGGAATGAAATGAATTCAACCTTTTATCCTCCAAGAAACCCTAATCTTTAATTGACAACAATGACTTCTGGTGGAAGATACCGGATCTCGATCAAACATGTCCATGCTAGATAAGCATCTCTAATGTCTGGAACATCTTCCAGAACCTCTTCTCAAGGCATATGCAACATCTTCATGAATTTTTCCTACCCCTAAGGCATCTGCCTTAGTTACCGGATGAACTACCTACTGGTGCAGGAGCAATCTCCTCTGTCGGTTGAGTAATCGGTGCATTTCCATCTGCTGATTGTTCTTCTGACTTCCTGACCCATCTATGGGTATGATCTTGCCAGATTTCAGTAACCTTCTCTTTTCCTTTCTCATTTGATCCTTCATTACCAATCAGTGGATTTATGCTTCTAAAGAACTTAGCGATATGTCTGACCTTATTACATGCATAACATGTAACATTGTTCTTTTGAATTGCTTTGCTAAAACTAGGGTAATTTCTTGACCTGCACTAATTAGCCATATGTCCAAATTTTTCACATGCATAACATTTAACATGCATTCTACAATCTTCTGTCTTATGACCATACTTATTACATTTAGAACATTGACCGTGAGCAGAATCAGGGTTCTGATTTGCTCTATTTCTACATTGCCTAGCCATGTGACCAAATTTATTACAAAAAAAGCATCTACCATTAAATTTATAAGCATTAAACTTCCTTACCAGTGCCTTATGATTTTGATCTTCATTTGCAGTACCAGAACTCTGTCCTTGTTCAAATCCAAGTCCACTGGAATCTCCATTCTGCCTTTGTCTCTTCAAAAACTCATCTAGTTTTGCTGAACTAATCTTGAATTTTTATTTATACTCACTTGCAATAGTCAGATCATCTCTCAGAATTATCAATTGTCTCTCAAGCTCTTATTCATTACTCTAGGATTGTACTAAATTAGTTCTCAACATATCATTCTCATGAACCAGCCTTCCACATTCTTCAAATTTTTTCCTTAGAGAGACAACAATATTTTCTTCCTTTTTCTTTTGGTCCTCAATCTCTTTAGACATCCTCATAGTTATAGCTTGCATTTCATTTCTCATAAGCATCGTTCCCCTGAATCAATTTTAGACATCTCTCATTAAGTGCATCTTTCTCATCATTATCCTTATTCTGTAAGAGTTCCTTCCTCCTAGCCTGAATAGATGACAACCTCTCCTGTAGAACAAGAATTAAATATTTAGCATAATTCAATTCATCTTGTAGCTTCAAGTTCTTCATCCTTTCAACATCATAATCTTGAAGTGCCACCTCAAGTTGCTTATCCAAACTCATATCCATGGATTCTAGATTCAGGATCTTCCTCAATCTATTAAACTTCCTCCGAGGCACAAGGCTCTTATACTAATTGTTGGAATCCAAGAACACTGAGAGGGGGGGCTGAATCAGTGTTCTACCAAAATTATCAATTTTAACCTTATTCGAACATGCATACACCAACCGGTATACCAGTACATATAGAATTGAAAGAAGTAAAGCAACCAATAAGCCAAACACACAAATGAATACCATAACACACAAAATTATATGTGGAAAACCTCAAAGAGGAAAAACCACGATGGGATTTGTAACCCACAATATCAATCCACTGGCCATATGAAGAGATATTATAAAATATAGGGGCCTGCACCTACAGGAAGGCTTATAGCCTAGAGCACACTGCTCAATCACAAAAGGAGCCTCACTAACTACATACAAATCCAAACTACAATCCGGATAATGATTAAACTGCAAAGATAACATCTTCTATGCTTGAATACAGTTCTAGTTAAGCTCTGTTTGTTCTGGTTTGAAACCCTTAACCCTATACTGGAATAACCCTTTACAAAAATATCCTCACATGCATAATCTCTCTGATATATTTCGCATTATCATAATCTCCTATCCATCCATATTTGCATCCATATCCTTTATCAAAATGATCTAACCAACTGACCTATATACCCTTTACAATTCAACATGCCTTATGTCAACTTACAAAGATAATTACAATATGAATATACATGTCGACTAGATAACATAAATACATGAATATCAAAAATAATTGCTGATGCCAGATCCAAAAGATGTCGACCTCCAATACCAATAACCTAATTCTAAACCATATCGGCCTTTATTGTCGGTAACCAAATAATTCCTTCCAACCTGTCGGTGTCGGTGCTGGTGTAGTGTCTATGAAGAGCCTTCTGGTACACAACTAACCCAAAATATGAAGCCAGAATAAGTTGGCATGTTTCCATCAATAACAACATAGTGAAACCAACCAATTGAGTGTCAATTGCCAACATCTCTCTCACCTAATCTCTCTCTCTCTCTCTCTCTCTCTCTCTCTCTCTCTCTCTCTCTCTCTCTCTCTCTCTCTCTCTCTCCCCCACTCCTCCCTCTCTCTCTCTCCCTAATATCATATACTAATATATTTATAAATTAATATATTGTATATTAATATATTAATAAACAATACATTAATCATGTGCAAATTTAGTTATTCAATTTACTTATTAAAATCAGATATCCGATTTCTGTTGTATAAATTTTAAATTTTAAATTTTGGCTCGGGTTTGCTTTGGGATTTGGCTTGGAAGTGACAAGCCTAGAAAGACAACTGAAAAAATGTGTTTTTCAGTATTCCTTTATTTTCCAGACTTTACACTGGTGGTTGATGACTTTTTTTATAGTCAAAATTGATAAAACTAAAAGGGTTTTTTAAGGACGTTTTCAGCTTTCCAACAATACAAGGCTTGTCTTATTTTGACTTTAATAAATAATTATTATTTATTTTCTAATTGAATTCTGACAAAAGTCCTAATTGATAGACTAGTTGAAAAACACTCATATCTTTCAAACGGTATAACATTTTTTGAATCCGAAACATGCGTCACATCCTATGCTTCATCTACTATAGGGAAAAAGTAAAAAAAAATGAATTTCATAAGGTTTTGAACAATTTAAGGTGGTCAGGCGTAGGAGTTTCTGAATTTCTGAAAAGATGTAGTAAAAAATTCATAAATAATTATTTACTTTATAAAAAAATATGTGTCACATCCGGAAATGAGTCTAATACTTATATTATAAATCTTATAAAAAAATATTTTGATTTGATTGTGATTAGGGTGGTCAAACATATGCCTACTTCTTATCTTTTTCCTGAAATTTTAGTACCAATGCATTGAAATTTGAAATTTTCATCAAGTAGAATTTTTTTTTCCAAAAAACAACTAGTATCTTAGAAACTACATTCAATTTTCTGTAAATTCTCTTCTTACATATTTTAAAAATAATGTTCATAACTTATTCAAATTTTCATGTCAAGTTGCATAACTTTGATTTTCTGAAACTTCATTGCCACTTAAGGGCCTGTTTTGGCACACCACGATCCTGCACATGCCCAAGAGATGAATGACATGTGTCATGGGTAGAAAAGGCTAATGAATTAATTAAATAAATAAAGATTTATTTAATTAATAGAGGGAGTGGAATCAATTAAATAAATAAAATATTTATTTAATTTATGAAAAAGGACAATTTAAATAAATAAGTATTTATTTAAATGAGGAAAGTCTTAGAAGAGGATTAATGAATGAATTAAATAAATAAGAATTTATTTAATTAATAGAAGACATGATAAAATAATTAAATAAATAAATATTTATTTAATCAGACAGGACAATTTTAGGTGTCTACACTTTGAACAGTGAAATGAGTTATAGACTCCAATTATAATGTCCACCAAGTTTTTCAAAGCTAATCGAAAATGGTCTCAAGATTGAGGAGGCTTTAGTTGAAAGAGGAGTATTGAAAATTCTCTAAAGATGGAACAAAATTTTCCAATAATTACAACAACACCAATAACAACGACAAATCCAAATTCTGGATGAGAAACAAGAATATTATTAATGATGGTGTAGTCGATGCATATAACATAAAACCAAAGCAACCAATCTTAAAATTATTAGGTGCTACAACCTTAAACAATCCAGATAACACCAAATCTAAACCAACACCTGCACCATATCAAAGAAAATTTACACCTTTGGGGTAGTCACTCAAATCGACATTCAAAGAGCTTCTTGCAAACAAACTCATAACGTTTCTAGATACATGCGATTTTGAACCAAACGTCAAACCACCATGGTGAAATGACACGTATCATTGGGAGTTTCATAGAAGCAAAGGTCATAGAACTAATGATTGCTAAAGTTTAAAAGATTTAGTTCAAGACTTGATAGATAGAGGTGACATAACTATAGGACACAAAACAAATGATGATCATGGAGCATTCAAAGATCCTCTTCCTAATTATGAAAAGGGAGAACCATCTTCATCAAACAACAAAAGGAGCAAAGTAAATTACATTTATGATAATTTTGTCAATCACATCTCCACTTCTGACAACCAAGTAAATGTCATCAAAATCAAAGATAAACAAGAATATAGACCGGTAAATGTAACCACACGAGGGCAATCTAAGTTTGTATTGAAAGGAAACACATCTAAATCATCTACTATTCCTCCAAATCAATACAACCTAGTAGATCAATTATAAAAGACACCAACACAAATATCCATACTAGAACTTCTCAAAATCTCACCTACACATAAGGATATTCTAGAAAGAGCTGTAGTAGACACCACAATACCAAATAATTTGGATATCAATCGATTCCAAGACATGGTGGGGCATCTTATTGTGCCTCATAATCGATCATTTTCTAAGAACAATAATGTCTCCTTGAGTCATCTACATAACACTCCCCTCTATATCAAAGTTTTAATCTATAAACTAGCAACAATCCATCAGAAGATTCATCGCACAACTAGCTGATAAGTGTCTAGCTTTCACTCATCTACCACACAAGAATATTCCTTTCATATGGGAGGTTAAATGTGAAGAAGCCTTTGATTAGTTAAAATAATATCTGATGAATCCAAATATGTTGGTGCCACCAATAACAAAAAAACCCACTTCTTTTATAAATCTTAGCAACTGAGGTATCCTTGGGAGCTTTGCTAGCACATGAAGATTTAACAGGAAAAGAAAGGGTTATTTACTACATCAACAAAACATTGAGTGGTTATGAACTTAACTACACATTCATTGAAAAGGCTTGTTTGGTTGTAGTGTTTGTATATCAAAAGTTGTGACACTATATGTTAATCCACATAATCAAGCTTATAGAAAAGATAGATCCATTAAAATGTCTACTTAGCAAGGCTTCTCTAGCAAGTAGACTAGCAAAGTGGGTAATGATATTGAGTGAGTTTGACATTCAATATATGGAGAGAAGAGCCATCAAGGGCCAATCAATAGCAGATAAGTTAAAAGAAACACTATTGCAGGATAATCATCCAATGCATATTGAATTCTCAAATACAGATGTCCTAGCAGTTACAACACAACCATGGGTACTATAATTTGATGGATCTTACAGATAACATGGATCAGGTGTTGGAATCCTATTTGTCACTCCTCAGGGACACATGATCCCTAGGTCGTACAGGTTAATGTTCCCCTGCACAAACAATATAGGTAAATATGAGGCACTGGTCACTGGCATCAAAGTAGCAGTAGAATGGAAGATCACAGAGTTACAAGTCTATGGAGACTCTCAATTGGTCATTAATTAGGTCAATGATGACTATCAAACAAAGAATGACAAGATGATACCATATAAAAGAATGGTGGATGATTTTAAGAAATAGTTTGTTGAGATCAAATTTGAACAAATTCTAAAATTAGACAATAAAGTTGCAAATGACATGACAACTATCGTCTCTCTCTTAAAAATACCAAACAAAAAGAATTGTTATGAATTCCTAGTGGAACAAGTGTTTTCCCCTATCTATGACAATGTCGATTCCCAAGTCGTATGCCAAATTCTAAATGTTTAACCTAAGGGAAGATCTATACCTATCTGAAAGATAATACCCTTCCACCTGATTTATCTCAGAACTAAAAATGAAACTTTATCCGTCAAGTAGCCCGTTATACCCTAACAACTAATATGCTTTACTGACATGGTCTTGATGGTACTCTCCTTAGGTGTCTGGAAAGTGACGAATCTGAAACCGCCTTGCAAGATGGTCATGAAGGTATTTGATGTATAAATTCAAGCGGTCCTACTCTAGCCAAGAAACTTCTGAGAATGGGATACTATTGGCCAAACATGGAAAAAGATTCTTATCAATTTTTTAAAAAGTGCCTGAAATGTCAAATCCATGGAAATCTTATACATGCACCAACACAAAAGTTGCAACTATTCATGACATCATGGTCATTCTGTCAATGGGGACTTGACCTCATGGGTAAGATCCATCCCTCTTCCTCAAATGGACATAAGTTCATAATCACAACCACTAAATATTTCACAAAGTGGATCGAAGTTGTTCCATTAACCACCATCACCAACAAGAAAATATCCTCCTTCATTTTGAATTATATTATCCATCATTATGGCATTCTTAATTCTATTATCATTGATAATGGTAGACCCTTAAAGAAACAAGATGTGCAAGAACTATGTGAAAGATTCCATATCTAGCATCACTTTTCCACACCTTATTATCCCCAAGGGAATGGCCAAGCAGAAGCTTCAAACAAAAACAATTTGAAAATCTTGATTGGCATGTCCACTTAAACCTTGTCTTGTGGGCATATTGAACTAGCATTTGCATCCCAACTGGAGTCAAACCATGTGCACTTGTGTATGGATCATAAGCCATTTTACCCATTGAGGTTGAGCTACCTTCACTCAGAGTATCATTGAAAGGACTCATCCCAGATCAGGAATATTAGGTATCCAGGCTACGAGAGTTAGAGATGATAGATTAACGACTTCAACATGCTTTTGATCACCTAAAAGCATATCAAAAAATATGTCTATAAGCTATAACCACAAGGTGAGACTAAGACTATTTTAGATTGGTGACTTGTTACTAAAAGAGAATCCCTGCAATCAACAAGATCAAGAAAAGAAGGGAAAATTTGAACCAAACTGGCTAGGTTCATTCATCATCATATCAACATCTGGTTCTGGGAGATATCAATTATCTACACTAGAAGGGGACCTATTTGATGAGCCTATCAACAACATCCATCTCAAAAGGTTCTACACATGAGTCATCCAATGCACGAGAAAAATAAAAAAAAAGCAAAAAAAAATCAAAAAATCAAAAAAGCAAAAAAAATCAATCATAAAAATAAAAAAGGTACAATAAAAACAAGTAGTGAAAACCTAGCAATAGGTGCTATGTGTGATAGATCAACTCTTCTATCTATTGGTACATATGTCATGCATTTTCTTTTTCACCATCACTATGCATATCCATAATAAAGCTTCATGTACATTTTCAGGCATTGTGGCTTCGTCTCACCATGACTTGGTGATCATTGTGTCTATCCATAATAAAAGATTGTTTCTAGACTTGGGGAAAAATCTTGAACCTAGTTAGGACACTCCGTTTTGAGATTCAACAAGAAGATAACATGTTGGAGCCTTAAATTTTAAGGTCTCCTAAATAAGAAAAAGAGGTAAAAACCTTAAAAATGTATTCACCATGAAGTCATGGTTTAAATTCAGACAGAGTTTAATATTTCAAATATTTGCACTATATATGGGGTAAATAGTAATAACTCTCCAGGCATACAATCATTGGATGTATAAGGATTCAAATACAATTGACATATTCATGTAAGGTGTGGATGTAAAAATTGTCTAACAGAGTGGTATAAAAACCACTCAAGGAACAAAATATTGACTTTGTTGCCTAGTGGATAGAAGGCATTGATCACTTAAACATCAAATTTATTCACAGTTTCAATTTCTGCAAGTAGGAGACAGAAGTAGGATTAGAAGTTAGTTTACTTTATTCCAGACACTCATGTCATGCTGAAATAGAGGAAGTAGAGGTTTAAGATAAAGAATAAAACTGCTTAATTAGTATATAGGTGCACCCACCTTGGTTTTGCAAAGCCAAAAGTGCAAGAAATTAAAACCAAATTGGTTATTCCATTAGTTGGCCAAAGTTGATCGTTGATCCTAATTATAGAACTTGGCATATTCTTAGGGTTCATCAAGCCAACAAATTTGAGCTCCAACATAACCAAATAACAAGGCATACATCGCAAAACAAACTCATGAAAACCAACAATGAACATCAAAAGAAAATATCCAACACCACACCTAAAATCAAAGAAAATCAAATTAACAACCAACCAACAAGATGATTTTATCTGATAAATAACATGAATAAGCATGAATGTTCATATGTGGTATCTTGATTTTTCTTATCATGTTTTCTGAGAAACTCAAGGATGTCATCGACTAGAGGAGAAAAGAAGGGACATTATATTTTATTTGTTTGTTGTTTATGAGTTGATCTTTATATATCTATGAATAGGTCCAAGGGAAAAATCGATAAAAGGATCATTGAGGACCATTCCAATTCACACATGGAAAACATTAATTCTTGTCTATTTCTCGTAAGTAATACTTAGGTCATCTCGGTTAATGATACTGAGATGCTTGTAAAACTTGCAAAATCAAAATCCATGAAAGAAGTACTCAGGTCATCAAGGTTCAATTATACCTTCATGTTTGTTCTCTCTTCCAACATTTTAAAATTTGAAAGATTCAAGATTTTCTGGAAGATGGTTGAGAGGGGAAGTGGATGCAAGATGAAATGTCTAAGATCTGACCGGGGTGGAGAGTTCACATCAAATGAGTTTGAAAATTACTGTGAGAGACATGGAATCAGAAGACAATATTCAGCTCCAAGGACACCACAACAAAATGGTGTTGTAGAAAGGAAAAACTAGACTCTCAAGGAGATGGCAAGAACTATGTTAAATGAAGCAAACATACCAGATATGTATTGGAAGGAAGCAATTCATATTGCTATATATACTTTGAACCTGGTTCAACTGAGAACAAATAATAGAATGACACCTTATGAACTGTTGTATGACTGGAAGCCACCAATAAAATATTTTAAAGTGTTTGGAAGAAAATGCTTCATCAAGAGAGATGAGGATGGCTTAGGTGATTTTGATTCTAGGAGTGATGAAGGTATCTTCTTGGGTTACTCAACTCACAACAAAGCCTACAAATGTTACAATAAAAGGCTAAGAAGAGTCATTGAGAGTATACATATCAGAGTTGATAAAGATATGCATAAAGGCAGACAAGCAAAAGTAAACCAACATGATGATTCATGTGATGAAGATAAAATGAAGTCATAAAGTGAACCGAAAGAATCACTTAACAAGTCCCCTAATCGATATGTGCAAATAATCACTCGGAAGAGCATATTAGAGGTAATAAGAATGATAGTGTGCAGACCAAAAGAAGACTTTCCCAGAATGATGAACAAGTAAATTTATGCCTCATGATAGAAATGGAACCCAAAACATTCAATGAAGCCAACAAAAATCTGAAATGGATGGATGCAATGAAAGAAGAGCTGCAACAAATTGAAAAGAACAAAACTTGGGAGTTAGTTCCTAGACCGACAAATAAAAATGTCATTGGTACAAAATGGGTCTACCAGAACAAGATGAATGAAGAAGGTAAGATTGTTAGGCATAAAGCAAGGTTAGTGTGCAAAGGGTATTCCAAAGTAGAAGGAATAGATTTTGAAGAAACATATGCACTGGTTGTGAGACTTGAAGCCATTAGAATGTTTCTAGCATTCTCTGCCTATAAAGGATACAACGTATATCAAATGAACATTAAATCTATTTTCTTAAATGGTAACTTAGAAGAAGAAGTTTACGTAGAACAACTGAAAGGCTTTTTGTTGCATTATGATGAAAATTTTGTGTGTCGATTGAAGAAATCTTTGTATGGATTGAAGCAGGCTCCAAGAGCATGGTATTCAAGGTTAGATATGTATCTAAAGGAGTGGGGTTTCAGAAAGGGAAGTCTAGATAGTAATATGTACATTAAATAAGATGGAAACCACGTGATGATTGTGGTTGTATATGTGGATGACATAATTTTTGGAGGCAACAAGGATACTCTGTGCAGAGACATTGTTGATTAGATGCAGTCACAATTTGAGATGTCAATGCTCGAAGAGCTATCATATTTTCTTGGTTTGTAGAATTCACAGCAAGATAAAGGGATATTTATCTCTCAAATCAAGTATGCCAGAGATATGTTGAATAAGTTTAAGATGGAAGACAACAAATTGACAAGTACCCCTATGGTGACTGTTTGCAAGCTGAGCAAGGTTGATGAGTCACTGATGGTGGATCAAATAATGTATAGATCAATGATTGGTAGTCTGTTCTATCTTACTACTTCAAGAATGGATATAGTGAAGGCAGTATGTATGGTGGCAAGATTTCAAATTGTACCCAAACAGTCGAATGAAAATGCAATCAGAAGAGTCTTTAGGTACCTACAAGGAACGCTTAATTATGGACTAGGGTATCCTAAGAAAGGATGATTCACCTTACAAGCCTACACTGATGTTGATTGGGTAGGTTGCATTGATGACCAGAAGAGCACAAGTGGTGGTGCATTCTTCTTAGGTAACCGGTTGGTTTCATGGCACAATAAGAAGAAGGATTCAATCTCCCTATCTACTACTGAAGCAAAATATATTGATGCTGCTAAATGTTGTTCTTAGGTGTTATGGATGAATACAACCCTCAAGGATATTTAGATATATATATCTGACCTTGTTTCTATTTGGTGTGATAACTCAAGTGCAATCAACATATCAAAGAATCCAATTATGCACTCAAGGACCAAGCACATTGCCATCAAATATCATTTTCTCAAGGAGAAGGTGGTAGAGCAAGAAGTTAATGTAGAATATGTCCCTACAGGTGAACAAGTGGTTGATATATTCACAAAACCTCTACTAATAACCTCATTTGAGTATCTACGCCACAAGTTAGGTGTGGTTTCACTAGCTGCATGCACTTGAATGTGTATAAAGGTCTATGGTTCAGGGGGAGTTCACTGCCATATCTTTTGATTCTTGGACCATTTGATGGACAGAGGGGGAGATTTGACCAAGGGGGAGATTGTATTGTTTGAGTAAATGAAGATCCTTATGGTCTGCTATGTTAGGCCCAATATGGAAAGCTAATGTACTGAGAGGGGAGGGGTGAATCAGTACTTCAAAACTTTTCTTCAATAATAACTTTACTGTTATACATAAACCAAATAGTGCAGTAACATAATATAAAGCTAAAACAAATAGATAAAAAATATACATGATTCACTCCATAACACATATATTTTGGTTATGCAAAAACTCTTGGTTAGAGAGAAAAACTATGGTGGGGATGGCACCCACAACTTCACTACTGCAATAATAAAGAGTGCTCGGTTAGAGCTACATGTTTAGCTATTTCTGATATCTTACCCTACTAGGAGTAACAAGATCTGTTAGATCTACCTTGCTAAAGGATTTTACAACACTTAAACTAAATGTTGCACCTAGTTAGAGGCTTTACAATTTATAGACTTGGTTAGAGTCTTTTACCTTGATAAAGGTTTCTCTTACAACTTCAAAATATTACAATAAAATTATTACAAATATCTGCAACTTTACATCTGGAATGTTATAGCAGATTCTATGTGCTCAAAATAGATTACCTTGCTTATAGCATACCTCGATAACCCATATAGTAACTCGGTAAACCCTTATGTTTACTATGTTCTTTGACTATTCTCTGAAAACCTTCTCGGTGACTTCTATGCCTCTGTAACAGTCTTCTTACACTCATGCACACACACTTTTTAATTCTTAACTCATGTTGTATAAATATATCTCTTATGTCGGTGATTCTTTCATTGCTTCGATCTTACAAACATGTTTTATCGAATGAATAACCATGCAAATTATTTCATTGGTTAGATGACCTCAAAATCATACACAATCTTTAAGTGCAATTTCCAATGTGATAATGGTTAGATGTTCCTCGATCTTGTAACATGTTTTCATATGTATTTCTAGGTTCAATGAATCTGGTAACATGTTTCACTCGGTGTATAACAACTCAGTGTGTCATCTTTGCTGCTCGGTAGTCATGAAATGATACTCGATAGATAGCTCGGTATATACTACGCTCTGAGACTACTTTCTTCAATAACCGACTAGACTGTTCATACCGACTAAATATTTTGGTAGTAGTAACCGACTAGAGTATATAGAATAACTTTTAACATAAAACTAATGGCAACTTGATAAGTAGTAACAATCTCCCCTTTTGACATTAGTTGAGATGTTTGACAAAAACTACTTTCAAAGTTATAACTCAATAATCTATATACTTGCAAAATTTGACTTATACTAACAGTATATACAATAGTCAATAAAATAATATATCCAGATATACTCCCCTTATCGATATACTTGTACAAAACTTTGACTTTGCATGCTTGGTGATCAATGTTCTATGTGCTGCTCTTGATCTTTGCTTATTGTCTTGTTCACTGCTCTTGGATACTCTGCTTGCTCTGCTCGGTATACTCCCCCTGTATACTATACTCCTTTTGTTTGATACTTTGAATACTACACTCCCCCAATACTGTATCACTCCCCCTTTTTGACAAACATCAAAACTTAATTACCATCTGGGGGTGGTAACTAGTTAAAAATGGATTTGTACTTGGTCCGTGCTTCGGTGAGAGCAATAGAGAGTGCAATATTTACATTGTCCATTAAAGAATTGTGTGCTTGAATATTAGCCAATAATGATATTAAGCCATCTAGAGTGCTTCCCTCTTGTGTAGTAGATAAGGAGGTGGCTCGGTTGATCTGTTCTTGGACAGATGAAAGATGAGGAAGGAATAATGTCTAAAGTGTCATTATGTCCATCCTGATCTTGTGTTCTTCATTTCTTAGGTCCAATTGTTGAGCCATGAGCTGTTGTAACCTTGTATAGAAATTCTGAACTAAATTTGGCTCTGTGGTCAACTTATTTGAGAGATCGGTGATCTCTTTCTCAATTACCTCTATTTTATTCTTAATGTCTTTAATGAATAAAGAAAATTTGCAGAGTTTCTGAAATAAATAAAGAATGTGCTTGAGTTGAGGAGTCAACTCAGCAATAAATTTGACAAGTTTAACTTTGCCAATAGCTATAGCTTTCTGTACCTCTTCTATCATTTTTGCAGTGAGCTCTTTGTCTTTTAGCTTGCTCAAATACTCTGATGCATCTACTCTAGATATCTCTATCTTTGTTAGGACTTCATCTAGTTGAGTGTGGATGGTTGCATCTGTTGACACTGTAGCTTCAGGTAGCATATCTATTAAGAGTGATTTTACCTTCTGAAGTACTTTATTTTTCTTTTGAATCGCCATTTTCTTCTCTTGTTCGGCCTTTGCTTTGCATAGTTCACCGAAATCAATGAGTGCTTGCCCCTTTAATTTTGATATATCTATATTGGGCAACACTATTGGTTTTGACAAATCAACTTTAAAACTATGCTTTTTCATTTTCTTTTCTTTACCTTTTACCGATGGAACTAAGAGAATGGCTTGCGAGGCTTGATGACCCTCGGTAGGTTGCTCGGTAGAGGCAACACTTTGATCGGTTTCTTTAGCCTCTGTAGTGTCCTTTGGTGTCTCGGTACTTGGTGTCTTAGTTGCAACATTTGTAATGCTAGAAGGTGCTTGAGATGTCTGTTCTTCAGTAGTACCTTCTCCTACTATAGACTTGTGACCTTCGGTGCCTTGATCCGTGTCATGAGGGGTTTTGGTTGAGACAGGTTGTTTAACCAGTGGATAAAGCTGAACTTGTTCCAAGACTGATTCACTAGATACAAGTTTTGCATATGCATTGCCTTCTATCATTTCCTGTTCTGGTGCCTCTGTATCCATGACATCTTCATCTATTTGAATGATGTTAGCAGGGTCTTGCTCGGTAACATCAGGATCTTGCTTGGTGACATCAACAATTTCAATTGTAGCTTGCTCACCAACATCCTTGATTTTAAAGATTTCCTGCCATTTTGCTTTTGTCTCATTTTCAACTTCAATATGCATCCCATTCATCAGTTTTAAGGCTCTCTGCTTGACAAGAAACTTTGAGGTGTATGTTGTCAAATGTTGTTTTATTTCAGCTACTGACATGTCGGGAAAGAGATGAACCAGACTTCTTTCTTTGATCTATTTCTCTAAGTCCATTGCATACTTCCACCTATTATCAATATTCAAATAAAGTTCATTCAGAAGTGACTTAGCTAGTTCCAATGGAGCTAACCGGAATTTTAGAAGTGTGCAGATGATAGCTTCTTCAATTTGTCTCTTCTCATCATTATTTTCGGTTTCATACTTTACATATCTGAATGATCCAAATCCTCCATATTCTTTTAGATTAGCACAGAAGTTTTCAACACTATGTACATTTACCTTCTTGCTTTTGACAATCTGAAATTTGCTTGCATCCTCTGATTTGGTATCACTAGACTCTTTTGCCAAAATGAGTCTCCGAGTAGATTTCTTGTAGGTCTTTGTTACCTTGGGAATAGTAACACTCTTTGTTTTCTTACTCGGTGAAGCTACAGATGCCCTAGTGTTAGGTTGCTTTGGAGGTGGAGTCAGTGAGGCCTTTGATGTGTTCTGTTTCTTTCTCTTCAACACTTTTCCCTTAGGCAATTCAGTGCTCAATGTTATAGCTGCCTCTTGGGCTTCAAATTCCTCTTCGGTAATGGCTAAAGTGCCTTTGACAGGTGTAGAGGAAAAGTCTTCTGAATTTCTCTGATAATGCCTTTATCATCTTTGTTGCCTTTCTTGTAGCTTTGGGTACTAAAATGCTCATTTTTACCTTTCCCTTCACTTCCTCATAGGTTCC
The DNA here is from genome assembly GCF_030272615.1 of Cryptomeria japonica. Taxonomy (NCBI): domain Eukaryota; kingdom Viridiplantae; phylum Streptophyta; class Pinopsida; order Cupressales; family Cupressaceae; genus Cryptomeria; species Cryptomeria japonica. The sequence goes on from NC_081415.1 coordinate 344,837,651, forward strand.
ATACCTCAGCTCGGTAGCATGTCTCGATAATGTAAGAAATGCATCAATTTGATGTTGTGTGATGTCAAAGTCAATCTCGTATCCCATAGGTGACAAAGATTGAGTTCTTGGTTCCACAACATTCACATAACATCCTCGACTAACAACACTCTATCCGGGATGAGTGAAAAAGTGGTTTTGTCATCTGGTTCAGATGCAACTTTGGGAGTCAAAGAGTATTTTAGTGAGGGCTTCTCTACATTCTTGACAACAATGGGATATTGGATCTTAGGCGCCATTTTAGATTTCAGATAAAAGCTAACAAATAATCCTTAGGGTTTCAAGATTTCAAACGACTGGCGTTCCACTCTTAGCAAATAATAGCAACTTGATAAGACCAGTAAACTAGCTTAACAATGCATTGAGATTGATGTAAATACCTTGAATTTTCTTTGTAGGAGGTTTGATCACCTTAGATTCGCTTTGCTCTGCTCTTTCAAAAACTTGGTGAGTTGAAAATGACCACGAAAATGCTTTTAAGTACACAATATGCCTTATCGGGCTCCGTGCAGGTTAGGTCAAAAATATAAAATGCACTCGGTTCCACTAAACCTTCTTTCCTTTTTCCGCTTTTAACCGAGTAACCAAACTTCCTTCATTCACCGACTTGACAGGCTTCCTATATTCATCGACTTGATAGGTTTCCTGTAAAGTGCTTCAAAAGACTTTGATAAAATTTAAAACTTACTATTACATCTTAATTATGCAGAATTGAATTAAGTACATGATAAAATAGGAACTGTTGAGATTTAACCTTGAGATAATGTAGTCCCTTCATACCTTTACCGATTAATTTGGAATAGGAGCACCTAACTCGGTAGGTAAGGTGCTTTCTTCATTTGACACAATTTCCTTCTTTTTCCAAATCATCTTTAATTTGTCTTTTATTTCTTTAGTGTCTTTTCTAGGTTGATCTCTGCAATCTCCAGCTAAGTGTCCAACTTTGTGACAATGAAAACATGCCATACCAGGATTTCTCCATGATCTTTGGTTGTACATCCCAAACCTTATAAAACAATTGGCACTTATATGTCCATATCTTCCACAACATTCACACCATATCATTGTATTGTAATCCCATGGTACTGCAGAATATTATCGGTAAAGATTTGTGTGAGTTCGATAACCTCTAGCATTTGCTTGGTGTGCAGACCACATATAGTTCTTTTGCTCAAACCAACACTTCTCGGTACTATGTCCATATCTATTGCAGTTTTTACAAAACCCTTTGAATTTTGCCTTCTGATAATTGTTTACAGACTTTGTCCTACATTGTTTAGATGTGTGACCATATTTATTGCAATTGTAACAATAACCATTGGACTTAGTGACATTCAGTTGCTTACCTTTTCTGATTTGGCACATGTTGGCAGTATGACCTTGATTTCCACAGTAGTTGCAAATAGGCTTCTTTCTTTTGATGTTGTTCTTGTTTCCAACTTGCTTTGATGATTCTCCTCTCTCAGTAGTATGAATTCCCTTTTCGGTAGAGTCTTTTCCTTTGTAACCGAGTCTTGCATCTTTGTTGGGTCTTCATGTATTCATTTGCTCATCCAGCATCTTTGATGCTTCATAACTCTTCTTCAGTGTTTCTTTGTATTTCTTCTCTGTTTCAAGTTCATTGGTCAACCTTAATACTTCAAGTTTCAATGCTTGATTCTCATCATTCTTCAGAATTGCTTCATGATGTGCATAACCTAGTTGATCTGACAGATTTTGTTGAATTCTAGTCAACCTTGTGACTTCATCATTCTTATTAGATACTAAGACTTCAAGTTGTTGTTTCTCTCTTTGTAGATCTCTTACTTTATCCTCGGCTGTTCTTAATGAATCAAGATTTTCAGTCATCTGTGTGCTGAAATGTTCATGTTCTCTTTTCATTGCTTTTAGTTGATTAGCCAGTGCTTTGTTCTTTTCTCTCAATACTCCAATCATTTCTTCAGTTTCTTCAGATATACTGTTCTTAGATGATGTCTCAATTTGTTCCACTAACTCTTGAGAGTCCTGCAAATCATCAGATAATCTTCTTCTTACTTTCGGAGATTTTTGCATTTGCCTTTGCATGTCTGTAATCACTTGATTAGCATGATCCATCTCTTCTTGCAGATACACAATCCTTTGAGATTGTTTATAGCCTTCCATTGATAAGATCTTTCTCTTTAGGCAGTTAAACCCTTTTCCAAGATTGAAGCTCTGATACCAATTGTTAGGCCCAATATGGAAAGCTAATGTACTGAGAGGGGAGGGGTGAATCAGTACTTCAAAAAATTTCTTCAATAATAACTTTCCTATTATGCATAAACCAAATAGTGTAGTAACATAATATAAAGCTAAAACAAATAGATAACAATCATACATGATTCACTCCATAACACATATATTTTGGTTATGCAGAAACTCTTAGTTAGAGAGAAAAACTGCGATGGGGATGGCACCCACAACTTCACTACTGCAATAATAAAGAGTGCTCGGTTAGAGCTACATGTTTAGCTATTTCTGATAGCTTACCCTATTAGGAGTAACAAGATCTATTAGATCTACCTTGCTAAAGGATTTTACAACACTTAAACTAAATGTTGCACCTAGTTAGAGGCTTTACAATTTATAGACTTGATTAGAGTCTTTTACCCTATTAAAGGTTTCTCTTACAACTTCAAAATATTACAATAAAATTATTACAAATATCTGCAACTTTACATTTGGAATGTTATAGCAGATTCTATGTGCTTAGAATAGATTACCTTGCTTATAGCATACCTCAGTAACCCATATAGTAACTCGGTAAACCCTTATGTTTACTCTGTTCTTCAACTGTTCTCTGAAAACCTTCTCGGTGACCTCTATGTCTCTGTAATAGTCTTCTTACACTCATGCACACACACTTTTTAATTCTTAACTCATGCTGTATAAATAGATCTCTTATGTCGGTGATTCTTTCATTGCTTTGATCTTACAAACATGTTTTATCGAATGAATAACCATGCAAATTATTTCATCAGCTAGATGACCTCAAAATAATACACAATATTTAAGTGCAATTTCCAATGTGATAACGGTTAGATGTTCCTCGATCTTGTAACACAATTTCATATGTATGTCTAGGTTCAATGAATCTGGTAACACGTTTCACTCAGTGTATAACAACTTGGTGTGTCATCTTTGCTTCTCAGTAGTCATGAAATGATACTCGATAGACAGCTCGGTGTATACTATGCTCTGAGACTACTTTCTTCAATAACCGACTAGACTCTTCATACTGACTAAATATTTCGGTAGTAGTAACCGACTAGAGTATATAGAACAAATTTGAACATAAAACTAATGGCAACTTGATAAGTAGTAACATGCTCTACCGGAAAAAAAGGGAGAAAGTTTTTTGTTTGTGCCCTTTGTCGTTGTTGTCAAAGGGGGAGAAGGAACTAGTGTGATAGTGAATACAGTGTGTGTTGCCATCAATGCCAAAGGGGGAGATTGTTGGTAATGTATTGTCATTGATGTCAATCGGTAAACAAGCTTGTCAAATAAGTTGTTGATTGGCATAACTGCTAAGTTGTCAACCGATAAATAGGAAAAGAGAGGTGATCAAGGAATTGTTACAGATGATTGGACAAGATTCAGGAGTTGTGGTTTAGAATATATGTACATAGAATTGCCATGAGTCTGTGATTGAAACCACATCACATTTGGTAAACCAAAGAGCACGTTTATAATTGACTCATATGTACTCTATGGAAAAGAATGAATACCAATCCGGTATGTAGAAAGGTGTAGTATCAACCGGTGAACATGTTCACTGGTAAGCATGCAAGGGACAAGTAGAACATAGAGCATGGAATCAGATCATATGAAGTGAAAAGGTATTGTGTCCTAACTGATCAAACAGAGAAGATAATGGCTTGAAGGTTAACTAATTATTGTATAACTGGTATGGCAAGGTGAATTAGTAGGTAAACACTAGTTGTGTGTTTGGTTGGTGCCTGAGCTTGAACCGACATAGTGAACTGAGGTGGATGCCAAAAAAGATGATATGTAGGATCTAGGTGGCTAATGATGGTATGATGAAAGAATAAGTATCCGGTAGAATACTGAGAGGGGGGGGTGAATCAGTATATTGAAAAAATGATACAAAGTTCCCAAACTCAAATTCAATCACACAAAGTGAACATATCTTAGTCAAGATCAATATTTATAAGAATACTTGACAACAACCGGTTTGACTGTTATGACAACTTAACAGTAAACAACTTCAAACTTGTAAACGTCAACAATGTTTATTCATAACTCAACATATTCATCTCTCAATGCTTCTAGTTATCATGCCTTATCAGAAGTTAATCAAATGAATAAATAAGATCATAACCACAAAAAAATTCACCACTTGACACAAATGTTTATACGTGGAAAACCCAAATAGCTAAAAACCATGGTGAGATGAGACTCACAAGGATAGCTATCTGAACTCTTCTAAAGTTCGCCCTGTTAGAAGCCAAGCCTGTTAAAGCTTTACAATAAGTCCGGTTAAGAACTAATTCTAGTTAGGAATCACCCGGTTAAGGGATTTACAAATATGCCTTGATGAAAAGCACAATACCCTATTAGGAGTAACCTCGCTAGAGGATTTTAGAATCCAAGCTAATGGACCACCTTGTTAGAGGATTTAATGAGTAACCAAGCTTGTTAGAGCTTACCCGGTTAAGGGATTTCACTTCTGCTGTAATTGTTAAAGAAGTTGAGAACATACAACTTCAGAGATCCCAAGAACACCTGTTAGCAAAATACCTATCACAAGAGAAGATTGGAGACAAAAACACAATAAAGGCTATGGAAAAAAGTATCATTCAGAGAGGGAATAAAAAATAAAGTTACAATACAATCCTTATGATAGAATAATTAGAAACCCTAAAGATGTACAACCCTAAAGAGATAAAGAGTATTTAATAATTAGACATATAATTAAATGCCTAAGTTTATCTTAAGCATAGAGTATAATAGACTAATAATTAAATAAATAATTATTAGCTAATACAAGATAACTCTAACACCCCCCCTTAAGATGAACTTAGGGAGTAGCTAAAAAACTAAATGCATGAAGCAACAAAATATTTGGGTCCTGGCAACAAGGCCTGATAAGGTACCCAATCACAACCAAATCTCTATGAATCAGAGAAATACAGAAAACCATGTGGGAAAAAAATTCTACTCCAAAAAGAGATGTTAAAAGCAAGTGGAGGACTGATGAAGCCTCCAAACAAGAATGTTCCAAAAATATAGGAACAAGAGAAGATCATGAAGAACACCACTAAAGCATGAAATAGCTACAAACATTGTCAAAGAGTAACTACTGATCTGAAGAACCTCCACTGAAATAGAACATGACCAGGTAGTGCAAACTATAATCTACATGAGTGCCCCCAAATGACACTACTCGAATCAGATGGCAAACAAGGGCAAACAAATGAACTCAAAGATATAGATGGCATGAGACACCAAAGCCTGAAGAGTTGATCAATCAAACCAAGGAAGCATTTAAACAACAAGACAAACCTCCCCATAATGTTGAAAAGGGAGAGGGATAGGTACACTGAAAAGAAATGACCAACAAGAACTGCGTGATGAAGAACTAGGAACATCGAAGGTACAGAGAAAAAATACATAGTATCGTGGAAGGAACACTCACTTGGCACACATCATGAGGTGAATGTCATGGAAGGAACACTCACTGGAAAAAGGTAGATGGCAAACAAAAGACAAACATCAACCCCCCATGACACTTTATAAGTAGTGCATGTACAATAAGGCACAAGATGTGCAAGATCCCAAGTAAACAATGCATGATGGTACTTTATCTTAGTGTGTTTGCATAAATAAAATGCTACAATGATAAGAAGAGACAAAAGACTGGAAACAAAAAGAACAGCCAAAAACGAGACATCCTACTCAGAGAAAGAGATCCCAGGACCTGAAACATCCAAGATATTTACCTAAATAAAATATACCTGGAGAAAAATATGGAAACAAAACTCATATAAATGGAAAGTACACAGAACAATCTTTCCAACAATATAAAGTTTTCAAAAAGTAGAGTTCAAATGTTCAATATATGTCTCCTAGAGTGCAAAAAAGAACCTCTAGCTTGGACAGAAAAAAATGCCATTAAAAAAGAAAAATCAAAAGTGCAAACCTTCAGATCCAAGTAGAGCTCGAAAAGAGCTTTCCAACGCCTATTTGTTTTCAAAAAAATGACTCTGTTTGCCCAAGTTACAGCCAAAAGAAAAAAACCTCTCTTGTAGGGCATAAAAAAGGTTAAAAAAAAATTTATTTATTTTTTGACGAAATTTTTTTGACGCATTTGCAGGTATAGTCATACGGATTTTTTGTTTCATAAAACATGCCAATGAAAAAATCATGGCCCAGATGCCCTTGTCACCAGAATAGGTCGAATTATATATCAAAATGACTGGAAATGCCCTTGGGAAGCCAACGGTGAGCTCTTTTTTGGCCCAAACTGCTCTAAATTTTTTTTAATGATTTTTTAAATGAATTTCTCAAATTCATGCCAAAAATTGTCCAGAACCCAAATTTGTCAAAATTTGACAAATTTTATGTGGAAATGGGGGCTTTCTGGACATTCTGAGCTCAATGGTGAGGTCCATTTGAGCCCAAAATGATCAAAAACAAAACATCTACCCCAGATCCAATAAAAAAACTCTGAAAAAGCTTGAAACCCTCCTAAACAACAACATATGTAGGCTCTAATACCATGAAGAAGTTGAGAAAATATAACTTCAGAGATCCCAAAAACACCTGTTAGCAAAATACCTATCACAATAGAAGATTGGAGATAGAAACACAATAAAGGCTATGGAAAAAAGATTATCATTCAGAGAGGGAATAAAAAATAAAGTTACAAGACAATCCTTATGACAGGAGAATTAGAAACCCTAAAGATGTGCAACCCTAAAGAGATAAAGAGTATTTAATAATTAGAATAATTATTAAATACCTACAATATTATTAAATGCCTAAGTTTAGCTTAAGTGTAGAGTATAATAGACTAATAATTAAATAAATAATTATTAGCTAATACAAGATAACTCTAACAATTGTTAGAAATAACAGGTTTTCTTGATCTGTCTGAGTAGCACTACATTTGCTTGATCAGATCCTTTTAAGCTTCAATCTGCCTTCACTCAAAGTGCAGATCCATTCACTGTTTAGGCAACTACACACTCAATAGATTTCTGCCAATCTTGCCAACAACCTTTACAAACAACTTCATCGACCTTAAATACAAATCAATTAGGTCGGTAACACAACAAAAACCTAATTCTTATCATTGAGATTACAAACAAGTCAGTACAATCTTGCCATTAGAAATCATGAAAATCTCTTCGCATTCTTCAAGAAAATTCCAACCGTTCCATGATCACCGTTTCATCGGACTTTGTAACTCATCACGCGTTGTGCATTATATTAAATCCACTTTGCTCCTTCCCTAGACAATAACCAAATGCACCAAAACAATTTGAACTTATCCTTATACAATGATCACATGCGTCTCCATCATTACCACTTATCAGATAATAAACCAACAAACTAGATCGGTTAGGGTTTAACAACTGATAGGGTTTACAGGTTACATCGCATAGAAAGGTTTAACCCTTTATACCGGTTTACCGGTTCAACTCACAAACTTTACATACCAATTTACAACATCTTCCATAAAGATCTTCTTACCAGTTACTAGCCAATATCAACAATTACATGAATACCATTATTGGTTCAATTGACATCAATGAAAACATATCATTAATGCACTCTATATGTAAAATGCCAACAAACTCAAAATTCCAACAATCTCCCCCTTTGGCATTGATGGCAATACAAATATCAACGCCTCTTATTGTTGCTGAGATTAGTGAATAGGAATCCTGGTCTACATTACAAAGTATTCACCTTTCTTTGTCTATCTTCAGCCTATCGCTGGTTCACCTAATCAAACACATAATTCTTCTCCTCAATAACATAATTCTTCTCCCCCTTTGACAACAATGCCAAAGTGAAAGTAAAAACATGTAATTCTGCTCTCACAATGCATCAACATCATACTGCAACTTGATGCTCCCCCTATGGAATACATCCACTTCTTCATCAAGCCATGTAAGATTCAACAAGTAATTCAGGGACTGATGCAATCAGCATCATGCTCAACTAAATTTATGAAGAGGGACAACCCCTAATTGACTCCTAATATACTCAAAAGTGGTCTTAGGCAGAGGTTTGGTAAAGATATCTACAAGTTGCTCCTTGGTAGAAACATGCTCCAAGATAACATCTTTACTTTGAACTTTTTCCTGCAAGAAGTGATACTTCAATTCAATGTGCTTAGTCCTTGCATGCAAAACAGAGTTTTTTGAAATGTTTATTGCACTTGTATTATCACATAAAATCTTTATTGGTTTTGAGATTTCCATCTTCAAACCTTCCAAAATGTGCCTCATCCACATAGCTTGTGTGCAATTCATATACTTGGTGCTACATACTCAGCTTCAGCAGTGGATTGTGAAGTACAAATCTGCTTTTTACTACTCCATGAAACTAGCCTTCCTCCTAGAAAGAATGCTCCACCGGTAGGACTCTTCCGGTCATCAATATTTCCTACCCAATCAGCATCTGTGTATGCTTTCAAATCAAAATTTCCACCATATGGATACCATAACCCATAGTCAACAATACCTTTCAGATATCTAAAAATTCTCTTGGTTTCCATCAGATGTGCCTCCTTTGGATTCTTCTGAAATCTGGCAACAATACCAACTACATGGGCAATATCCGGTCGACTGTGAACAACATAGTGTAATTTTCCAATCATTGACCTATATTCCTTTTCATCTATAGACTTAGATGCATCTTCCTTGGACAATTTACAACCTATAACCATTGGGGTTCCAACTGGTTTACAATCACTCATACCAAAAGTCTTCAAAACCTCTTTCACATACTTGGATTGAGTAATGAAAATACCATTCTTCATGTGTTGTATCTGTTAGCCTATGAATTTTTTTATTTCCCCTACTAATGACATCTCAAATTCATTCTTCATTTCATCTGCAAAACAATTACTCATGTCATCATTACCTTCAAATATAATGTCATCAACAAATACTTCACTGACCAGTATTTCATCTCCTTCAGACTTGAGATAAATTTTGTTGTCATCACTGGTTCTAGCAAAGCCTATCTTCATCAGATGAGTATGAATTTTTTCATACCATGCTCTGGGTGCCCGCTTTAATCCATACAAAGCTTTATGCAATTTACGTACCATGTCTTCCTTTTCTATCAATGCATAACCATCAAGCTACTCTATATAGACCTCTTCTTCCAATATCCCATTCAAGAATGTAGACTTAACATCCATCTGGTATACCTTGAACTTCTTATGAGTTGCAAATGCAAGTAATGTTCGAACACCTTCCAATCTTGCTACTAGTGCAAAATTTTCTCCATAATTTTCTCCTTCTTCTTGTGCATAACTTTTGCATACTAATCTTGCCTTGTTGCAAACTACAACACCATCTTCATTTAACTTGTTTCTAAACACCCATTTAGTACCTATAACATTCTTGTTTACTAGTCGGGGTACCAGGGTCCAAGTGTTATTCTTATCAATTTGATCCAACTCCTTCTCCATAGCTTTCACCAACGATCATCACCAAATTCCTCCTTAGCACTTCTAGGTTCAAAGGTGGAGATCATGCAAGAGTTTTCTCTTATTCTCCTTCTAGTTGATACACCGACATCCTTATCTCCAATTATCTGTTCAGGACCATAATTTAGTCTCACATGCCTAGGAATAACATGATCATTCTCTTGAGGTTCAACTTCTTCATTATCATCTTATTTTGAATTTATTTGTTTCGTTTGAATAAGTACATCAAGATTTTCTTTATCGGTTTTTGATTTAACAGTTTTAGGTTCCAAAAGAAAAATGAAAGGATCTTCATCCTTCTTCTCAGAACTGGTTACATATGAAACTTTGGGACATTAATCTACATGAACATTAACACTCTCAAAAAATTTATGTGTCCAGTTGTTGAAGCATTTAAAGGCCTTACTCTTGGTGTAATAGCCAAGAAATATGCCTTCATCACTCTTAGCTTCAAACTTTCTTATGTAATCACCTTTTTTAATAAAACATTTTCTTCCAAATATCTTAAAATAGCTAACATCAAGTGATCTCCCATACCAGTATTCATATGGGGTCTTGTCCTTACCTCTTTTCACCAGAACTCAGTTCATTGTGTAGACAACTGTACTTACAACTTCTTTCCAAAATGTTTTTGCTACACCTCCTTGTATCAACATAGTCCTAGCAGCTTCAACCACTAACTAGTTGTATCTCTCTACTATACCATTCTGTTGTGGTGTCCTTGGTGCAGAAAGCCACCGTTTGATACCATCATCATCACCATACTTAGTGAACTCTGCAGAAGTGAATCCACTGCCTTGATCTGTTCTCAGACATTTTATCTTTTTGCCACTCTCTTTCTCAGCTAAGGCTCTAAATGTCTTGAATTTACTAAAAGCTTCATTCTTATCCTTCAAGAATGTGACCAAAATCATCCTTGAATAATCATCAATGAAGATCATGAAATATATGTCACCTTGAATGCTTCTTGTTTTTATTGGTTCACATAGATCGGTATGAACCAAATCTAACAAGTTCTTTGTTTAGAAGGAATTGCTCTTGAAAGTTGAATAATTCATCTTTCCTAGCTGAGATTATTTATAAATAGCACTAACCAGTTTGTCTAGCTAAGGCAGACCTCTTACTATCTTAGACTTGCTTACTGTAAAAATATTGTCAAAATTTATATGAAAAAATCTCCTATGCTAAAGCCATCTATCATCTATTTTTGCAATCAAATAGTTGCTAACTTTAGAATTAAGATGAAATAGATTACTTATGGTCAGTTTCCCGGTTGCAATCAATTCACCTTTGTTGTCAAATATTTTGCACATACCATTTCTAAAGTCCAGTGGATATCCTCTGTCATTAAGTTGTGCCACACTTAAAAGATTGTGCTTTAGGCCTTCAACCCAATAGACATCATCGACACTGCTCTTCCCATTAAGAGAAATAATGCCCTTACCTTTAACCATATAGGGTGAGTCATTGCCAAATCCGACAACACCACCATCAAATTCCTTCAGGGAAAGAAATTTTCTCTGATCACTGGTCATGTGATGTGAGCAACCACTATCAATGATCCAATCATCAGAGTTATCCATTCTGGATACCAGTGCCTTCTAATCTGATATTTCTTCCTTAATAGCTAAAAACACAATATCTTCACTAGCATCATCATCAGATTCTTCATCAATAATACCACTATCAATAGCTATAAGACAATCTATCTTGCCTTTACCCTTATACTTCTTAAATTTGTCTCTCTTGTATTCATTTTCACCATTAGGGTAATTAGCTGCTATCTAACCAATCTTGTTGCATGCAAAAAAATTTAAAGGTAACTTACCTCTATATTTGCTAGTGCCTCTAGGCAGTCGTTTTTCCAACAATGCTTCAAGTTCCACTAAGCTCTCTTGATCATCAACATCTCTGCTGGATCTAGATTCATAGCTATGGTTGATATCTCTACTTCTTCTCACAGATGGGTTAGAGATAGAAGCTCTGAATGCAGATTCTAATTTTTGTACACTACCATCATAGCCATTTAGTTCAAAAGTAGTAAGTTTGCCAATAACAGAGTCAAGAGTTACCCTTGTCTTGTCAATGGATTTTAGCTCCTGAATAGCTGCAACTTGGATAGCATAGACCAGTAGCAAGGTTCTCAATACCTTATTGATTACAGTGGCATCTTCCACTTTCCCTCCTGCACTCTTTATCTCACCAACTATCTCTTTAATCCTTTGACCATATTGTTGGATATTCTCACCTTCAGACATTCTCATGTCATCAAAATTCCCTCTTAAACTCTCCTCTTTGGCAATCTTAACATGTTCATCACTGCTATAAATCTCATCAAATTTTTGCCATACTTCATGTGCAATTTCAAGACCATGAACATCTACGTATTCAACATAAGACAAAGAACTGATAATAGCCTCTAATGCTTGGTGATTTTCTTGTTATTGTTTCTTCTGATCATCAGTCACGATTTTAGTAGGTGTAATATACTTAGTTCCTATATGATCCCAATACTGACAACCAAGACACTTAATGTAAATCTTCATTCTATCACTCCATATTCTATAGTTATATTTCTTGAACTTCGGACCTTCTTTCTTCATCATGATCTACAAGATCTTTTCCTCAAGCTGTTAGGCTTTTAGATTAAAGAGGACCTGAGATGCTCTGATACCAATTGATGGTATGATGAATGCATAAGTATCTAGCAGAATACTGAGAGGGGGGGGATGAATCATTATATTGAAAAACTAATACAAAGTTCCCAAACTCAAATTCAATCACACAAAGTGAACATATCTTAATCAAGACCAATATTCATAAGAATACTTGACAACAGCCGGTTTGACTATTATGACAACTTAATAGTAAACAACTTCAAACTTATAAACATCAACAATGCTTAATCATAACTCAACATATTCATCTCTCAATGCTTCTAGTTATCATACCTTATCATAAGATAATCAAATCAACAAATAAGTTCATAACCACAGAAACATTAACCACTTGACACAAATGTTTATACGTGGAAAACCCAAATAGGTAAAAACCATGGTGAGATGAGACTCACAAGGATAGCTATCTGAACTCTTCTGAAGTTTGCCCCATTGGGAGCCAAACTTGTTAAAGCTTTACAATAAGTCATGTTAAGAACTAATTCCAATTAGGAATCACCCGGTTAAGGGATTTACAAATATGCCTTTTATGAAAAGCACAATACCCTGTTAGGAGTAACCTCATTGGAGGATTTAAGAATCCAAGCTAATGGACCACCTTGTTAGAGGATTTAAGGAGTAACCAATCTTGTTAGAGCTTATCCGGTTAAGGGATTTCACTTCTATTGTAATTGTTAGAAAACAACGGGTTTTCTTGATCTGTCTGAGTAGCACTACATTTGCTTGATCAAATCCTTTTAAGCTTCAATCTGCCTTCACTCAAAGTGCAGATCAATTCACTGGTTAGGAAACTAAACACTCAACAAATTTATGCCAATCTTGCCAACAACCTTTACAAACAATTTCATCGACCTTAAATACAAATCAATTAGATCAGTAACACAAAAAAAACCGAATTCTCATCATCGAGATTACAAACAAGTTGGTACAATCTTGACCATTAGAAATCATGACAATCTCTTCACATTCTTGAAGAAAATTCCAACCGCTCCATGATCACTGCTTCATTGGACTTTGTAACTCATAACGTGTTGTGTATTAGATGCAATTCACTTTTCTCCTTTCCTAGACAATAACCAAACATACCAAAATAATTTGAACTTATCCTCATACAATGATCACACGTGTCTCCATCATTACCACTTATCAGATAATAAACCAACAAACTTGATTGGTTAGGGTTTAACAACTAATAGGGTTTATCGGTTACATTGCATAGAAAGGTTTAACCCTTTGCACCGGTTTACTAGTTCAACTCACAAACTTTACATACTGGTTTACAACATCTTCCATAAAGCTCTTCTTACCGGTTACTAGCTAGTATCAAAAACAAAAATATCAGCAATAACATGAATACCATTACCAGTTCAATTGACATCAATGACAACATATCATTAATGCAATCTATATGCAAAATGCCAACAAACTCAAAATGTCAACAATTTCCCCCTTTGGCATTGATGGCAATACAAATAGCAACGCCTCTGATTGCTGCTAAGATTGGTGAATAGGAATCCTAGTTTACATTATCAAGTATTCACCTTGCTCTGCTTGTCTTCACCCTACCACTAGTTCACCTAATCAGACACATAATTCTTCTCCTCAATCACATAATTCTTCTCCCCCTTTGATAGCAATGCCAAAGTGAAAGTAAAAACATGTAATTCTGCTCTCACTGTGCATCAACATTATACTGCAACTTGATGCTCCCCTCGTGGAATACATCCACTTCTTCATCAACCCATGTAAGATTCTACAAGTAATTCAGGGACTGATGCAATCAACATCATGCTCAACTAACTTAATGAAGAGGTACAACCTCTAATTGACTTCTAAGATACTCAAAAGTGGTCTTAGGTAGAGGTTTGGTAAATATATCTGCAAGATGCTCCTTGGTAGAAACATGCTCCAAAATAACATCTTTACTTTGAACTTTTTCCCTCAAGAAGTGATACTTCATTTCAATGTGCTTAGTCCTTGCATGCAAAACAAGGTGTTTTGAAATGTTTATTGCACTTGTATTATCACACAAAATCTTTATTGGTTCTAAGATTTCCATTTTCAAACCTTCCAAAATGTTCCTCATCCACATAGCTTGTTTGCAATTCATATAAGCTGCTACATACTCAGCTTCAACAGTAGATTGTGAAGTACAACTCTATTTTTTACTACTCCATGAGACTAGCATTCCTCCTAGAAAGAATGCTCCATCGGTAGTACTTTTCCGGTCATCAATATTTCCTACCCAATCAACATCTGTGTATGCTTTCAAATGAAATTTTCCACCATATGGATACCATAACCCATAGTCAATAGTACCTTTCAGATATCTAAAAAGTCTCTTGGTTTCCATAAAATGTGCCTCCTTTGGATTCTTCTAAAATCTAGCAACAATACCAACTGCATGGGCAATATCCAGTCAACTGTGAGCAACATAGTGTAATTTTCCAATCATTGACATGTATTCCTTTTCATCTACAGACTTAGATGCATCTTCCTTGGACAATTTACAACCTGTAACCATTGGGGTTCCAACTGGTTTATAGTCACTCATACCGAAAGTCTTTAAAACCTCTTTCACATACTTGGATTGAGTAATGAAAATACCATTCTTCATCTATTGTATCTATAAGCCTATGAATTTTTTTATTTCCCCTCCTAATGACATCTCAAACTCATTCTGCATTTCATCTGTAAAACAATTACTCATGTCATCATTACCTCCAAATATAATGTCATCAACAAATACTTCACTGACCAGTATTTCATCTCCTTCAAACTTGAGATAAATGTTGTTGTCATCACTGGTTCTAGCAAAGCCTATCTTCATCAGATGAGTATGAAGTTTTTCATACCATGCTTTGGGTGCCTGATTTAATCCATACAAAGCTTTATGCAATTCGCATACCATGTCTTCTTAATCTATCAATGCATAACCATCAGGCTGCTCTATATAGGCCTCTTCTTCAAGTATCACATTCAAGAATGCAGACTTAACATCCATCTGGTATACCTTGAACTTCTTATGAGCTGCAAATGCAAGTAATGTTCTGACACCTTCCAGTCTTGCTACTGGTGCAAAAGTTTCTCCATAATCTTCTCCTTCTTATTGCACATAACCTTTGCATACTAATCTTGCCTTGTTACGAACTACAACACCATCTTCATTTAACTTGTTTCTAAACACCCATTTAGTACCTATAACATTCTTCTTTATCAGTTAAGGTACTAGGGTCCAAGTGTTTTTCTTATCAATTTGATCCAAATCCTCCTCCATAGCTTTCACCCAATGATCATCACCAAATGCCTCCTTAGCACTTCTAGGTTCAAAGGTGGAGATCATGCAAGAGTTTTCTCTTATTCTCCTTCTAGTGAATATACCGGCATCCTTATCTCCAATGACTTTGATTCAGTCTCACATACCTAGGAATAACATGATCATTCTCTTCAAGTTCAAATTCTTCATTATCATCTTCCTCTGAATTTATTTGTTCTGGTTGAACAAGTACATCAGGATTTGCTTTACCGGTTTTTGATTTAATAGTTTCAGGTCCCAAAAGAAAAATGCAAGGATCTTCATCCTTCTTCTCAAAACTGGTTACATCTGAAACTTCAGGATATTCATCTACACAAACATCAAAACTCTCAACAATTTGATGTGTCCGGTTGTTGAAGTATTTATAGGGCTTACTCTTGGAGGAATAGCTAAGAAATATTCCCTCATCACTCTTAGCTTCAAACTTGCTTATGTAATCACCTTTTTTAATAAAATATTTTCTTTTAAATATCTTAAAATAGCTAACATCAGGTGATCTCCCATACCAGTATTCATATGGGGTCTTGTCCTTACCTCTTTTCACCAGAACTCGGTTCATTGTGTAGACAGTTGTACTTACAACTTCTTTCCAAAATGTTTTTGCTACATATCCTTGTATCAACATAGTCCTAGCAGCTTCAACCACTGACCGGTTGTTTCTCTCTACTATACCATTATGTTGTGGTGTCCTTGGTACATAAGTTTGCCGCTTGATACCATTATCATCACAATACTTAGTGAACTCTACAGAAGTGAATTCACCGCCTTGATCTGTCCTCAGACATTTTTATCTTTTTTCCACTCTCTTTCTCAACTAAGGCTCTGAATGCCTTGAATTTACTAAAAGCTTCATTCTTATCCTTCAAGAATATGACCCACATCATCCTTGAACAATCATCAGTGAATATCATGAACTATCGATGACCTTGAATGCTTCTTGTTCTTATTGGTCCACATAGATCTGTATGAACCAAACCTAACAATTGCTCTGGTGAGAAGGACTTTCTCTTGAAAGTTGAAGAAGTCATCTTTCCTAGCTGACATTCTTAACAAGGAGCATTAACCAGTTTGTCTAGCTGAGGCAGACCTCTTACTATCTTAGACTTGCTTACTTTAACAATATTGTCAAAATTTATATGAAAAAATCTCCTATGCCAAAGCCAACTACCATCTATTTTTGCAATAAAACAGTTGCTAACTTTAGGATTAAGATGAAATAGATTACCAATGGTCTATTTCCTGGTTGCATTCAATTCACCTTTGTTGTCAAAGATTTCGCACACTCCATTTCTAAACTCCAGTGGGTATCCTCTGTCATTAAGTTGTGTCACACTTAAAAGATTGTGCTTTAGGCCTTCAACCCAATAGACATCATTAGCATTACTCTTCTCATTAAGAGAAATAACTCCCTTACCTTTAACCATACAAGGTGAGTCATTGTCAAATATGACAACACCGCCATCAAATTCCTTCAGGGAAGGAAATTTGCTCCGATCACTAGTCATGTGATGTGAACAACCACTATCAATGATCCAATCATCAGAGTTATCCATTCTGGATACTAGTGCCTTCTGATATGATATTTCTTCCTTAATAGCTATAAACACAATATCTTCACTAGCATCATCATCGGATTCTTCATCAGTAATACCACTGTCAATAGCTATAAGACAATCTATCTTGCCTTTAGCCTTATACTTCTTAAATTTGTCTCTCTTGTATTCATTTTCACCATAAGGGCAATTAGTTTCTTTATGACCAATCTTATTTCATGCAAAACATTTTAAAGGTAGCTTACCTCTATATTTGCTAGTGCCTCTAGGCAGTCGTTTTTCCAACAATGCTTCAAGTTCCACTAATCTCTCTTGATCATCAACATCTTTGCTGGATCTAGATTCATAACTATGGTTGGTATCTCTACTTCTTCTCACATATGGGTTAGAGATAGAAGCTCTGAATGCAGATTCTGATTTTTGTACACTACCGTCATAGCCATTTAGTTCAAAAGCAATAAGTTTGCCAATAATAGAGTCAAGAGTTACCTTTGTCTTGTCAATGGATTTCAGCTCCTGAATAGCTACAACTTGGATAGCATAGACCAGTAGCAGGGTTCTCAGTACCTTATTGATTATAGTGGCATCTTCCACTTTCCCTCCTGCATTCTTTATCTCACCATCTCTTTAATCCTTTGACCATACTGCTAGATATTCTCACCTTCAAACATTTTCATGTCATCAAACTTTCCTCTTAAACTCTCCTCTTTGGCAATCTTAACATGTTCATCACCGCTATAAATATCTTCAAGTTTTTGGCATACTTCATGTGCAGTTTCAAGACCATGAACATCTACATATTCAACATAAGACAGAGAACTGATAATAGCCTCTAATGCTTGGTGATTTCTTGTTGTTCTTTCTTCTAATCATCAATCAGGATTCCAGTAGGTGTAATTTACTTAGTTTTTATATGATCCCAATACTGACTACCAAGACTCTTAATGTAAATATTCAATCTGTCACTCCATATTCTATAGTTATCTTTGTTTAACTTTGGACCTTCTTTCTTCATCATGATCTACAAGATCTTTTCCTCAAGTTGTTAGGGTTTAAGATTAAAGAGGACCTGAGATGCTCTGATACCAATTGATGGTATGATGAATGAATAAGTATCTGATAGAATACTAAGGGGGGGTGAATCATTATATTGAAAAATTGATACAAAGTTCCCAAACTCAAATTTAATCACACAAAGTGAACATATCTTAGTCAAGATCAATATTCATAAGAATACTTGACAACAACCGGTTTGACTGTTATGACAAATTAATAGTAAACAACTTCAAACTTGTAAACATCAATAATGCTTAATCATAACTCAACATATTCATCTCTCAATGCTTCTAGTTATCATTCCTTATCAGAAGTTAATCAAATCAACAAATAAGATCATAACCACAAAAATATCCACTGCTTGACACAAATGTTTTTATGTGGAAAACCCAAATAGGCAAAAACCACGGTGAGATGAGACTCACAAGGATAGCTATCCGAACTCTTCTGAAGTTCATCTTGTTAGGAGCCAAGCCTGTTAAAGCTTGACAATAAGTCCTGTTAAGAACTAATTTCAGTTAAGGGATTTACAAATATGCCTTGATGAAAAGCACAATACCTTATTAGGAGTAACCTCACTGGAGGATTTAAGAATCCAAGCTAATGGACCACCTTGTTAAAGGATTTAATGAGTAACCAAGCTTGTTAGAGCTTACCCAATTAAGGGATTTTACTTCTGCTGTAATTGTTAGAAAACAATAGGTTTTCTTGATCTATCTGAGTAGCACTACATTTGTTTGATCAGATCCTTTTAAGCTTCAATCTGCCTTCACTCAAAGTGCAGATCCACTTACTGGTTAGGCAACTACACACTCAACATATTTCTGCCAATCTTGCCAACAACCTTTACAAACAACTTCATCGACCTTAAATACAAATCAATTAGCTTGGTAACACAACAAAAACCTAATTTTCATCATCGAGATTACAAACAAGTCAGTACAATATTGACCATTAGAAATCATGACAATCTCTTCACATTCTTCAAGAAAATTTCAACTGCTTCATCGGACTTTGTAACTCATCATGCGTTGTGCATTAGATGCAATCTACTTTGCTCCTTCCCTAGACAATAACCAAATGTGCCAAAACAATTTTAACTTATCCTCATACAATGATCACATGTGTCTCCATCATTACCGCTTATCAGATAATAAACCAACAAACTTGATCAATTAGGGTTTAACAACTGATACAGTTTACCAGTTACATCACATAGAAAGGTTTAACCCTTTACACCGGTTTACCGATTCAACTCACAAACTTTACATATTGGTTTATAACATCTTCCATAAAGCTCTTCTTACTGCTTACTAGCCAATATCAAAAACAACAATATCAACAATAACATGAATACCATTACCAATTCAATTGACATCAATGACAGCATATTATTAATGCAATCTATATTTAAAATGCCAACAAACTCAAAATGCCAACAGCTAATGTGCAGTGGTTGGTGAAGTGTGTGTCGGTGAGGTAGTTGCTGACTAAGTCTGTATTAAATATCAACTATGAAAATCATGGATGAGTTGCAGAGTATTGCAGCTCAAAGCAAATCAAAGGAAATCTCTCGGTGAGTTGATCGAAGCAGGACATCTGATCATCTTGTTGACCTGGAGAAAGGCACTGCGAGATCATTTATGGTGATTAACAAAAGCAGGGTCGGTGTTTTTTCTAAAAATAGTAAACGTGTATTGGAAGAATAAAATATGGCAGTGTCGTTTGATTTGTTGTAGGTTGTCCATCTTGAAGATGAGATCCGATTTGATTTGTTACGGATTGAGTTGGTGAAGAAGTGTGAAGATTGAATTCCATTGTGGCGGGAAAGCCTAAATATAAATATGCAAATTGAAGATCTTAGTGAGTTTTGTTGTTGATGCCAGTGATGTGAAGGTGATTGTTGAGAGTAAAAAAATGATCAGTTTGAGTGCAAGAGAGAAGTATAGAAGTGACTAAGTGTTTGAGAGGTTTAACCGATTAGAGGGGTTTAACTGGTAAGAAACAAAGTAACTCGTAAACTATCACAAAGTTGATATTCAAGTGAACTAACGCTGGTTGAACTAGTAAGAGGGCATAAAAGAGTAACTGAGTGTAGAGTAAGGATCAGAGAAAGTTAGGAAAGGCAGAAGTTGACCGGTAATGGGTCAGAGGGAGTGAACATACAACCGGTAGGTAAAGAAGCTGTGAGACAGAGAAGAGTTAAAACCGGTAGAGAGTAATGATTGGAGGTGTTAAAAAACCCATTTGCAACAAGGTGCAGATTATTGTATAACCTTTATCTTATTGTATTTCATTGAGTGGGTTCTCAATGCAGGGGTTTGTGCTCCTTGAGTTGGTTCTCAAAATAATGAGGAGTTGGTTCTCAAAATAGTGTAGGGGTTGGTACTCCTTTGGGTTGGTGCCCATAAATTGCAAGGGGTTGGTGCTCCTTGGGTTGGTGCCCTAAACTATTGTAAAATTGTTATTCCATTGTGAGTTTGGATTGGAGCAATATTCTCCAACAACATTTCTCACTGAGGTTTTTCCCACTTTGGGTTTTCCTCGTATATCCAGTGTTGTGTGATGCATTGTTTGTGTGTGTTTGATTACTAGTGTTTTCATTACTTTACCGATTGCACAGACATAGTTGAAAATTGTTTATAATCACTGATTCACCCCCCTCTTAGTGATATCTTATGTTCTACAATTGGTATCAGAGCATTAGGTTCCCTATTGGTTAAAGATCTCTCTAGCTTGGGTAGATCATGTTTAAGAACACAATGCTAAGGAATGAATCCTCCTCCTCCAAAGCCCCCATGTTTGATGGAACCAACTATGCCTTTTGGAGCAGAAGATTGGAAACCTATCTATCGTCCCTAGGTTTTGATGTTTGGATGTTTGTTAAGAATGGGTATACAGTCCCTAGTGTTCCTCTTACAGATTTGGATGGTAAGGAGTATGAAAACAATGCAAAGTTTAAACATGCTATTCTCAGTGGGTTGTTTGATAACAAGTTTGTTAAAGTTATGCACTTCTTATCTGCCAAAGAGACCTGGGATAAACTACAAAGATTATTTGAAGGAGATGTCAAGGTCAAGGAGGTCAAGCTGCAAACACTAAGAGGTCAACTTGAAGGCTTGAAGATGAAAGATGAAGAAAAGATTTTAGATTATCTTTAGAGAGTAGATGAAACTGTGAACACCATCAGAGGACTTGGAGAGGATATATCTGATGAAGTTATTATCAAAAAGGTACTTAGATCACTTGGATCTAAGTATGATACAAAGGTCTCTGCTATAGAGGAAGCTAAGGATTTGAATTTTTTTTCAATGGATGAGTTGTTTGGCTCCCTAACTACTTATGAGATGAGGACAACTGGTGAAGGAACTTCCAAGAAAGAGGTAGCTTTCAACTCCACCAAAAAGGGTGAGGATGAAATCATTCATAGATAATCTAGTGGAGACTCAGATACAGAGGTGGAAAACTTGGTAAGGAAGCTCAAAAGAGGATCCAATAAGTATAAAAGAAAACTACCTTTCAAATGTTTCAACTATGGTAAAATAGGATAATTTGTTTCCAAATGTCCCTATGGTGAGAATGGTGGAGATGAGAAAAAGAGCTCAGGCAGATTTTCCGCTAAGGATAGAAAGAAGAAAGCTTACCGACAAGACATAAGAAGTTACCAGGAGAAGAAAAATATATATACCTTTGAAGATGATGCTACAGATGAAGAAAGTGTTTCATAAGAAGGTTGTTGTGAGGATAAAAGAGAAACAAATCTCTTTATGGCACTAGATGAACCGGTTGATGAAGATAATGAAGATGAAGACATTGAAGATGAAGTGGACTTGGCAGGTGAACTCATAAGTGCACTTGAGGAGTTGAATAAAACAAGAAGAGAAATCAAGAAGATTAAGTTTGTTGCTGCAGAAGAACAAGATTGTTTGAAGCAATCCCTCGATGAGTTCAAGAAAACAATTTCTGATCTACAACTCCAGTTGGAAGAAGCTAAGAGTATATGAAGTTAAATCCTCCGATTTTATAAAGAAGAAAAAGGAGTAGCAAAATCTGGAAGAAGAGATTGTAAGGCTCAGAAAGGAGCTAGAAAGGAGCAAGGATGAATTGAAGATGAGGAGCAAGTATGAGGGCAACATTGAATCCCTAGACAAGATGTTGAGAAAATAGAAGCATTCAAAAGATATCGATGGTATAGGATTTGAAGAAGGATAGAGTTCAAACAAAAAAGACACATCCAGTAAGAAGATACAATTCACTTCCTCAAGTGAAAGTAAAGAGAAACAAATCTTTACAGTCAACAAAGATATTGGAAAGAAGACCTATGTTGAAGCTACAAGAAATCAGCCTGTGAACCGGAATGCTCATTATCGGAAGGGTCACACATTAAACTAGTATGCAAATCATAAATGAAATACCATGGTAGATAATGAAGGATTCATTGGAGTCAAAATCATGAGAGGAAGACATCCGGTAAGACAAAGGTTTTTCGGTCCAAAGCAATAAGAATGGTATGTAACCAAATTCCAAGGTTACTGCTACCGATGTAATAAGTTTGGATATAGAATTACTAATTGTAGACTGATGAATAAGCCCCTCGTTAGTTTTGAAAGTAGAAATTATTTTGCTGCACTCTAAGAGATGAATGTTGTGTGTTATCAGTGTAATGATTTAGGTCATAAGAGTTATGAATGTAGGAAAACTCTACTGGTATCCTACAATAGGTTTTCAAATTCATCATTTAATGTCCATGTAAAATGTTATAATTGTCAAAAGTTTGGGCACATTGCAAAACATTGCAAACTCAGAATAACCAAGCAAAAGAAGTCAGTACTGGATCAAAAATTGGTAATAGAACCGAAGCATGTAATTGCATAAGACAAGAAGAAATAAGCCAACCCGGTTTGGGTTGAGAAGGACAAGAATAATGCAGAATCAAGTTTGATTGTGCAGACTGCCCTGCATGTAGAAAGAAGAAACTTATGGGTTGTAGAGAGTGGATGTTCAAATCACATGACTGGAGACAAAAAGAAATTTATTAAGCTTGAAGATTGGAATGTAGATTCAGTAAGATTTGGAGACAACTCTTCCATCAAGATAAAAGGAAAAGGTACTCTCAACATAGATGGAAAATTGAAGGCACATGATATATATTATGTGGAAGGTTTAAAGCATAACTTACTTAGTGTGAGTCAAATGTGTGATAAAGGATACAAATTCACTTTTGACTCTATCAGTTGCTAGATAAGAAAAGAGAGAACCAGGTATATTGTAGCTGAAGGAAAAAGGACATATGGAAATGTATACAATCTGGAGGAATGCTTTGTACCAATGCATGATGGGACAAGTGGATGAGATTTGGTTGTGGCACAGGAGATTGGGCCATATAAATTTTGATAATCTGGTTAAAGCAAAAAGGGGTCTGTGAGACATATACCACCAATCATCAAACTGGTAAGCACATTTTATGATGAATGTGTAAGAGGAAAGTAGACTAAGGTGACCTTCAAGACTAAAGAAAATAATACTTCAAGGCCACTTGAACTTGTGCATACTGATCTATGTGGACCAACCAGAACAAGAGCTCTAGCTGGTGAGAGATACTTCATGCTCCTCATTGATGATTTTTTAAGAATGACATGGGTAACTTTCCTACATGACAAATCTCAAGCATTTGAAAGATTCAAGATTTTTTGGAAGATGGTTGAGAGGGAAAGTGGATGCAAGCTGAAATGTCTAAGATATGACCAGGGAGGAGAGTTCACATCAAATGAGTTTCAAAAATACTATGAGAGACATGGAATTAGAAGACAATATTCAGCTCCATGGACACCACAAAAAAATGGTGTTGTAGAAAGGAAAAAATGGACTCTCAAGGAGATGGCAAGAACTATGTTAAATGAAGAAAACATACCAGATATGTATTGGAAGGAAGCAGTTCATACTACTATATATACTTTGAAATGGGTTCAACTGAGAACAAACAACAGAATTACACCTTATGAATTGTGGTATGATCGGAAGCCACCAGTCAAATATTTCAAAGTGTTTGGAAGAAAATGCTTCATCGAGAGAGATGAGGATGGCTTAGGTGGTTTTGATTCTAGGAGTGATGAAGGTATCTTCTTGGGTTACTCAAATCACAACAAAGCCTACAAATGTTACAATAAAAGGCTGAGAAGAGTCATTGAGAGTATACATATCAGAGTTGATGAAGATATGCATAAAGGTAGACAAGCAAAAGTAAACCGGCATGATGATTGATGTGATGAAGATGAAATGAAGCCAAAAAGTGAACCAGAAGAAGTACTTAACAAGTCCCCTAACTGGTATGTGCAGATAAATCACTTGGAAGACAAGATTATAGGTAATAAGAATGATGGTGTGCAGACTAGAAGAAGACTTGCCCAGAATGATGAACAAGTAAATTTCTACCTCATGACAGAAATGGAACCCAAAACATTCAATGAAGCCAACAAAAGTCAGAAATGGATGGATGCAATGGAAGAAGAGCTGCAACAAATTGAAAAGAACAAAATTTGGGAGCTAGTTCCTAGACCAGTAGATAAGAATGGCATTGGTACAAAATGGGTCTACCAAAACAAGATGAATGAAGAAGGTAAGATTGTTAGGCATAAAGTGAGGTTAGTGTGCAAAGGCTATTCCCAAGTAGAAGGAATAGATTTTGAAGAAACATATGCACTGGTTGCAAGATTTGAAGCCATTAGAATGTTTCTAGAATTATCTGCCTACAAAGGATACAAGGTATATCAAATGGATGTTAAATATGCTTTCTTAAATGGTAACTTATAAGAAGAATTTTACATAGAACAACCAGAAGGCTTTCTGTTGCATGATGATGAAACTTTTGTGTGCTGGTTGAAGAAAGATTTGTATGGTTTGAAGCAAGCTCGAAGAGAATGGTATTCAAGGCTAGATATGTATCGAAAGGAGCAGGGTTTTGGAAAGGGAAGTCCAGATAGTAATCTATACATTAAAGAAGATGGAAACCACATGATCATTGTGGTTGTATATGTGGATGACATAATTTTTGGAGGCAAAAAGGACACTCTGTGAAGAGACTTTTCTGATCAGATGCAATGTCAATGCTTGGAGAGTTGTCATAATTTCTTGGTTTGCAGATTTCATAGCAAGATAAAAGGATATTTATCTCTCAAATTAAGTTTGCCATAGATATTTTGAAGAAGTTTTAGATGGAAGACAACAAACTAGTAAGTACCCCCATGGTGACCAGTTGCAAGTTGAGCAAGGTTGATGAGTCATCGGTAATGGATCAAACACTATATAGATCCATGATTGGTAGTCTGTTATATGTTGCTGCTTTAAGACCAGATATAGTGCAAGAAGTATGTATGGTGGCAATATTTCAAGCTGCACCCAAATAGTCACATGAAAATACAGTCAGAAGAATTGCTAGGTACCTACAAGGAATGCTTAACTATGGACTATGGTATCCTAAGCAAGGATAATTAACCTTACAAACCTAAACTGATGTTGATTGGGCAGGATACATTGATGACTGAAAGAGCACAAGTGGTGGTGCATTCTTCTTAGGTAACCAGTTGGTTTCATGGCACAACAAGAAGCAAAATTCAATCTCCCTATCTACTATTGAAGCATAATATATTGTTGCTGCTACATGCCATTCTCAGGTGTTATGGATGAAGCAAACCCTCAAGGATATTCAAATAGATATATCTGACCCTGCTTCTATTTGGTGTGATAAGTGCAATCAACATATGAAAGAATCTAGTTATGCACTCAAGGACCAAGCACATTGCCATCAAATATCATTTTCTCAAGGAGAAGGTGGCAAAGCAGGAAGTTAAGGTAGAATACGTCCCTATAGGTGAACAAGTGGCCGATATCTTCACAAAATCTCTACCGGTAAATGCATTTGAGTATCTACGCCACAAGTTAGGTGTGGTTTTACTAGCTTCATGCACTTAAATGTGTATGGAGATCTATGGTTTAGGGGGAGTTCACTGCCATATCTTTTGATTCTTGAACCATTTGATGGACACAGGGGGAGATTTGACCAAGGGAGAGATTGTACTAATTGAGTAAATGAAGAGTCTTATGATCTGCTCTATCGGAAAAAAGGGAGAAATTTTTTTTTATGTGACTTTTATCATTGTTGTCAAAGGGGGAGAAGGAACTGATGTGATAGTGAATACTATGTGTGTTGAAATCAATGCCAAAGTGGGAGATTGTTGGTATTGTATTATCATTGATGTCAACAAGTAAAAAGGCTTGTCAAATAAGTTGATGACTATCATAACTGCTAAGTTGTTGTCAACCGGTAAACAGGAAAAGATAGGTGATCAAGCAATTGGTACGAACGAGTGGAAAAGATTCAGGTGTTGCGAGTCAAAATATATGTTCATAGCATTGGCATGAATCTGTGATTGAAACCATATCAAGTTTGGTGAACCGTAGAGCATGTTTATAATTGAATGATATGTACTCTGTGAAGAAGAATGAATACCGGTCCGGTATGAAGGTAGGTGTAGTATCAACCGGTAAACATGTCCACCAGTAAGAATGCAAGTGACAAGTAGAATATAGAGCATGGCATCAGATAATATGAATTGAAAAGGTATTATGTCCTAACCTGTCGAATAGAGAAGACCATGGCTTGAAGGTTAAGTGATTCTTGTATAACCGGTATGGCAAGGTGAACCGATAGGTAAACACTGATTGTGTTTTGGTCAATGCCTAAGCCTAAGCGACATAGTGAACTGAGGTGGATGTCGATGAAGATGAATCATAGGATCCAGGTGGCTAATATGCAGTGGTTAGTGAAGTGTGTGTCGGTGAGGTAGTTGTCGACTAAGTCTACCTAAATGTTGACTGTGAAAATCACAGATGAGTTGTAGAGTATTAGGGCTTAAAGAAGATCGAAGGACGTCTCTTGGTGAGTTGATCAAAGCAGGACATCAGATCATCTTATTGACCTAGAGAAAGGAATTGCAAGATCATTTATGGTGATTGACAAAAGCAGGGTTGATATTTTGCTAAAAATAGCAAACGTGTATTGGAAGAAATAAATATGGTAGTGCCTTTTGATTTTTTAGTAAATGTGTATTGGAAGAAATAAATATGGCAGTACCTTTTGATTTGTTGCAGGTTGTCCATCTTGAAGATGAGATCCAATTTTATTTTTTACAGGTTGTGTCGGTGAAGAAAACCCTAGGCATGTGAAGATTGAATTCCATTTTGGTGGGAAAGCCTGAATATAAATATGCAGATTGAAGGTCTTAGTGAGTATTGTTGTTGATGCTGGTGAAGTGAAGGTGATTATTAAGAGCAGAAGAGTGATCAGTCTAAGTGCAAGAGAGAAGTATATAAGTGATTGAGTGTTGGAGAGGTTTAACAGGTAATAGGGGTTCAACCGTTAAGAAACAAAGTAACCGATGAACTATCACAGAGTTGGCAGTTAAGTGAACCAGCAGTGGTTGAACTGGTAAGAAGGTATCAGAGAGTGAATGAGTGCAGAGTGAGGATCAGAGAAAGTCAAGAAAGATAGATGCAACTGACCGGTAAGGGGTCAGAGGGAGTGAACAGACAACTGATAGGTAAATAAGTTGTGAGACAAAGAAGAGTTAAAATTGGTAGAGAGTATTGATTGGAGATGTTACAAAATCCATTTGTAACAAGGTGCAGATTGTTGTATAACCTTTATCTTATTGTATTCCACTGAGTGGGTGCTCGATGCAGGGGTTGGTGCTCCTTGAGTGGGTGCTCAAAATACTGTAGGGGTTGGTGCCCATAAATTGCAAGGGGTTGGTGCTCCTTGGGTTGGTTCCCTAAACTATTGTAAAATTATTATTCCATTGTGAAGCTGGATTGGAGTAATAGTCTCCAGTAGCATTTCTCACTGAGGTTTTTCCCACATTGGGTTTTTCTCATATATCCAGTGTTGTGTCATGCATTCTTTGTGTGTGTTTGATTAATAGCATTCTCATTACTTTATCGATTGCATAGACATAATTGAAAATTATTTATAATCACCGATTCACCCCCTCTCAGTGATATATTGTGTTCTACAATTAGTATCAGAGCATTAGGTTACCTATTAGTTAAAAATTTCTCTACCTTGGGTAGATCCTATTTAAGTACACAATGGAAAGGAATGAATCCTCCTCCTCTAAAGCCCCCATGTTTGATGGAACCAACTATTCCTTTTGGAGTAGAATAATGGAAACCTATCTATCCTCCCTAGGTTTTGATGTTTGGATGTCAATTAAGAATGGGTATATAGTCCCTAGTGTTCCTCCTACATATCCAGATGCTAAGAAGGAGTATGAAAACAATGCAAAGGATAAACATGCTATTCTCAGCAAGCTATCTGATAATGAGTTTGTTAAGGTTATGCACTCCTTATCCACCAAAGAGACTTGGGATAAACTACAAAGATTATTTGAAGGAGATTTCAAGGTCAAGGAGGCCAAGCTGCAAACACTAAGAGGTCTGCCTAAAGGCTTGAAGATGAAAGATGAAGAAAATATTGCAGATTATGTTTAGAGAGTAGATGAAATTGTTAACTAAGAAAATAAAAAAAAAGCTCAAATTCTTTAAAATCATTCTTAGCTTCACCTTTGATAATACTTTTGTGAGATAATACTTCTATGAAATAATCCTTTATATATATATATATATATATATATATATATACATACAATTAAGCACATAGTCTTCAAAATGATAATACAATCACCAATTCCTGATTTTAACAACAATAGTCAAGATATGGCACAAAGTTCACAAGTTAGCAATTTCCTCTACACTTTAATGATATTCTCTAAACACACCTTTACTTGAGTAAATATGATTTTATAATGAAAATAACATAAGAACACTCTCACCATAAACACAAATGAATCCAACACAAAGTCTGGATTCCAAAGCTTTCTTCTTATTTCATCAAGTTTGTAAAATCACAAGAGGAACACAAAGTTTCACTTTTTCTCTTCACTTCAACAAATTTTTGACATATAGATTAAGATAATAAATCCAAATTACAGTGAGAAACCTCATATTTATAGAGGAGAGGTGCAACATGAAACTAGTAAAATGCTATGACTAATTCAAAGAAGTGTCTTAATTGACTTTAGACTCATGCATTTCCTAAGTGCAAAAACTAAATACAAAATTGAAACTTGAGGTGTCAATGCCTTATTAAAAAATGAATCTACTATGAAAATTACTAGGTGTCACCAGACACTCCATTTTGATCCTACTTCATGAATTCCTCAAACTTTTGTAGAATTGCTTTCACCCATTCCTAATCAAGTCCTTTTGTGTGACTTGTGATAACCTTGACCCGGGTGATAGAATCTCCAAGCTCACATAGCATTTCTTGTATTTGCTTAGAAGCAAGGCTAGATCATATAGATTCACTTTGATATCCACCAGCTCATCAATAGAGGATAATGAGAAATCTTTCTTATCAACCTCTTCACCAATTAGAAAATTAAACTCTTTGACGATGATGTCTTCGTGAAGGGGTTTCTGGTTTTCATCAAGGAAAGTGCAAGGAAGAGCTGACATTTTCTCAATGATGTCTTGCCCTTTGTCATTACATTCCTCTGTGCTTTTCTTATATCTTTAATAAGAACCTCTATTGTGTGTATTTGATGTTTCATAATCTCCCTTTATTTAATATGCATATCCCTTGATGGGATCACTCCATTATCAACTAGAACATCCAATTGGAAATCTTCTAACTTCATCCACGAGTTGAATTCCTTCTCATGTGCTTCTACTTCATTAGAAAACAAATTCAAAGTTTTATCAATTTCAATTTTTACCTCTTCCAGATTGTCGACAAGAGTAACTGTTGAACATAAGAGATGTGTTCCTTGACTCAGCAATCTATCTATCCATTCTCCAACTTCCCTCCCATGAGAATTCACCTATTCAAATTTATTGACAATTTATTTATCCACTAAAGAAGTGACCAACTTGGCTACCTCTGAAGATTTGGTAATATTTATTAGGATCTTTGTGAGTTGATATACTTGATTCTTCAACTTATCTTTCTTCACTTTCTCCTCATTAAACATTATCATAAGATGTTGGAGAGAAGTTTGAGCATCTTCAATTCTACCCTCATGTAATTGTTTTCCCAAATCAATTCTTTTGATGAATAATCTGTATCCTGTACTTTATCCAAATATGTGTCCAGAGGAGGAATTGTCATTTCTACATACTTGTTCTTGGATTGATCTATCCTCAACCTGGATAAAGTTTTGGCCTTCTTTGTGACCTTGGGCTTAATTGGTACCAATTGAAATAAATCAAAGTCATTAGGTGAGATGGCTTTCTTCTTCCTCTTAGGATTGTTAGACACTAGCCATGGTGGAAAAGAAGCATCTTCATCCACTCTAGATGTCAAAACTTGAGTTGCCAACTCCTGGGACTGAATACTGGTAGTAATAATAGGTGGAGTTGAGTTGAAAATGGTGGGTGAATTGGAAACATTAGAAACCTAGAGAGGAACTTGGGTTTCTGACATGAATTTATCAAAATATTCCAACATGGAAGATGTGACCATAGACAAACTAGGAACATGGTATCTAACTTATCATGAGGTGTATCTAGGACTCATTCACTTATGGAAGTAGAAAGAATAATATGTATTTTAGTAGCTTGTGAAGAAAATGACACAATGGAACTCAAAGGAATAACATCAGTAACAAAGACTGAGCTAGTACATGTGATGCCACATGATGTAAGAAGAATAATTTCATTCATCTTTTGAGACTGGGAAGTACTTGGGATTTTGGGTAATCCCTCCTCGTCAAATTCTCATTCCTCTTCTTCCTATACACTCTTTGGTTCATCTTCTTATTGAAGTTGTTCATCTTAATTTTCTTCTTCTTCTTCTTCTTCAACTTCATCATGAACTTGAGTCCCTTGAGCTTTACCCTTTCCAACAATGAATTTGAATTTAGGACACTTAGGAGTTGTAGGATCTTTTATATTCTTGGCCCTTAATTCAGAAGTCTTTTCCTTGGGGCATGCAACATCTTCTTCAAATGACTCAGTTTGGAAAGGCTTCATTTGTACACCATGTAGGTTCATCCAAATAGTGGTATTATCAAGAAATTTTCTAGAACCTAACCCTTATAAAAGTCTTCTCCTTTTGGGAGCATTGAATCAGAGGCAAAGGTAATCCAAGAACTTTATTTCTTTCATATGTAGGATCAAGGATGTCACCATCTTCTTCAAGATCCTCAAGAACAACAAGATCAAAGTTTTCAATCTGTTCTACTATCAAATGACATTAATCCATTCTTCAAGCATCCTCTTCAATCTTGCAATCTACCCACACATATTCAATTCAATGAATATGTGTGTAGTTTTTCTTAATCTTATTCTTCATGCCCCTATATTCAAATAAATTCAAAGATTTGAAAGATTATATAGTCACCCTTATCATCTCTTCCTCCATGGGACTAGCCTTGTATATGGAATTGATGGAATATCTCCCTATAGAGATGGAGAACTTGAGACCTATCTTATGAGCTCCAGATTAATGATCATGGATAGAAATAATTTGATGATCCATCTCCCTAAGGATGATCTTATTAAATGGATACCTTGGGAGCATGAATGGTTCTCTATCAAAACATCCAATTCTGGTAAATGTGAAGGTACGAAATTAAAGGAAAATACAACCATATTCACTCACTACCTTCCATGCTTCATCTAATACTCTTTTGTTTTGAATCTTCTTATCAAATAAACACATGTAGTGAGAAAAGAAAGCATCATTTTCTCTCTTGAAATGGTGTAAACTCTCTGAGAGAGTTTACTAAGAAAAGTACTTGTAAACAGGAACTTGACTCTTGTCACCTATAGTCGATAAACCTAGAAAATGCCTCATCGAGGCGGCTACATAGACAAGATAAGAATTCATGTAGAATTTTAAGGTGGTAGGTACCTTGGTAAACTCTTCACATAGAGCATCTGTAATTTGTTTGTCCCAGAAGATCTTCTTCTTATTCTGTTCGATAACATGGATGTATTGATACATCCATTTGTGGTAAGTATTGGAAGTCGGAAGGCCTTTTACTCTGTTGAGAAGAGTAATCAGGTCATTGACCTCCTCAATGAAATCACATCAGGGAAGAGTCTTAGGCCATCTTTAAATTGTAGGCCTAGGTGTTTTTAGCCAATTCTCATTCATATTCTTCTTGCATTTCTCTGAATTCTTATCAAAATATGCCACTGTTGATTGCATGTCAATATCTGCATATTGATCTATAAGAGAACATTTGAATATTGTATCAAATAAATCATCATCAAGTTTGATGAGTGTTTTATTCCCCTTCACACCATTCACTGATATGGTGATAGGATCATATCTATTGGCAAGAGCCAATACAAATTTTGGATTTTGAGTTGACATGGGAAAAGTGGCCACTAGATGAATTTCATTGTTTATGGTGGGCTCCATTTTGTAGGATACTGGTGGTGACTTCACCCTCATCAAGAACTCATCAAGATCCACATGACCAATCTCGATGTCCCTGATTTTGTCAATATTTGATGCCACAGAAGAAGAAGGAAACACTGGATGTATTTATTGCTTTATGAACTTCATTGACTTTTTTCTCAGTGAGGGTCTTGAAATTTGCAATTGATGCACTAAATCATGAAAAGATCATCATTTGAAATGATTAGCCTTCATAAAAATCTTCATTTGATAGGAAAAGTTCATTGATCGAGCACAAATTGATCAAAAATCATCAATTTGTATGTGTGTGCATTAGGTGCAAATTGGACTTATAAGTCTGATTTTCACTTAAACATAAGTTGTAAAATCAAAGCCAAGTGCATATCAGACTTAAAAGTTCAATTTGCATTTCATAAAAAGCAATATCAAAAAGTAATATATATTAGAGTTATAACTTCGATTTACATCATGGTAAAAATCACAAAGTAGTGCAAATCAGAGTTATAACTCCGATATACACTAATTATAATGTAACTGAATTAAGTGTATATCGAACTTAAAAATTTGATCTACACTTAATATATAGGAAAAACCAAAGATGTGTTGGGCGAGGTTCTAATCCCAATCGACACTTTCAAAAAGGAAAGCCAAACCAAATCATGTCGGGCGGGGTTCAAACCCTGACCAACACTTTTGCAAAGAAAATAAAAATAGCGTTGAGCGGGGTTCTAACCCCGTCTGACACTTAGAAAATAGCGCATACCAAAATACGTTGTGGTCAGGTTTGTAACCCCAAAAACCATCACTACAGAGATAGTGGTGGGTGTTGGGGATACAAACCCATCCACCCTCATTGCAACAAAAGGAAGAACAAAGGGTGGGATGGGGATACAACCCTGACCACCACCATAGTCATAGACTATGGTGAGGGTCGGGGTAATACCCCCCACCCAAGAATCACTACCATGAACAATAAAATAACAAGTAAAGGAAGCGAGGGTGTGTGCCCACCACACACCATGATGCATGCCATGGTGTGTGATGGACATATAGTCCTGTCACTACCATGATGCATGCTATGGTTAAAAAGTGAAATTGGATTTGTAGTCCAATACATATTTTGATCCGTGTCAGGTTTCATATCTGATTTATACCAATGAGAAAAACTAGGGCACGACAAGATAAAAATCGAAAGCTAAAAGCTTTGAGAAATCAATACATACCATAGTCAACGAATGAAGCTTGAGGAAAACGAGCTCTACAATCCACAAAGAAAGCGATAATGAGAAAATTATGGCTAAAATTAGAAAATAAATGGGTAAAGAAACCCAATTTGAAATGAACTCCAAAACATTAATTGCAAAATCGTGCATAATAAAAGTATAAATCAAACCTATAGGTCCGATTTGCACTCAAACAACCAAAAAGGTGTAAATCTATAGGTCTGATTTACACTAAAATTGATTACTAAGTGTATAACTGGATTTTAAACCTAATTTTACACTTAATGACCAAAGATGATGTAAAATCAGAGATAAAACCCGATTATACACCAAAACAAGGAAAATCACTTTTTAAGTTAAAATTTTGAAATTTTAACTCAATGAGGGAATTTCAACGTTGAATAACACATATTTGAGGACGAATGAGATGACCAAAATGTCTCATTTTCTTGATTTTGAAAGAAAAGAGGGCGAATTATGAAAAATTTGTAGGGGTCATCCTATTTTCACACAAAACAAAAATGAGGACAACACATAGCATCATGTAATTACATTCATAATCATTGCATTCACAACATCATTCATCATTTGCAATTACATGTGAAAGTAATCGTCACATTAACATCATCATAACATAATCACATAAGCATAAACATAACTAAAACATCATCATGATATAAACATTCCAAGTCATAATCATCATATAAGCATGTCAAAAAAACCAAAGTCATACATTT
The DNA here is from genome assembly GCF_030272615.1 of Cryptomeria japonica. Taxonomy (NCBI): domain Eukaryota; kingdom Viridiplantae; phylum Streptophyta; class Pinopsida; order Cupressales; family Cupressaceae; genus Cryptomeria; species Cryptomeria japonica. The sequence continues at coordinate 344,872,450 of NC_081415.1, forward strand.
TCATCAAATAGGCATATCTCCATCATCATATAAGTAAAAGCATATAGGAATCTAAGCATATAAAGAACATGCATCCATCCATCATGTAAATAAAGCATAAACCATATAACATGAATCCAATCATCTACGACATATCATATCATAAATAGAAAGTCAATGTCCAAGTGTACAATAATGTTAAATACATATGAAGATTGCACCTCAAGTCAAAAATGAATCATCAAATGCCACCAGAAGTGTGTATACATCAACAAAGTCAGAGCACATAAATTTGTGCAGTACTACCCCCAGAGGCGATAGGCCTCCCTGACCCTCCTACTGCTCCATTGGATGTCCTTGTATTTGGATCTCTATCTAGGGGATCTTGACCAAGGGGCCTTGAAAGACCTCTACTTTCTGTGCGAGATCGGTTGCGCCCATATCTGGTACTAGATATGTGAGCATAACTAGGAGCTCATTGACCAATAGGATCGTTGGCATAGTAAAAATTTCTATAATAATCAACCTCCTTGGGTGAGTATTTAGGGCTCTCTAAGGGTATCTATTGTGATGGTACCTGTAGTGGCTCTCTCTAATCTTTCGGCATGGGCCTCTATGTGCCCATATCTCTTAATAGCCACATCTCTCTGATGTTAGAGAGGAAATTTGTCTCTAAGCCTGTGCTAGTTGCCCCTGTAACCCCTGTACCATGATTTGTAGAGCTTCCATTTGTGTTGGTTTCTGATGGAGTGGCACTACAATCTGAACCACCTGCTGCTATGAAGGTTGTGGAGCCTGTGCACACTATGCTAGGGCATCTTGTAGTGGAGCTGATATGGGAGGTATATTTAAATGCCTCATCTTGATCAATGGTTTCTCCTCCTCCTCTATCTCATCTAAGTCATCATATCCTCCACCTCTCCCGACCTCTCCTCTGGTGGCCCCGATATCGCCTCCACCTCTCCCCTGGCCCTGACCTTCTACATCTCTGACCCTCCACCTCTAAACCTACTACCTAGGTCGGTCCTCATCATCATCGGCCACCTCTAGAGGAGGTATCAACTCTCCAAGCCTTGTCAGTATAGGAAGTGGATGCTCAACCCTGTACTATGCATATTGAGGTGTCATAGCTCCATCTGTGATATCTACAAGCATGTTCAATTGGAACATGGGAGGGCATAGAAATTTTCTCTAGAAATATTAAAATCAAGTGATGGTCCCAATCTACCCTGTCCTTGTGTGTACGATCATACAAGGTTGATCCCTAAGGCATCCCTTGGGTCCAACCAAAATGTCTCCACACATGAGTTAGGATGAATTTCTCAATAATATAAGGTGTGTGTCCAATCAAATAAAAACTCTACAACAACACAGGAACCTCTGTCGCATCCTCTTGCCATGCCTCTCAATCAATATAGGGTCTCCATATAACCTGATCTAGATCACCTAGTTCCCCTCTCTAGTACTCCAGTTTCTTGATCATTGACTAGGAAACTGCATGACTGTATGCATATAGATAAGGCTATCTAGATGCTCACACTTTATCTACAATCAACCGCATCACATCTATGTGCTCCCAAGCCCAAATCTGGAGTAATGTGACCCCAACTAACAAACTAACCGCTCTGTCATACACAATCTAGTGTAAATAATGATATATGTAGGCAAACATACATATACCCCATGCATACCAAGTTCCCTATGTCGCCAGCCCCTCTAGAATTCGGGCCCATCCCACTACGAATCTGTGAGATCTCCTGTCAGGACATAGGAAACCTCCCACCAAACTTGCTAGTATAAAAGGCAAAGACTGATAAAACTCAACCATGTACTCCCACATGATATCATTACCCTCGATATCCTCATCCCTAAAGAGTCTCAATAGAGCAGTTGTACCTCCCACCTCATGATAATCATACCTCACTCTCCCTAGTGATCGGAATGCATAGAATCTTGTACACGTCCTCTAGTGTCACTGTCATCTCTCCGGTCGGTAAATGGAATGTGTTGTGGTCTCTATGCCACCTCTCAGCCAGTGCGATCAGTAAACCCCTATTTTTCCTATACTCAAGCATGAATATAACGTGTGATAACCCACAAGAATCACTGATGGCCCTATCGACATTGATAAGATCTCCTCTCATCGCAAATGTCTTCAAGTATCACTCTCGAGACATCAATACATTGAGATCCTTCTGCAACATAATATCAACACAATGTCAAGTTCTTTATCAAAAAATTGATGTGATCAGTTATCATATTCACTCACTTGAAATTTTAATCAGTCTCTTTGTGTAATCTATCAAGTGACATTCATTCATCATGATGTTATGCAATCATCAAATTTTGAGTTTACATCATTGACGCTCATCCATCATGAGGTCAATTAAAATCATTTTATCAATGACACTCATCAATGATGAGCTCACACAATCAATCTAATCTATCATATCATCAAATTTTGAGTTTAAATCATTGACCCCCATTGATCATGAGGTCAATCAACCTCTATCAATCATCTAATTGAGCAAAAAAATCAAACAAATCAAGAACTTGGCATTTTAATCACTCAAAAATTACAAATTTAAAAAATCATTATGTCCCAAAGACGCTAAAACAAATTTTAAATGCGCTACCAAAACATTTAAATATGCTACCAAAATTATCAAATGCGCAAAGAAATGATCATATGCGCCAAAACATATCAAATGTGCTACATCATGCTTGTCCTCAAAACCAAAACCCTCAATCAAATGTATTAATTCAACAGTTAAAAGTACCAAAACATCAATCAAATGTGCCACGAAAAAAATCTAAAAGTGCAAAAATAAAAATAAAAATCACTAGAAGAACAATAAAATGCACTAAAACGTGCAAACTAGAGCACAAACACAAAAACCGTGAGAAAAAAAACTAAAAAATCGATAAAAATCACTCACAAATCAACATTTTTCAACAAAGAGTGGTTAAAATTCCATTAACGTAGGTCCATACACAGGTGGTCGCTTGAATCGTCGAACCCTCTCAAATTAGTGATTTTGGTTAGGTGGTGTCATTTTCTTCAAGCTCTCCTTTTCTCTCCAATACTCTATTCACCAAATAACAAATGTGCAAATGAGGTGGAAGAGGGACCCCAAGGGTTTATATATCAAGTGGTGATGTAAGCATGGTAGGCCACATGGGTGGACTAAGTGGGGTATGTAAGCCCTAGATGTAATCCCATTACATTTGAATAATCAAAATATTTTATTCGGAAGATCAATTGCATAAAAAAAAATTTTAAAAAAAAGTTTAAAAAATCCCCCAAATATCAAAATTTAAAAAAAAATCCCCCCAAAATAGCAATTTTCAAAATTCCACAAAAAATTGAAAAATTGAAAATTTTACCAATTGAGCTTCTGAGGGGGCCTCCATCCGTAATCGAAAATAAAAAATCTAATCAGTTTCATGCATTATATTTCAACATTCAACATTTAGGGCAAATAAAAAAATTTATCAGCCTCATGCATCATTATTCGACAATCAACATCTGGGGCAAATCAAAATTTTTATTAGCATCATCAAGCAAATTTTTCTTTGAATCAACGTGTCACCACACATCACTTCAAAGAGGGGCAAAATATAAACACCTATTTTTGTCCACTTGATTAAATGAATTTTATATTTGTTTAATTATCCTTCATCCAACTATTAATTTAATTCACATTTAATTAATCCTTTCTCTTTTTTTCAACTATTAATTAAATTAATATTTAATTAATTCACCCCCACCACCTTCTACTATTAGTTAAATAAATTATTCAATTTATTTAATTTAATTCACTTAACCAAATTTAGACCATTAATTAAATAAATAAATTGTATTTATTTAATTAAATCCCTCTCTCATATTTAAATAAATTAACATTGATTTAAAGCCCATCCCTCACATTTAAATAAATAAATGTATTTATCTAAAATCCTAAATCCATCACCCACTTGCACTTTCTAGAAAAAGCAAGTTGCACACTAATCCTTCTTCTAATCATGACTAAATCCCAATCATTAGCCTAATCCTCTTCTAAGTGTTTGCACATTCCTAAACTAAGGGATTAGAGAAGAGACACTTCTCAAAACATTTAAGGCTCTTACAAAGCCTTAAAGGCTTTCTCCCTTCCAAAAGTTAACCCTCAAAGTCTCCTCAAGCTTTAAAGGCTTTAATCCAACTAACCCAGCTTTGACCCTTGGTTAAAGACGTTATCTTTAACCCAACCATCCAAGGTAACCCTCAAGTCTCTTCAAGAATTTAATGATTTGACTAAGGTAACTCTTTAACCCTTGCCCATTCCTTTACCCCTTGGATAAAACCTTTATCCATTAACCTAACCTTAACCAAACCATCCATGGTAACCATCATCTCTCTTCAAGCATTTAATTCTATGTCCCTCTCCTCTCAAGCCTTCTCATGTTGACACTTGTCAACATGTGATTGGGTTGAAGGGAAGTGCATGGATTGATGATCATACCTTCCTCAATCAATCCTAACCCTTCCTCCATCAATTAAATCTTGGCCCTTCATATGCCCATTTCTTCTATAAATAGGACTCATTCTTTCATTATCCAGGTGCTACACAAGTCTTTCTCACATGTGCACAAGCATTTTTAGAAGCATTTTAGATCATAAGCTTATTATCATTAGCAATCCCTCATATCATAGCATAACATTTTCATTATCATAGATTAATTATAGGAAGCATTATTATTATCATATATATCTTAATTGCATAGCATATAGATCATTTTATCATAACACTCATTCTTTAGGTTGTCATTCTGAAAGTTAAGTGCTCAATGATCTGAGAGAAAAACATAACTTAAAGAATCCTTAGAGATAGAGAAACAATGGAACATCTTGGAAGGATTGTTTGCTTAACTTGGTTATCATTTAAATCCTTTTATATATAATGTTTCATTGGTGTGTCACTTTCTTTATGGTTAATTGACTGCCACACATTTGTGCATGTACAACAAAAATAACTATACATGCAAATATAGTAATTTTACAAATCATTTAAAAAATATGTTAATTATACATTTTATTTGTTTTTTTTTTAATTATTTTTGTATGTCATTTTTTTAATAATTTTTGTTAACACATTCACACTATTACACTTGATCCCATCTTATTAGTAGCATACCTATATTTAAAAAAATTATGTAAACTACATCTAGAGATATCAATTTAAAGACAATTATTCAATTACTACATTAAACAACAACGAGAGAGACACAATTATAAGATACTAATGCTAAATATATATCTCATTGACAAATTTTTCATCACTCAAGTTAGCCTATAATGAAATTAGGCACTGATAAAGTAAAGATAAACAATTACAAAATTGCTTAAGTATCTACAAGATTGTTTTGATTATAGGTAGACTTTAAATATGTTATAAATCTATAATTGTTAAGGGATTCCCCCTTACTCAAGTACATGATGGCTACATGCAATACATTGATAATAAAAGACTCCATATATATGATCAAATCCAAATGGGATAGAAAGAAATCCTATATAATTTTAATATTTGTTTCAATAAAAAAAATGTATTACCAGTGGCCTCAATCATGAGATTCAAGAAAAGACAACTTATGAATATAAAGGCCTAATGTGCACTTGAACCTTCCTAATTTCAATGAGCAATACTTGATCTTGTTACATGATGGTAAATATTGCAATTTCATAAGCTTCATTTTTTTTATCCAAGAGAGAAGCATATGCCATAACACTGGTCTTGGGGCATATACTAGCCCTTGAAGCTATCTTCCTATACCAAGACTCAAATATATGACTCAAATATAAAATTAATAATACTATAAATTACTTCATGGTTATTTTGATTTGACAATGACAAATAAGTTAATATAACAAATTAATTATATATTTTAATAAATAATTTTAAATTTATAATACAATTCAATATATATTAAATAATTTATTTAATAGAGAGAACACCACTATTGTGTAAGCACATCAAGATAAATCAGAAACAACATCATCTATCATTGTTGCAAGCATATCAAGACATATTAAAAATAACATGTTTTTGATTACGAAAAATTAGGTTTTAAGGGACCCGAAACCCGCTTACAATACGAAGGATAAGCATGAAAGAAACTAGAGAAGGCAAGACCTAGACAGAAAAGTTGCAAAAAAACCAGCAGAAAAACTAGCAGCTAGGAAAAAAGGACAGCACAGAGCCAGCGAGAAACTAGCAACCAAAAACCAACATTACATATCAAATAAAAACTTTAATGGACTCCTCTTCATCTTAACCAACAACATCATGGCCTTAGTGGCTTCTCTCAGATCTTTGTTCTCCTACTTCAGCTGAATGTCTTTTGTCTTTGTCTCCAAATCACTAGTCGTTTGCCTGGTCCTTCGCCTGGAGATTTGTGGAGTAGAGCTAGAGGTCAGCATATCATCAATGATTACCATATCCTTATTCTGTTGTTTCCTCTCCAAGTAATCCAGCAAGGCATTCATATTTTGAGATGAGATCCTCAAGACCTCAAGACTATGATTCATAAAATTCTTCAATGCCTTCTCAGTTTTAACAACCTGATTGATGATGATTTCATTATCAGCCTCGGTCTTATCTTTGACAATTCTAATCACATCTTCCAAATGTTTCAAATCACCTTTTATAAGTTATTTCTCTGACCAGTCCTGCATTTCAATTTCATCGTCTACTTCGCTGGTTTCCACCTCCGCACTCTTTTTCCCCAAATTAGTATCCTTGATCAAATTGTGAATCTTATACTCCAGGTCTCTTTGTTTGCTCTATATGCTGGTAATATTTTCAATAACCCACTTCTAAAAATTGAAAGACTCCAGCGTGCAATTTTGAGCGGCATTCAAAATGGTGTTCATCATATCCCTTCCCTGCTCAGAGCTCACAGAATTAGGGTTAGCTTCCTCCATGGAATTATAGGCAACATTCCTGCTATCCGAAACCATAGGGTTAGAAGCAGGGTTTTCAGCATAAGCATCTCTTTTCTCTTCCTCCTCTTCTCCAGCATCCTCTTTCTTCTCACTTTCCAGATCAATATCTACCTCCTTCCCATGTTCCTCCTCCATACCATCAACCACATCTGTGTCCACTTTATCAGTGTCATCCCTCCCTTTTTTATGGATAGGAACATTAGACAGATCATCTTCAGACTCAGAGTCATTATGACTCTCTAAAATATGAGCATTTGTCACCAGATTATCATCCTTGCTAACCCTAGATTTTTTCTTCAAGTGTTCGTAAATGAGTAGAATAAGCCCTTGATGGGCTATGGGGTAAGATTTGGGCTTTTTGGCATGGTCAGCCAAGCTCTCATTTAGGGAGGATGCTAAATAAAAGGGTAGAGAAATCTTAACCCCATGCCAGAAATGATTAAGTGATACGGGTACATACAAAAATAACATGTTATCACTATAAGTGATACCTGTATTTTTTTCTCATTCATATCATTATATCAGGCACAGCAACATATCACTATAATTAATATCATCATACACCTTTTCATATTCATATATACATACATGATCAACACATCATCGATCACTATAAGCAATAGGAAGACATATTTTGTAGCATAATTCTTATTGTCATAGCAGATATAGCTATCGATTAACATAGCATACTCTCCATTGTCACATCTAGGAAGGCTAATATCATTTAGCAACAACACATATTGATATTAAGATTATCCTTGCATATTTATCAATCATTCATATTAAAGATATAAAAGATAATCTTTGTTGGAATCCAAGAACGCTGAGGGGGTGGGGGGCTGTGAATCAGTGTTCTACCAGAATGATCAATTTTAACCTTATTAAAACATGCATACACCAACCGGTATACCGGTACATACAAAATTGAAAGAAGTAAAGCAATCAATAATCCAATCACATAAATGAACACAATAACACACAGAGGTATACGTGGAAAAAATCAAAGAGGAAAAACCATGGTGGGATTTATGACCCACAATATCAGTCCACTGACCATATGAGGAGATATTACAAAATATAGGGGCCTGCACTTGCAAGAAGGCTTACAGCCTAGAGCACAATGCTTAATCACAAAATGAACCTCACTGACTACATAAAAATCTAGACTACAATCTGGAGAAATGATTGAACTACAAAGATAGCATCTTCTATGCCTGAATATAGTTTCGGTTAAGCTCTGTCTGTTCCGGTCTAAAACCCTAATCCCTTTACTAAAATACCCCTTACATAAATATCCTCACGTACATGATCTCTCTCATATATTTTGCATCTCCTTCACTATTTCCTTCCCAATTATATATTCACATGATATATCAAAAATGATCTAACCAACTGACCTATATACCCTTTACAATTTATCATGCCTTATGTTGGCTTACAAAGATAATTACAATGTCAATATACATGTTGGCTAGATAACATAAATACATGAATATCAAAAACAATTGCCGATTCTGGATCCAAAAGATGTCAACCTCCTATACCGATAACCTAATTCTAAACCATGTTGGCTTGCATTGCCGGTAGCCTGAGAATTCCTTTCAACCTGTCGGTGCAGGTGTCGATGCCGGTGTAGTGTCTGTCACTACACAACTGACCCAAAACATGAAGCCAGAATAAATTGTCATGTTGCCATCAATGACAACATAGTGAAACCACCAATTGAGTGTCAATTTCCAATAATCTTCCCCTTTGGCATTGATGGCACAAGAACTGTCTCGAGACCCAGAAAGAGTCAATCGGAAGTGATAACTGATCGGAAAAGAACCCAAATGAACTAAAAATCTAGAATTAAGCACATGAACCCACCTAGAAACCGAAAATAAGATCTGCCACAAAAAGAAAGCAACTATCGGTGCCAACCTGTATGAACACAAAAAACTACATAAAGAACCAAACAAGAACAAAACTGAAAGGAAATATTTTTGGATGATGCAAGATTGCTCATCGACCGGGGATTCTCCTGCATCAAACAACCTAGGTAGAAAACATGTTCCATGAGAGGAAACTCATGAATATCTAAAAGGATTCGGAATAAAGACCTCATGCTCAATTTTTATCCAAATGTCTTGTTTATCTGCCAACCTCTGCTTTAGCTCCTCCAGTGCCTCAACTGGCTTCTCTAACCTTTGACTCTCTGTTTCTCTTCCTTTTCTTTAGATTTGCACATTGTCTTTGTTTACTGCCTTCTTTCTTCTGCAACTCTAAATTTGTTTTTCCATACAACTTCATCCGATTTGTCTCCATAAGCTCGTTATCCTCCGGTTCCTTATGTCCATCAAGCTCAACTATCAGATCCTTCTGTAAACTCATGCCACCCTCTGGTATAACCTCTACAGTTGGTTCCATCAGATCTTTCTTCAAATCACCTTTTGGTTTAACCTCTGCCACTGGTTTCTCAGTACTGCAACTTTTCTCAGGACTCGGATTCTTCACCTCCTTCTCTTTCTCCTTCAAAGATATCAATGTGAACTTATGCCCATCTTTTTCAATAGTGACTAGGTTTCTTCTATAGTCATAAATGGCTCCTCTATCATACTACCAAGGTTTTCCCAACAACACATGAAAAGCACTCATAGATACAACATCACAAGAAACTTCATCTCTAAAAGGGCCCAATGTTGAAATTCACCAAACACTATTCCTTTATCTCTATCTTTTGATCATCTTGTAACCAACTTACCTCATAAGGACAAGGATGCTCAATCCTCTTCAATCCAAGATTTGTAACCATCTCCTCAGATACCAAATTGTCAGTTTTCCACTATCTACATAACCTTGCAACACTTACCACCTAATTTACACAAAGTCCAGAAAAGACTCCTCCTTTGAGTAGATTTGGTATCCTTTCTTCTGAACATAAGGGATTCTCCTTGCTCTGATGCAGCTCTGATGCACACTCAGATCTAGTACCTTCACCTTTTGGTTCCTCATTTTCTACACAACTTAATGCCATTCCTTATTTGCATTCATATAATCTGTGTCCGGTTTCTTCACACTTGTAACATTTTCTAGTAAATTCTCTATCGGTACTGTTGCTACCTTTCCTTTGAGAATTTTACTCTGGTTCTTTACTCCACTTAGGTTTTGATTCATCTTCCTCAACTAGTTTCTTCATACTATCACTCATTTGTCCTTTTAATTTCTCCTTCCCTCTATTTAGTTGTCTTCTTCTTGTCTTCTCCTCGGCCTTCAAAGCATACTGGTAAGCTTCTTCAACTGTGGAAACATTCAACATACTCATCTCATCTTGAATGTTAAAAGCAAGTCCATTGATGTACCTTTCCACCTTTTCTCTATCCATCTCCCTATGTCCAGATCTAATCACCACCTTGTAGAATTCCTCGGTATATTCTTTCACAGTCATTTTTCTCTATTTCAGGATCTGCAACTTCTTGATCAATTCTAGTTCATAGTCTCCTGGTATGAACTTGGCCTTCAATCTTGCAACCATCTATCTCCACCGAGTGATCTTCGATTCACCATTCTCCACTCTGTCTTTCTATAATTATTTCCACAAAAAGGCATCATTCCCTTTCAACTTAGTCTGTTCCTACTAGACTCTCTACAAGTCCTTGACATCCTCAAACTCGAAGTAATCCTCCATCACTCTGATCCAACCAATCAGATCTTTCGGGTTCAATGTTCTAGAAAAGTTGGAAACTTCAACTTTATGAACTTTACTCACTTGCGCCACTACTTTGAGAAATATTTCCTCTCTTTCATCTTTTGGTTCTTTAGCTTCCTCAATCTCTTCATTGGCTTCCTCATATTCATCCTCAAAATTAGGGTTCCTCCACAAACCAGCCAAAACATTTTGGATTGTGTTCCTCACTTCATTCTTGAAGTCTTCCATCATCTGTGATACCCTCTGGGGGTTTGTCTTTCTCGGTGGCATCTCCTCTTCCACTCTGGTGAACTTCCTCAACTCGGCGATCTAACTACCAATTTTAATTGCCTCCCCTTGGTAATCTATTGAACACACATGCAGCCTACCTCCAATCGGCGATCTATCCACCCAAAGGAATTCCTCAATGTTCGCAAACAATTCTTCCACCAGCTAGTCCATAACCAGCTCTGATACCACTTGATATAATCAAGGTAGGGACAACCAATGAAGGAAAACCCATCCTTGTAGCCTAACACAAAAACCATGCAAGATATATCGGTAACACAACACCAGAAATGGTAGAAAGAACAACCGGTAATAACACATAATACATAACCAGTAAATAATATGAACAAATCTCATTACAGTCTAAAGAATTACACATGCCACATGTTGGATCGTAGTCCAAGATACAAATAATTCTTACAACACAATTACAAGATCCGTAGATCATCCACATATTAGATCGGCCTCCAGAAATAGTCTATCGGTTCTACCCTATTCTGGACCTCAGCCTTTCGGCCTCAGTCCACCAGATCAGAATCTCGTTGGATCTACATCTTTGTTTGATCTTTGAACTCTATCTTTGATCTTCTAACTTTTTCCCCCTCAAATTATTCACAAACTTCCATTTATATCATCCGCATATAATTACAACTCTATCAAGTCAACCTAAAGACCAACCGGTTCATGAAATGTGTAACGGTAACATGTTGGCTCAAATCACTAAGAACAACTTCCAAAATGCATAAGACAATGTGTAGTCCTCCAAGAACATTGGACATGGCACAAGAAACATAAATCAATGATCTACAAATCACGAGGATCAACCACAACCCGATCCAACTTCGCTCAACACACTGCCGGAATAACCAGTAAGAACATATCAATCGGGCGAATACCAAAATCGATAACTCACTGGGATTAAATCCAAATGTCATGAAACTCAAACATGAAAAAGATGACTAATACAAGGGAATAAACCCAAAACCACAATGCTAAACTCTCAAACATGAAGAAATGCCATGATATCAAGCAATTCCCCTTAAAACTGCTCAACTGATAAGAACTAGACCGGTGCTCCTACATCAGACTCTTGGGGTTAATTGAAAAGTGAGTCCCGTCACTTGAATAGGTTTAAAAATCTGTCAATAGGTACTTGCAACTACCTCAAGGGGTTCATCATTCTTACTACAGCTTTCAGTTGCCTCTCCTTCGTGATCTACTAGTCCAAACTACAGCCTGCCTCAATCGGTGATCTATTCAAGTGTCCACCCACAAACTGCCTCAAGATCAAGCTCTAGGATTAGAGATCTACCTATGAACCTTTCTCTATCTCATGTTCAATGATCTGAACAAGTCCACAAGTTGCCTCAACTACCTATTTAACCAACCGATGCACAATCAGTACTCTATCCAACAACAGGTTCACAAACTAGCTTTGATACCACTTGATCCAACCATAACCGGTAAAACCCTCAAAGAGAATCAACTAGCTTATATAGCAAGAGAAACACAATGAAAGTAGTAAGAAAACATAAGAAGATTACATAAACAAATCATATTAATATCTTAGAAATTATGTTAGTCATCCGACATTCATCAAAGAACATCTGGCAATAACTAGTTATATGCAGGCTATCAGCCAGATACAATCCAATCCGGGACTCTAAGAATCAACCAAATCACAAAATACAAATCTCAATCCTTATACTCAATTCTACTTCCTCTTCCCCTATAGATGATTACATAATAAATATTTTATACCCACCGAAACATATTTGGGTCAGCCTCATAAGATTACATTTACCAATGCAGGAAAATGAAATGTGTAAATAGGTCAGGCCTAAGAATTATAGAAATATTTTCAAAAAATAACAACCACGAAGTGCGGTTCAACAGGAAGGTTGGCCACACACCAAATAACATCAAACAAGACCCAAGATAGATCCACATACCAAGAATCGAGCCAGTAATGAAGGAAAACCAACCGGTAAGTATAAGAATTGTAACGGAATCCAGAAACAATCAACCAGAAGAAATAACTGACTGGAAAAGAACCCAAATGAACTAAAAATCTGGAATTAAGTACATAAACCCACCTAGAAACCAAAAATAAGATCTACCACAAAAATAAAGCAACTACCGGTGCCAACCGGTAAGAACACATAAAACTACATAAAGAACTAAACAAGAACATTACTGAAAGGAAATATTTTTGGATGATGCAAGATTGCTCATCGATCGGGGATGCTCCTGCATAAGACAACCCAGGTAGAAAAAGATGTTCAATGAGAGGCAACTCATGAACATCTAAAAGGATTCAGAATAAAGACCCCATTGCTCATTTATGATCCAAACATCTTCTTTATCTGCCAACCTTTTCTTTAGCTCCTCTGGTGCCTCAACCGACTTCTCTAACCTCTGACTCTCTCTGTTTCTCTTCCTTTTCTTCAGATTTGCATATTATCTCTATTTAATGCCTTCTTTCTTTTGCAACTCTGATTTGGTTCCACCACACTACTTCATCTAGTTTGTCATAATCAGCTCTTTGTCCTTCGGTTTCTTTTATCCATCAAGGTCAACTGTCAGATCCTTTTGCAAACTCATGTCACCCTCCAGTATAACCTCTGCAACTGGTTCCATCAGATCTTTCTTCAAATAACCTTTTGGTATAACCTATGCAACCGGTTCTATCAGATATTTTTGCAAATCTTCTAATATAACCTATACCACTGGTTTCTCAGCACTGCAACTTTTCTTAGGACTCGGATTCTTCACCTCCTTCTCTTTCTCCTTCAAAGAAATCAATGTGAACTTTTTCCCATCCTTTTCAATAGTGAATACGTTTCTTCTATAGTCATAAATAGCTCCTCTATCATACTTGTTGGTGTAAATAATATTCATTATGGATATTATTACACTTAACTTAAGTTTTCTTAGGAAATGCATTTCATAGTAGTTTGGGTGTGAGACACTTGGGTGTTTGTACCACATTAGGATAGTGTGTGTAGGAAAATTTCCACCTTTTGTGGACTTATCTTGCTGTTACATTCCACATTCAATGGGTGATCCACCTCATGTGGAATATTATATTGTTTTTCTTACCTACCCACACCTATTTCCTACCTACCCTTGTTTCTTATTGAGCCACATGTCATGTTTGTGTTCTCACATATCCATTAGCCTTGCCTATATAAGCAGACTCATATTCATTGTATGTAACGATTGATGATTCAGTTGATCAGTATTTTCATCTTGATATAATACAGTTTATTCCTATCATTATTTTGTATCTCTTATTTGTGCTTTCCATTGCCTCTAATCATGGCAAAATCTCACATGGTATCAGAGCCATTAGAGTGCCATTGGTTTGCCAATTGAGAGAAATTTGGGGTTTGCATTTTGGAGCTTTCTATTGCAAGTTATTATTGGAGCTTGTTGGGTCAGATATGAGGTCACCATTAGATTGAGGAGGTTTGAGCAATTAAGAATCACCTTTTATTTTGCTCAAATCCGACATCCGAGGCCAAATCTAGAGTCGTTTGAAGGTGGAGGGTGGTCACTTGTCCCAGCACCGATCTGCAATTTTGGAGCATTTTTTGCCAAATTTGTCATCACTGTTGCGCTCAGAAGACCCCAAAACCCCAAGATCAACTGTCTATTCATCGAAAGTGGCCTCCATTACCCCGCATTGAAAAAATCTCCCCTCTTGGCCTGTCGTACGGAATTGCAAGTATAGGTCTTAAAAAAAAAAAAAAATTCGTTTTTAATTATTTTTGAAAATTTTTAAAATTAAAAAAAAAAAATAAATTATTAAAGGGGGGTGCATTTTTTGGGTTTTTTTTTTTTAAAGAAAGCGAAATTTTTTAGAAAAAAAAGGTGGGGGGTGGGGAGTGTGGACCATCATTGCAGGAGATTCGACATTGAGGTGGAGCTTCATGGTCTCTTCTTCTCTCTTATGGGGGGGACATATTTTTTGTTCTTCTCATTCATCATTGAGAGCATTGTGTGCTTTCATCTTCTCTCATATGGGGGGGACTTTTTCCTCACATGGGGTTTTGTCCTTCACATACTTCTATGAGAGTTCTTTGTATATGGTTTTCATCTCTCTTTTGGGGGAGGGTTTTTCTTTCTTTCCCCGCTTTGTGAGAGATTTCATTGCATTGGTTTGCTTGCATTTTAATTTGTACATGGGTACCTAACATGGCCTAGTAGCCAGGACCCATCTTGCATTGCTTAGTTGCATTGTAGACTTAAGTGCATTCCCCTCAGTTGCACTTAAGGGGGGGGTGTTGGTGTAAATAATATTCATTATGGATATTATTACACATTACTTAAGTTTACTTAGGAAATGCATTTCATAGTAGTTTGGGTATGAGACACTTGGGTGTTTTTGCCACATTGGAATAGTGTGTGTAGGAGAATTTCCGCCTTTTGTGGACTTATCTTGTTGTTACATTCCTCAAGAAATATTTTACTTTTGTGTCATTTCAGCATATTCCTAGATCCGCAAACAGAGCAACAAATGCTATGGCCACCTTGGCATCCATACCAGAGTTACAAGAGTCTAATTTTTGCTTTGAATTCCTTGTGGAATAGTTACATTACCCTTCCTATGATTCTCTAAAGTCCCAGATGGTTTGTTCTATTATTAGACATGACTCATCTCGCTACAGCCATATTTACTCTTATCTACGAGACCAAATCATCCCAAAAAATCTTACCCATAATGAGAAAAGGAACCTAACCTGTAACGCTTCACGATACGTCATCATTGCTAATGATTTGTTTCGGCGAGGTTTGGATGGTACATTTCTTAGGTATCTAGAAAATGAAGATTCTAAACGTGCATTATCGGAAGTCCATGAAGGTATTTGTGGATCTCATTTGAGTGGTCTTACTTTAGCTCGAAAACTACTAAGGGCTAGCTACTACTGGCCAGACATGGAGAAAGACCCTATAAAGTTTTCTAAAACTTGTGAGAAGTGTCAGCTACATGGGAATCTCATACATGCTCCACAAGGGATCTCATACCCTTCATTACACATTGGCCTTTTCAGCAATGGGTGTTTGATCTCATTGGTCAAATATATCCTACATCATCCAGTGGACACAAGTTTATCATAATTTCCACTGATTATTTCACTAAGTGGGTAGAAGCGGTTCCGCTCATCAAAGAAATCGGTAAACAAGTAGCTATGTTCATCCTTAACTATATCATTTGTAGGCATGGGATACCTTCATCCATCATGACTGACAATGGAGGACAATTCAAGAATAAAGATCTAGATGACCTCTGTAATAAATTCAAAATTAAACGACACTGGTCATCCATATATTACCCTCAAGGTAATGGACAAGCTGAGGCATCTAACAAAAACCCACTGACTCTTTTACACAGAACAATAAACAAATCTGGGAAGGATTGGCATCTGTAGCTCAATCCTGCATTATGGGCTTATAGAACAAGTATTAGAACACCTACTGGGGCTACACCTTTTTCTTTGGTGTATGTATCCTAAGCAGTATTACCTATTGAAGTGGAAATACCATCTTTAAGAGTTTCTTTGCAAGGTCTTGTTACTGATGAAGACTATAGAATATCTAGATTGCAAGAACTTGAATTGTTGGATGAACGTCAACAAGTGGCGTTTGATCATTTGAGAGTGTATCAAAAGAGAATGTCCAAAGGATATAACAAGAAGGTTCGACAAAGATAATTTCAGGTTGGTGACCTAGTTCTGAGAGAAAATCCTAAAAATCAATAGTTTCGAGACAACAAAGGGAATTTTGAACCCAACTGGCTAGGTCCCTATATCGTTACGGCAGTCTTTGGCTCTGGTTCCTATTAGCTCTTAACATCGAAAGGAGAACAACTACGTGAACCAATTAACACTGTAGGTTAGGAAATAGGAAATCATTAAAGAAATATATAAAAGGACATATTATTCATTATTAGCTCAATCACACATTGCAATGATCTAATCCTAAGCACACTCAATAGAGACATAAAAACAAAGCATTCAAAAGCAAATATCATGCAAACCAGATAACAATTTGGATGCTTCTTCCATGCGGCTCCATTGTTCTTCTTTCTTCTCCAAATAGGTTTGTTGTGGATCTCACCTTCAAGTGCATACACACCTAATTATGAAAGCAAGATTGACATTCAAGAATACTCGAAGCGTAAGTTCAATAATCTGATCAGGGATTATTAATTAGCCTTGATTGATGAAGATCATCCAATTTATAGAAGAATTGGAGAGATGCACAAATTAGCATGATAGTGATTCGAATGGAAATTCAAATCAAGAATAGCAAAATTATGACATATCTATGACAAATTGCTATGCAAGGCTTATGACAATTTTATGACAAATTTCTATGTCAAGAATTTATGACAATTTATGACAAATTCTATGACAAATTTCTATGTCAAGAATTTATGACAATTTATGACAAATTTCTATGTCATTTCCATAAATTTAGGAGAGAAATAGGAGGAAATTGAATTTAAGAATTAAGAAATTAGAAAATTTAGAAAAAGAGGAATTAGGAAATTAGAAATTAGTGAATTAATCAATAATTTTTCATTTATTAATTAATTCACTCACAAAGAGGAATAATTAGCCAATTAAATGAATATTTAATTGTAATGAGAAAACTTAGGATAAATAAGTAATTTATTAATCCTAAAGGAAGAAATGACGCACAAGGTTAAATGATTAAATCATGAAACCCTAGAAGGTGAATTAGCAATGCGAGAATGACAAAAAGATAATTAATGTCGATTCGATTTGATTTTGGATTGATAAATGACCAATGTGATAAATGATTTGATTGAGAAAATGCGCCAATTGATGAGGAACAATGACAAATTGATCCAAATTGACACAATTGAGAAGGACGACGATCGATGACAAATCGATCGTTAAATGACAAGATTGACAAAAAAGACAAGGATTGATGACAAAAAAGACAAGGATTGATGACAAAATAGATTGCAAAATGATAGGATTGAAAATGACCACGACTGATAACAAATCAATCGCAAAATGACAAGATCGAACATGACAACGATCGATGACAAATCGATCGCCAGATGACAAGATTGAAAATGATAAGCATTGATGATAAATCGATCGCCAGATGACAAGATTGATAAGAGGATAACGATCGATGACAAATTGATCGCAAGATTGACAGGAGGACAAAACCCTAATTAGGATTCACGATGTCCAAAATGATGACAAATAAGCATGCACATTGATGCGGCAGGATAAAATTGATCAAAATCATGACTGAAGATTGTTGTCGACAAGACCAAATTCAAACACGAGACAAAGGAAGAATGTAGAAGAATGACTCAATGTTCGCAAATGATAAAAACCAAGTGCGTGACATAGGAGAAATGTTAATGCGACGCAAAAACCTAAAATGAGGCAATGCACAAATGTTAAAGTATGACCCTGCAAGCGTTGACCATCTTTGGGTGTCTACATTTTGCCCCTCTTTGAGACAATGTGATTTTAAGCGTTGTTTCAAAGAACAATAACTAAAATGCCCTAGACAACGATAATGACATATGCATGCCCCCTCGAGGAATTGGCCGGAAACATGCAGAAAAGAGGCCAATTGATCGATAAAAATGATAGGATCGAACGGACTGACAATCGGAGATCGGATGCATGAAGGACAAGCAATGTAAGGTGCACAAGACCACAACCAACATAAGATGGAGAGGATGCACGTCCATCTATGCAATGACAAAGAGCTATAAATGAGACCAAGAGGGTGAAAATTGCTCATTTTTACTAGCTAAAGAGGAGGATTTGTTGCTTTGGACAAGGACACGTGCAGAGAGATGGTGAACATTCCAATGGTAGATCACCTTGGGGAACGTGTACGCACATTCAGACGACCAGAGGACGCAGGAGCAGCGATATGTATCTCGAAAACCCATGTTTTCAATTTGATGAATTTGACGCGTTTGCAGGACATTGCGGGGCCCACAGGGGATGCAAAAGGGGACTTCTGCGCTTGTGTAGTCTAATTCTGCGCTTGTGTCAGGTGTTCTGCGCTTGTGTAGGAAGACACAAGTGTAATTTACCTGACACAGGCGCAGGTTCTCTGACACAGGCGCAAGAGTGCATGAAAACCCTAGTTTTGGTCAAAATGACATGCAAATGATCGGAAAAGGGGGGATAAGAGTAGGATAGGTCAATGAGATGAAAAACACCCTGATTTGGACATGAAAAAGAGGAAATGCAACCTGTAGGAGAAAACCCTAAAACTGACAAAATGATGCCCCGATTGTGATGCAGAGTCGACAGTATCCGTTGATCACACGGGAGAACCGACCGGATTGTTTCATGCTACGACATAGACTCAGGAGCACAGAGAGAGACACATTAGCAGGACTGGGGATATATTACATCACATACATGCCCGAGATTAGGGAAAACACAGGATTGCTTACCGCATTGGCAGAGCGATGGCATTCGGAGACCTCCTCATTCCATTTGGCGACTGGGGAGGCGACAGTGACTCTAGAGGATGTATGGTGCATCCTCCGCATTCCGATACATGGGGAGATGATAGAGTATGACCCAGTGATAGGTAGAGACACATTATGCAGGCTATTTGAGTGTGACACAGATGATTTGGACATTGTCGAGAGGGAGATCGGCTGGGAGAGCATGGCTTTCGAGTATGATCGACGATACGTGGTGATAGCAGTTGTGATAGCATGTCTTCTAGCAGGGGATAGACGAGGACATGGATTCCCTATTGGATGGGGAAGAGTGCTAGAGAGGATGGCGATAGAGGGTACGGTGTATGCATGGGGACCATGTGTACTGGCTATGCTGTATTTCCAGCTACATCAGATAGCATATCAGGGAGTGCAGACGCTGAGCTGTGGAGTCACATTGCTACAGGTATGGGCATTTGAGTATATTGCCATATGTCGACCGATTACAGAGAGACAGATTGTACCACACCGACCATATGTGTATAGCTATGGAGGAGCACTGAGACAGGGTCCGTTTGGATACATATTATACTGGCGACATGAGCTAGACAGACTGAGAGAGTTCATATGGAGGCCATATCGAGATTGCCCCGGATGGTCAGATGATCATGAGGAACTACCATATTGCAGACAGGAGAGGTACCTAATTGGGCGACCAGTGAATCACCAGAGAGTGATTGAGTTGTACCTACCAAAGAGGGTCAGACAACAGTTTGGAGAGCGATAGGATGTACCTAGGAGGATGGCATGTTTTGCCCGATCTCACAGAGAGACGAGTCAGTGGGGTAGTATGATTCAGCCACACATAGCATATGCCAACTTTGCACAGCTATAGAAGAGACAGTGGGAGTGGTGGTCAGATGTGGTAGATGTTGGGACGACAGAGGAGTATGAGATATGGTTTGCACGACGACGGCCAGTGCCTTTGACGAATCCTGACATTCCAGTACAGAGGAGACAGGAGGACTTCCCACTCACAGGAGAGGAGGGAGATGATGAGGATGAGGAGGATGATGAGGGTGAGGATGATGACGGAGACAAGGATGAGGGAGATGGGGATGATGGTGGGGAGGACAATGATAGAGATGATAGTTTGGAGGATGATGAGGAGCCAGACTCAGCTGATCAGGAGACATTGCAGGATATTCCTATAGAGCCGGAGACAGCTAGGACAGAGGAGATGGAGATGTGCAAGGCTACTATAGCGATTCAGCAGGACTATATTGCGACATTGGAGAGACAACATGAGCAGTTTAGAGCGGAGATAGCCAGACTCACAGAGGCTCGAGATACAGCCATAGCTCAGGCACAGCGAGAGGGACAGAGAGTCACTGAGTTCATTGGGTCGATTAGGGATGCCAGTGCACGGGAGATGGCATAGATGCTGGTAGAGACCAGTGAGGAGAGACTATATTGGAGGACACTATATGAGAGTGCTGTTCCATCAGAGCGGAGAGCACCTTCATATCGGGCACGATCGAGGACAGAGAGTAGGTCACGCTCTCGGAGATCATTGAGCAGTATGGGGGTGAGTGGACCGATGAGACCACCACAGCCAGGACGAGGAGGGACATCATTTGTGAGACATGGCAGGGATGAGGAGGACAGAGGGAGCACCCAGTGACAGAGGCACATACTCCTTATGACAGACAGTGGACATGATATAGTGTGACATGTTGTAGTCAGCCTGCGGGCCATACTTAGGACAGATAGTCCAATTTTGTACTCCGATATTATTATGATATGTGATATGAAATGCATCGATATGATGGGATGCAATGTGTTATGATTTGTAGTTATTTTGCTATGTATGGATGACTTATGTACTTGTTTATGAACATGTATGAATGCATTTTTATGTATTTTTGATGTATTTATGAAATGAAATGGATAAAATGCTTGATATAATATGTGATGTGATGTGTGATGCAAATGTACTCACCAAATGGATGCAGGATGCAGCATGTATGTTTGGAGATCGGAGCACTAGACCGAACTGACTATCCGACCGAATGGAAGAAATGTTAATAAGAAGAAAATGAGACAGAGGACATTTAGAGATGAAGAAAGACTTGCTTTCAGTAATGCACTTTGTAGGTGAGAACCTTTATTTTTATGTAGCAAAATGGATGTGTAGCATCATGGCATTGAAGGCCAGAGCTGAAATGCAACCCTTTTTGCGAAAGACAGACACATCACAGACAAACAACAATCACAATCAAAAAAAGAAAAGGACCATGAGCCATCCCGGTCACTCTAAATCACTCAGTGACATCATCGAGCAACATAGGAACATGATCGAGGATAAATCAATAAATGATAAGACGCACAAATTCAAGCAAATCAAACAAACATCTTGATCTTCATTGTCAAAAGTTGAAAGTGCTGATAGGACGATCATGCTATCTAGTTTCAGGAAATGCGGTACCCCGTCTAAGACAGGACATAGTCTGGTTTCGAGTATACCACACCCTGTATAAGACCCATGATAATGTGCCAAGGACGAATGATTTTGAGGTTGATTGATATGACAACTCGGATCAGTTTGGATGTCTGGTTTGAGTAAAAAGTTCATCTGTTTAAGTGTGATTTCATTAAAGCACAGCGTTAAATGGATTGCGAGTGTCATTGGAGGAATGCTCAGTAAGCTATCTTATGCACAAAAGGAATAATTTATTGCAAAATGTTTGTTTTTTGGATTTTGGAATTTTACAATTTTTTTGTGTTCATTTTTTTCAGGACTTTATTTGATTTTTATGAATTTTTTCAGGACATTATTCGATTTTTTAGGATTTCAGTTTTTATGATTTATTTCAGGACATTATTTGATTTTTTA
The DNA here is from genome assembly GCF_030272615.1 of Cryptomeria japonica. Taxonomy (NCBI): domain Eukaryota; kingdom Viridiplantae; phylum Streptophyta; class Pinopsida; order Cupressales; family Cupressaceae; genus Cryptomeria; species Cryptomeria japonica. The sequence goes on from NC_081415.1 coordinate 344,894,738, forward strand.
AGAATTTTTTCAGGACATTATTCGATTTTTATGACTTTTTTCAGGACATTATTCAATTTTTTTGATTTATTTCAGGACATTATTTGATTTTTATGACTTTTTTCAGGACATTATTCGATTTTTATGCTCCAGTGATTGATCATGACAAGGGGAAGGCACCCAATGCGCACTTGAAAGAGACATAGACCGGGACCAAAACATATGTTCAAGAAACTGGAATAGGCAAGACAGTGATGTTGACCAATAACAGGCCTGGAATAGAACATTGGGTCGAGACAAAGATAGGCATGATAAACCGGCCGAGAGAAAGCATAGCTAGAAGTCATGATAGATGATGGAGCAATAATCTCATTACTCATGGCGCCTGATTGCCAGGTTTTCACCATGGTACTTGCCCAAAGCGCCTGTTTGCCAGGTTTTCACTAGAGGGCGAATCATTTTTTGCTTTTTTACTTTTCTTGCTTTTTGCTTTTTTTCTCTTTTTTTTTTTTCTTTTTTCATTTTTTGTATTTTTTTGTATTTTTTCAGGATCATATTTGAATAAGTACCGATAGAGAATTATGCCCAGTACTTGCGAAGATGCATGTTGTTGATGGGATCGGACAAAGGTTCACCTTCCGGGGTAGCAAGCTGATATGCCCCCGAGCCATATGCTGCAGTTACTATGAAAGGACCAACCCAATTAGGTTCAAACTTGCCCTTGATGATGTCAGTAGACTGTGCATTCTTGGGATTTGCCTTTAAAACCAGGTCTCCCACTTCGAAGTGTCGCCCTTTGACCTTCTTATTATAAGAGCGACGGAGACGGTTTTGGTATGCTTGCAAATGTGCCAGAGTTGTCTGACACTTTTCATCTAACATCTCAAGCTGATGCAGCTGAGAGACTCTGTGTGTCTCATCATCAATCAGGTGTTGCAAGGAAACCCTCAAGGAAGGAATCTTGACTTCCAAAGGTAAAATGGCTTCCGCACCATACACCAAGGAATAAGGTGTTGCGCCAGTAGGGGTGTGGATAGAAGTGCGATAGGCCCATAATGCTGGATTTAACTGTATGTGCCAATCTCGACCAGCGTCATTGACAACTTTCTTCAAGATCTTGATAGTGGTTTTATTTGATGCTTCAGCTTGACCATTACCTTGTGGATAATACGGACTGGAAAAATGATGTTGAATATGAAATTTGTCACAGAGTTCTTTGACATCTTTATTCTTAAAAGGGTGACCATTATCAGTGACTATGGCAAGGGGAACCCCATACTGGCATATGATATAATTTAGCAAGAATTTTGAAATTTGGAAACCAGTGATATAGGTCATGGGGATGGCTTCGATCCATTTGGTAAAATACTCTGTAGCTGTAATAATGAACTTGTGTCCATTTGCAGATGTTGGCTGAATCTTGCCAATAAGATCCAATCCCCATTGAGAAAAGGGCCATGGAGATATGACAGAATGAAGTTCTTGGGCTGGTGCATGAATATAATTTCCATGGATCTGGCACTTGTAGCACTTTTTAACAAAATCATGAACATCTTTTTCCAAAGTGGGCCAATAATACCCAGCACGAATCAACTTTTTGGCTAAGCTTAGACCATTGAAATGGCCCCCACATATACCATCATGAACCTCGTGTAAAGCCGTTTGTGCTTCGTCAGAATCCAAACACCTGAGGAGGGTATGGTCAAAGGAACGGCGGTAAAGGGTGTCACCGATGATGACATATTTGGCTGCTTGTCAGATAAAGGCTCGACGTTGGTTAGCAGAAAGGTTAGGTGGTAAGGTTTGGGATTTCAAATACTGATATATGTCATTGTACCATGGGGAATTGGGACCAACAAGAATGCACATCACGTCAGCTGTCGGAATGTCAAAAGAGGGAACCAGCAATTGTTCAACCAAGAATTCACACTTGTCCATATTATGAGGCATATTCAACATGGAAGCAATCATAGCCATTGCATCTACCGACTTGTTTTGCATTCTTGGCACTTGACTGAAATGGATAGCTGTAAATTTTGTCTTGAAGAAATCTACCATGTGCTTATAAGGAATAAGCTTTTCGTCTTTTGTTTCGTAGTCATCGTTAACTTGTCGGATGACTAATTGAGAATCTCCATAGACTTGAAAATGCTTGACATTCCAGTGGACTGCTACTCGAAGTCCTGTAACCAGTGCTTCATACTCTACAATGTTATTGGTGCAGGGGAAAGTTATTCTGTAAGATTTTGGAATAGAATCACCTAGAGGGGTGACAAACAAGATGCCTGCTCTGGACCCAAACTTGGTATGGGACCCATCAAAGTATAACTTCCATTCAGTAGATGATGTGAAAGCAAAGACGGATTCATCTGGAAAATTAGTCAACATGGGATGATCGTCAGAAATAGGAGCGTCTGCAAGTTGATCTGCTATGACTTGTCCTTTGATCGCCTTTCGCTCCGTATACACAATATCAAATTCACTGAGGATCATGACCCACTTTGCTAGGCGACCCATCAAAGCTGCTCGGCTAAGCAAATACTTTAAGGGATCAATTTTTGCAACCAACAATGTTTGGTGGCTTAACATATAATGTCAGAGCTTTTGTGTTGCAAACACCACTACTAAGCATGCCCTTTCAATAGTTGAATAATTTAGCTCATAGCCTACCAGTGTCTGGCTGATATAGTAAGTAGCTCTTTCTTTGTCGTTCTCATCTTGTTGAGCCAAGAGAACTCCTAATGCTGTTTCAGTTGCAGAGATATACAATAAAAATGGCTTGCCATCGATAGGAGGCATTAGAATAGGCGGTGACAGCAAATAATCTTTGAGAGCTTGAAAGGTTGATTGGCATTGCTCAGTCCATTTAAAAGCGACACCTTTGTGCAATAGATGCTGGAATGGATGACATTTGTCGGCCAACTGAGCTATGAAGCGGCGAATTGATTGGAGCTTTCCTTGCAGACTTCTTAATTGCCGGAGGTTTGAAGGTGGAGGCATATCCATTATTGCTTTGACCTTGGCGGGGTCGACCTCAATGCCTCGGTGGGAAACAATGTATCCGAGTAATTTGCCAGCTGTAACACCAAAGACACACTTTTTTGGATTGAGCCTGAGTTTGTAGGTCTCCATTCTGTCAAAGATTGGGCCCAGGATGGCTAGATGACTATCTCTAGTAACAGATTTGCATAACAAGTCATCAACATAATCCTCCATCAAAGTATGCATGAAATCATGAAAATTGTCATCATTGCTCTTTGATATGTTGCACCGGCATTTTTGAGACCGAAGGGCATCACATTCCAACAATAAGTGCCCCAAGCATAGGTGAATGCGGTCTTATGTTGATCTTTAGGTGCAATGCGGATTTGGTTGTAGCCGGAGAAACCATCCATTAGTGAAAGCATCTCATATCTAGCGGTCATATCCACTATGATGTCTATGTTTGGCAATGGAAAATCATCCTTAGGGCATGCTTTATTCAGGTCCCTAAAATCTGTGCAGATGCAGATGCCCCCAATTACTTTGCTAACTGGTACTAGATTTGAAATCCAGTCTGCATAATCAATGGGTCTGATGAAGCCCACATCTAGTAATTTTTTCAATTCCACTTTGACCAAAAGAGCCACCTGAGGATGCATCTTTCTAAGCTTTTGTTTAACGGGCTTAGCATCTGCTTTCAATGGCAAATGATGAAGGACTAACTCTCTATCGAGGCCAGGCATATCTGCATAGGACCACGCAAAGCTGATCTTCTTCTCCAGAAAGAAATTGATAAAATCTATTTTCTCTTGTTTTGACAGGGAGGCAACAAAGTGAATGACCTTAGGGTTATCAGGTGTTCCCAGATTTATTTCCTCGGTCATCTCCACTAGCAATGTTGATTTGTCCTGAATTGATAGGGGTACGTCCACTCTTCCACCTTTGGGCGCCTCAGAAAGGTTTTCACCCGCAGGTACGTCTTTTATTTTTACTTTTGTATGATCAGAGAGTGCCTTACGGTTTTCACTCAAAGATCTATTCTTTTGATTTTTTTCTTTTTTCTTTTCTTTTTCATGACTGGAAGAGGGAGTTGACTCCCCAAAATATGCTGTTGAATCTAGGTCGATAACAAATCCTGCCTTATGATCGCCCTGTGGTATGCCTTCCTGTAGTCCCAAGAACTCTGCAATTGCTTTGTCATTTTGAAAACAGTCCAATGTGAGCGGTTCTTGTTGGTCATATTGGATAAGTTGGGGATATATGAGGGGCATGTCATCATCGGTTGTAAGGATAGAGAGGGCTGATATGGTAAAAATGTGAACATCTGTGGTGTCACTATCCGAACTGCTTGTGTCGGATTCGGAGCTTGGATCCCAGAATGATTCTATCCAAGCATGAGGACATGTTTTAGGAAGAGGATTTATTTCATGTTTGTCCTCCATAGGCAAATTATCAGGGTCAATGAAGATATTGTCAAGGGCATAGGAGCTAGAAGAAAAAGAACTCCACTCCCATTCATTAGAGTCAGTCTCGGGTCGGGTATCCTCAGGTGTTATTTCATCGTTAGAAGCACGCCCTTTTCGACACGGGGGCATTTTGGTAGATGTGGATCCAATTCGTAATGGTACAAAACCTAACCCTAAATTTGGGGGTCGCCTCGTGGGTATGACAGGTTCTAGCCTTCCATTGTGGTTCAGGCCTAAGCCACTGTAGCCATCATATCCTTTCTTTTGCAGCATAGTAAATCCTTTGCCATACAATTCCACTGGCAACTTGACAGGTGGGGTTTCAGTTGGATCTTTATAGAGCCAATCTATGACATCATCATCTACAGTTTCTTTGTCAAGTTCTCCCCATCTTGCAAATGTAGTAGGAGGCTGATATTGAATAATGACCTTGGGTTCCTTTTGCAATAAATGCGGTTTTCCATATGATTTCGGAGATATTGGCAAATTCCCGATGAGGAATGTTTGGTCCATTGAATATTCTCCACACCCTTGATCCTGTATCTTCAGTTTTCCTTTGATAGCATCTAACAATGCATTGGGATCCACATAACTGTCTGATTTGGCCTCTCTATTGACTGGGACTTGCTGCCGAGGAGTATCCTTTAGGGTAGCACAGAACTGGAACGGATTAGGATCTCCTAGAATTGTTATCTCAGTTCCATTGTAAGGATATTTTAGACATTGATGATAAGTGGATGGAACCGCTTTCATGGCATGGATCCATGGACGGCCAAGGATCATATTATAAGGGAGGTCAAGGTCTAGGACTTGTAGGAAAGTGTTTTCTGTCACGGGACCAACTCTGATAGGTAGTGTAATTATCCCTTTGGATGGGCGCTCAGTGTCATCATAGGCTTTGATTGTTATTCTTTTGGAAGCATCAATATCATTTTTTGTATATCCGAGGCCAATGACCACTCTCAAGGTGCAGATATTAAGACCTGCTCCGCCATCTATCAAGACTCGCCGGATTTTGCAATTATGGACAAAGACTTCTAGGTGCAAAGGGTCATTATGGGGAAGCTTATCAGGTGAGATATCACTATCAGAAAATGTGACACTTTGGGAAATGTCTAAATGTCCAATCCGCGCTTGAAATTGGTCAACATCAATATCTGTCAGGACAGTGGACTCAGTCAAAGCTTTATCTAGGACTGCATGATGCATGGGAGACATTTTCAACAACTCTAGAATGGATATTTGTGCAGGTGTTTTTCCTAGATGATCCAAAAGATTATACTGACTTGCAGGAATTGATTTGGGAGGAGCGGCAGGAGCTCCTTTCAAGATGATTTTGGACCGACGAGTGGTGACGGCACAAGAAGGATCTAGTTCTTTTATTCGCAGGTGGAAACATACTCATTTGACGCATTAAAACAATTAATAACATTGTGATAACCGGTATTTGCATAATTGGCCGTTTGAGCAGAGTTGGAAGAAGACGCTTTACCCTTGTCATGATCAAGCAAAGGAGTTTTGAAAATAGTATGATCAGTGTTAGAGGTCGGGTGGGGTGGATCTATCTCAATTACTCCTTGCTCCAATAAATCTTGAATCATATGTTTTAGTTGAAAACATGAAGCAGTTTTATGTCCTTTGGACCGATGATACTCACAGTACGCATTATCATTCCACCAATGCGGCTTTACCGCTGGTTCTGCTTTAATATCTGGTAGCTTGATAAATTTCACTTGTATTAATTGCTTCATTACTGATTCAATAGGCTCTCCCAATGGCGTAAACTGTCGAGGAGGCCCATCCCGCGATCGGAAGGGTTTGCGTTGTTGATTTTGTTGTTGGCCTTGTTGTTGATTATATTGTTGAGTATGCTGTTGTTGAGCATGTTGTTGATATTGCGGCTGTTGAGAATTTTGTTGATATTGCAACTGTTGAGTAACATTGCTCATTGGTGCTTGATTTTGTTCCATAGTTGACATGTTAGGAGCACTCAATTTCTTGATTGTGAATGGGGGTTGATTTGCATTCACCGCTCTCGCATCAACAACACCATCATTAGTGACATGCTTGTTCTTATACCAAAATCTGTTTCTGTCCCCTGAATAATTGGTATTGTCATTGTCTTTATTGAGCTTGATAATTCCTTTAGCTACCAGAGCTGTTTCAATGCTCATTCCCTTCTTAATAAGTTTCTCTATAGTACTGGGACTTTTCAACTTTAGCTCATACATCATTTCTGGGACCAAATTCTGGATAAATAGATTCACTTGTTGTTCTTCGGGTATATCAAGAGAAGAACGACTATACAAGCTTCGCCATCGTTGCAAGAAAGTCACTAATGATTCACCTTGCTTTTGCTTGGTGTTGCATAAATCTGACATGGTTACATCATTGTCGATGTTGAACGCAAAATGAGATAAAAAATTTTGAGCCAATTCAGACCAAGTCTTTATATTTCCTGGCAAATGTGAATACCAATCCATAGCTTGTCCCATGAGACTTCGTGCAAATAATCGCATTAAATATGTCTCCTCATAGCTCACTTCCGTACATGCCGCAAAAAATGCTCGAATATGATCTTTTGGATTGCCATTCCCTTTATATTTCTCAAAATTAGGTGCCTCAAAATGCTTAGGGAATGGAGGCATGTATACACTCTTGTCAAATGGATTAGGACATAAATCTTGATCTGTATACAACTTCTTTGTTCCTTTAGTTTCTAATGCGTCAACTTTTCGTTGCAACTTCTCAAGTTGTTGAGCAATTGTATCAGAATTTAGAGGTCCATCATTAATCCCAGTTGGTATCCTTTGTCGATACATCGCATTTTCGATCGGTTGTTGATACTCTGGAATGGCCGTTTGTGGTGTTTCCGGCATATAACGTTCTTGATACATCGCTTTTTGTTGCGGTTGTGCTATGCCTTGATATTGACTTTGTTGTTGTGCTTCTTGGAGCCTAGGTTGATATTGCAATTGAGTAGGTTGTTGATATTGCACAGGCGCCAATTGCGGTTGTAAAGTAGGATGGCTTGCTTGTCTTGGCACATATTGTGGCACATGTTGGTGTTGAGGCTGACGGATCGGAACTTGTTGACTTTGTACCAATTGTCATCGTGGTGTATATCCCATCATTTGTAAAAAACTTTGTTTAGGCGCTTTTCATCGCTTCTCCTTAGGATGGGGTATAGCACTTGCATTAACTTGTTGTGTTGCTTGTCCAATCCATTGTGATGGTTGCAAGTTTGCATTAACTTGTAATGGTACCGAAGGCGCTGCAACTTGTTGTCGAACATGAAATTGTTGTTGTTGCACATTGCTTGTTTGCACATTCGATTGTACCTTTTGTATATTACTCAATTGTTGCAACAATTGTTGTTGGTGCAAACCATTATCTATAGCTCTTTGTGTTGCCATTATTGAAGGATTTGTCGCAATAGTATTCGACAAAGATATTGAACTTAATGGGACATAAGAACTTTGTTGCATCGTGGAATTATTTTGGACATTGGTGACATTAGGCATTCCAGTTGTGAAGCTTTCCTGCATCTTAGATTTTGATCCCACTTTATGCATGTAAGGAACCACTTCTTGTTGAGGGACAGCTATCAATACTTGTGTGCTCTTCATTTGATCTTGCGTCACAGGTGTTGTGTTGAATAGTGGATTATTTATCGTTTCAAATGGTGACTTTTGAGGAATAGTCACTGTTAATGCCTTTGAAGCACGTTTACTCATCAAGGTAGGTTGAGTTGCTTGTTGTGCACCTTCTTCATTTGGATGCAGGGAAAAACTTAACAACTCACCACCTTGTTGTTCTTGCACATTGATTTGGTCACTTGAAGATGTCACATTACTCATCATGTTAAGATACTTTTGTGGAAACATCTTAAAGACTTTGTTCAAGAACTTATCCATCTTTTTTATTATCTTCGGATCTTGAAGGAACATGTCAACATCGTCAGAAGTATTGGAATCAGATGAGGAATCTGGTTGGACATTTGGATTCGTTTCTTGGTGAAAGCCTTGATCTGAACCTAATCCTTGTGAGAGGGTTGGTTCTTCATATAATGTTTGATTTTGAATGTCATGTTGCAGGTGTGGTTGATTGAAATTGAAAGGCGCACTTTCTCTTGGAGTTGGTGGAACACTCCCATGTCCTGGTTTCATAGGTACAAATACTGGTTCATATAATGGAGGTGGCCCAAGTTGAACCGTTCCATATGGTGGTAGAGATGTGTTTGAGGAACCTTCAATTTGTACTGTTTGACTAGTTTGAAACTGCGAATTTGCTATGTCATCCATGGGTTGATACATTGGTTCACTCATCTTCTTAGATCTTGATCTTGTCTCAATAGTCATGTCACTTATGCAAATGCAATGTTTTTGGAATTTTTTCAAAGATAATATGTGATATGCAACTAAATGCAAACTAAATAGATGAAAATGCAATCTATGTTTTTGGTTGTTTTTGAAGATTTTGACAAACTTATGAATGCAAATCTAAAAGAGACCTTTAGGAAATTGAAATGATGTCTAGACCTCAAAGGACAAAAGGACTTAATTTGACAAAGGACAAGATGACAATGTCTCCCCTATATGCTTGGATACTAAGCTAGGTTTGACGAAACGATATTGATGACAAAAGGACAAAAGACTTGATAAGGTCTAGACTTCTTAACAATGACTTAGGGTTTATCAAAGATTTGGATTACTCAAGTATGACAAGACCTAGGTTTGACACTATATGCAAAGGGACAATTACTATGAAAGGGACCCTACTATGATATGATAATGATTCAAGCTCAATGAAGAGACTTAGGGTATGCCAATATGAATGTATGACAATAGTATGACTTTAATGCAAGAGGACATATGCAAATGGATAACTCTTATTGATATGCAAAGGAGTATGACTTAGGTGAAACCTAACCTTGATACTTGACAATAACTTTGCAAAATGCAACCTAGGATGAACCTAAATGTAAGTGACATAGATGTTGAGACAAGTTTTTGAACAATGTTGGATAACCATGCTTTAGGAATATGATCTTTGAATCTTGTTGAATTTTTGTTGGATGAATGTCTCTCGTGTTTAATCTTATGTTGGATCAATTTGTTTTGCTTTTGAAATGAGATACCATTCAAATTTTGACAAGAAAAGAAGACAAGATGTTTCAACATAGACTCAAGACAATCATGCTCATTTCCACATTTCTTATGGTAGGCAAAGACATTAGGTACTTGAGAGGTAGACTCATTATGAGATTCAAGGAGAATACATAGATGCTTGACCCCACGGGCTCCCCTCCACAGCACTCACTTCTCAGGGCAGCCAAGCATCAGTCCCCATGGAAATCTCCCCATGGCGAACTTAGTATCTCTTCCAAGTATCCGAACTTGTCCTTCTCAAGCAACTAGAAGGGTTTTTGGCCTCTAAAAACAAGGTGTTTAGTAAGGATTTCTGTTAAGCATTACTCCTTGATGTCATGCAAGCGTGATTGAGACATTAAGCCCATCAAGATACCAAACAAATGTAGTCGCGCAATCATGATTTAGACCAAGAGGCCCTACTTAGATGTTGATATGAGAAAGAGTTCAAGGGTCATCACTTCCCAAGTAACTGCAATTCCCACGTAACACTTCCTTCAAAGCTTTCGCTCATCGGGTATTTTTTTATAGTGAGTTAGAATGCCAAGGAATTCTAGGCGTACTCACTTTGGGTCGTTCCCTTCTCATGATTATCACTTGCTTGTAAAAGCAAAGTGGTCGGGAAGGCAGGCCCTCTAAGGGTGACAAACAATCAACAACACAAGCATGGTATCGAAGATCTGGATTTCTAATCACCCTATGAAGGATGAGAGCATACTCTCCTACTCCAATGTCACACTTAACAATCAAAGCAAACAAATTTTCATTCCCACCTATTTATAAATCACTAAGTGCCTAATTAAAAATCTCAAACACACAGTTTGGTTGTTTCTCCAAGGCAACCTGCAAAACCCAAGTTAGAGGTTTGATTTGTTGTCTTTGACCATCGATTCTGCATAACACATGTTAGTAGTTTGATTTATAGTCTTTTCCATGTGTATGCCAAGATTATGCACAAATAATTAGTACCAAAATCCAAAGCACAGAAAATAGAATGCAAAAACACCAAAAATTTCAAGTAAAAACTGCATTTTTCACCTCTGTTCTGGACTTTACACAAGTGCAGAACTCATGACATAGGCGCAAGATGTATGACACAAGCGCAGAATGTCACCTACACAAGCACAAGATGCAGGACACAGGCGCAGAAGTGTCCAGAATACCCTGCACGGCCCTGTTTTTGGGTTTTTGACCTGCAAAATCAACTTGAAAGCACTCCAAAACACAGTAAAGGGGTTAGAAGGTTAGTATTCACGTCAGGTTCACCAATTAGAGTAGGTTAGGAAATAGGAAATCATTAAAGCAATATATAAAAGGACATATTATTCATTATTAGCTCAATCACACATTGCAATGATCTAATCGTAAGCACACTCAATAGAGACATAAAAACAAAGCATTCAAAAGCAAATATCATGCAAACCAGATAACAATTTGGATGCTTCTTCTATGTGGCTCCATTGTTCTTCTTTCTTCTCCAAATAGGTTTGTTGTGGATCTCACCTTCAAGTGCATACACACCTAATTATAAAAGCAAGATTGACATTCAAGAATACTCGAAGCGTTAGTTCAATAATCTGATCAGGGATTATTAATTAGCCTTGATTGATGAAGATCATCCAATTTATAGAAGAATTGGAGAGATGCACAAATTAGCATGATAGTGATTCGAATGGAAATTCAAATCAAGAATAGCAAAATTATGACATATCTATGACAAATTGCTATGCAAGGCTTATGACAATTTTATGACAAATTTCTATGTCAAGAATTTATGACAATTTATGACAAATTCTATGACAAATTTCTATGTCAAGAATTTATGACAATTTATGACAAATTTCTATGTCATTTCCATAAATTTAGGAGAGAAATAGGAGGAAATTGAATTTAAGAATTAAGAAATTAGAAAATTTAGAAAAAGAGGAATTAGGAAATTAGAAATTAGTGAATTAATCAATAATTTTTCATTTATTAATTAATTCACTCACAAAGAGGAATAATTAGCCAATTAAATGAATATTTAATTGTAATGAGAAAACTTAGGATAAATAAGTAATTTATTAATCCTAAAGGAAGAAATGACGCACAAGGTTAAATGATTAAATCATGAAACCCTAGAAGGTGAATTAGCAATGCGAGAATGACAAAAAGATAATTAATGTCGATTCGATTTGATTTTGGATTGATAAATGACCAATGTGATAAATGATTTGATTGAGAAAATGTGCCAATTGATGAGGAACAATGACAAATTGATCCAAATTGACACAATTGAGAAGGACGACGATCGATGACAAATCGATCATTAAATGACAAGATTGACAAAAAAGACAAGGATTGATGACAAAAAAGACAAGGATTGATGACAAAATAGATTGCAAAATGACAGGATTGAAAATGACCACGACTGATAACAAATCAATCGCAAAATGACAAGATCGAACATGACAACGATCGATGACAAATCGATCGCCAGATGACAAGATTGAAAATGATAAGGATTGATGATAAATCGATCGCCAGATGACAAGATTGATAAGAGGATAACGATCAATGACAAATTGATCGCAAGATTGACAGGAGGACAAAACTCTAATTAGGATTGATGATGTCCAAAATGATGACAAATAAGCATGCACATTGATGCGGCAGGATAAAATTGATCAAAATCATGACTGAAGATTGTTGTCGACAAGACCAAATTCAAACACGAGACAAAGGAAGAATGTAGAAGAATGACTCGATGTTCGCAAATGATAAAAACCAAGTGCGTGACATAGGAGAAATGTTAATGCGACGCAAAAACCTAAAATGAGGCAATGCGCAAATGTTAAAGTATGACCCTGCAAGCGTTGACCATCTTTGGGTGTCTACAAACACCATCCATTTGAAGAAATTATTTACTTAGCATTCTCTACTCCAGTAACCTGTACTACTGAAAAAAGTCCTTAAAAAAATCATAAAAAGTCTTGGAAAAAAAAAAAGAGAGATAGAGAGAAAATGCCCTAGTGAAAACCTGGTAAATAGGCACCTTGGTAAAAAAAAAAAAAGAAGATATTTTTGCCAAGTGGGTGAAAACCTAGCAAATAGGCGCCTCTTGTACTCAAGCGCTCCATCTATCAACGCAACATTGGCATTCTTGCTTTCATGCATCTACGCTTTCGCTTGTACACATATTTCAATCACTTTTGTGACACTTTGGTTGGCTGGAACCCTCATGGCTTGAAAATGATTAATTTCCTAGTCTTAGGTTAATCGACAAAGCACATTACATGTCCTAAGAAGTATCAACCAAGTCAACTTTATGTTAGTGAAACCTGGTCATCCACTCTGAGTCAGTCACCTATCTCCTAACTACTGAAGAGTTTTATCACTGAGTACACAAGCAAACAACATTACTGAAAATAATCACTAAACGGTTTGAGCTATGCATGAAAGTTTTTTTGGTGTGTTGTCTTTTATATTGGTTTTCGATTATTATCCCTCTGAGTAACTCGAGGAAGTCTATCTTGACTAAGAGGAGCAAGGATTGGGGGCATAATATTTTCTTTATTTTCTACTTGTAGGAATGATTTTGATGATCTGGAAACATCTAATCAGCCGGGTGTCTGTGATAAGAGCCTTAACATCAAGGTGAAATTGCCACACATACCTCAACTTCGCTTATTTGTATGCTATAGGGAGGTTCACATCATTTCTTTATCTATTTTAAGGGAATTTATTTATCATGCAATCCGGGCCCTTGCAAAATCTGTCCAAGGATATGAACAAAAAAAGGGTCATTGTGGAAAAGACAATTAATATTGCACATGAAAAGAAAGAAACTCTAATATGCCTGCTATGTTTGTTAACGCTCAGTGATGAAACTTAAGCATTTCAAATCCAATGACTAGGTCTAGGTTGCATCTCATTTTTGCATTTCATTCTGCATTTTGTGAATTTAGAGTGATTTTGGTATGGTAACAATGATCTCTTTATCTTCTGAATGAGAGTTGGAAGCATCATCATTTCTTAGCTAAGTGGTCTCTTTTTCATCATTTCTTTGATCGAGTACTTGTGCATTGAGATGTTAGCTACATACATAAGCATTTTATATAGATTCATGCATTCATTTTCATTCATCTTATTGCATAGAAAAATAACAAATTTGCATTCCTAGATACTCATTTTCATTCATTCATTTTATTTGCATATGAAAAGAAACAAAAAAATAAACATCCATATTCATTTGCATTACATCCATACTGAAAAGATATGCATACATATAGAATAAAGCATATAGAAAGACATCTCATAAATCAGTCGACACAAGTACAATGAAGTCAAATCAAGGTCTCATGTATATAATTATCAATATCTCGGGGTACAAAATAATGTCAACTGACATATACAAACTCCCATCGGAGTAAGAATCGTAAGGGCTACAAAAAATGGGTGTGTCTACACAAAAATCTAAGAGCTACACAAAAAAATATAGCTCTTTGCCTCTCCCTCATTGTCAATCGATGGAGGAGGTGGAGCCTGCTAACCAAGGTCCTGACAAGGTGCCTAAGCTCCCTCAGACCGTGGCATGTACTGCGAGTAGGGTACAACCTGTTGCGCTACTAGAACCGCTATGCTATACACTGCAACATAGTAGGTTGTCCAACTCATTTGATGGAGTACCTCTTACCGCAAAGCATCTATCTCAACCCTCATCTCTGCGATCTGACAATCACACTCAGCCCTCTGCTCTGCTAGCTGTTGGTTTTTCTCCACCAGCTATGTATGTGCCACTGTCAACTCTGATTGCAGACCTGCCAAACGTGCTCTCATCGACCATGCTGCATCCATCCCCTACTCCCTCATAGGCTCTCCACCTCCATCACCACCTCCATCTCCACCTCCAACTCCCCTTGCTCATCTCTCCTTTGTCTCACCTATCTAGGAGCTACTTGCTACTCCTCACCACCACCCTCACGTACCCTAGCTCCACTCAGCCTCACGCTAACAGCCCTTAGGGATCCACCCTCTCTTCTCTGCTGCTACCTACCCCCAACTACCACCCTACTGCTGCTAGTGCCAGGATCGCCATCTGTACACCTCAGAGCCTCGACTCTCTATCCCTGCCTATGACCCTGTCCATGTCCCTACGCGGGGGCATCATCCTCAACCTCCTCTATATGAGGTGCCTGCTCTGCTGGATCAATAAATCTCAAGAAAGGATGTTGTTGAAACCAATCCCTGTACTGGGGCAATACCCCCGCATCTGCAATATCCTCTAAATAATCTGATCTCATTCATTGTAACCTAGTCAGCTTCTGCATACCTAGGGCGTATGATATCCTCGACACCCATCCCTGCCTCTCCTCATCTGCATAACGCGTGTATGCGGTAAACTCCTATGAGATCCCCTGAGGTCTACCATACTACCTCATCACTCAAGTAACAACAAATCGCTCAACCACTGTCACTGATCTACCTATGAAAGGATGAGTCATGAATAGGTCCCTACGAACAGCTCTCTAGTCATCCCAAGGATCAAGACCCCTGTACGGTCTCCATATCATAACTATAAGATCGTCTAGCTATCATCTCCAATAATTTGTCTCACCTAGATGGGGTTGAGTAATGTATCCAGAGTAGCTATAAACAGTCGGCTATTGTGGATCTCTGGCATCATCCAAAATCGGTCTGCAAACTAGGAGGTGCTCCTAGGTCCATATCTATAATATCAAAACACCTGCAACCATGCTCTTCCCCTCCCGATAGAAAATCTCATGCATCTCATGATACATGTGTGCTAGAATACAAGAACCCCATCCTATTCTTTGAGGGTGCTCCACAAGCCTCTCTAGCATCCTGCCTCAGCTGCATAAGAAACCTTGTTGTCCCCTATCCGACATAAGAAAACAACTGATGAACCCTGCTAAGATGCATGCTGGTGGAAACCGATCACTGTACTTGGCCATCATGTCATCCCAACTGATAGACCGTGTAAGAATGTCTGCATCATGAAATACATGCCTCTAAGCTAATAGGCCAGGATGCTATGCTGAATCATAATCCACCTTATCCCCAGCAAATGGAATCCAGAGAATCCTATATACATCCTTAGGAGTAATAGTCATCTCCCCAACTAGAAAATGAAATGTGTTATTCTCAGAATGGAATCTCTCAACAAGTGCAGTGAGCATCCCATGACTCACATAGATATTTGGCATCTGTAAAACGTGAATCAATCCGCACAAATCAATATGTGCTCTGTCTATATCAGATAACTCATGAACTAATGTCATAGTCAGTGGATAGACACATCTGAAAATAATGTGAGGTAGTCAAACCTGCAAGAATCAAACAACAGATCATCAGACAACATTTCAAATTATGCTACAAGACAAGTAAAACATCACGCAAATCCAAATACATTAATTGCAAAATCAAATTTTCAAGTTTGCACACTCAAGAATGCTCACTGTTTTCTAAACGACATAATACAGTAGAGGCAGAAATGTGTACAAGTCAGGAATGGGCATAGTACAACAAAAGACTCTGATACGACATGAAACAAGCCCTAGAATGACAAAATGGTTCATAACAAGCTCGTACGATACAAGGGTATATGTGGAGCAAAAAAACTAATGACTTAAAATGACAAAAGAAATTCAAACAGTTTGTCATACAACACAGGATGTCATCTCGCATGACAAATCAATAAAACCCAACTTTCACATTGCTAAAAATTCAAAAAATCAACACAAAAATTCAAAAATGAAATGATTAAAAGGCATAAGATTGGACACTTACCGCTGGCTCATAGTTCTGAGATCGATTATGTCATCTCTGGCGCTCGAATCGATGCTCCTATGTAGGAACCACCATTTTTCTTCACAGAAGGTTTTTTGAATTTTCAAACTTGGAGGGTTAAAATGAATTGAAAATGACACTTTTACCCCTTATATAGCCAGAACCCTAATTTGTCAACTTGCTCCGATGGACATGAAAATTGTACCCTTAGCTAATTTGTCTGTCTTGATTCCATTTTCAAGTTCGAAATCCAAATTCAACATCATTCTGCTAGTCAATTTCACAAAATTTGGACCACTTAGTGCTTTTCATCAAAAGCTCATTCTTTCTTCAAATTGAGCTCAATTTCTCAGTAATCAATGTTGAATCTCAATTTTATTCTACAAATCAACTTTGCGCTCAATTTCTCATCAATCAATGCCAAATTTTCAAAAATTCCTCTGAATCATTTGTGCTCAAACCATTATCATCGCCAACAATTGCTTGAAATCATGTACCCTCACTATCTTTCGATTTTGCTCCCGAGAGGGCATACTCATGACCTTATGACCTCATATATTCAAAGTCGAGAAAAAATTTCAAATCTTCATCAAAAGTCGAGAAAAAATATTTTTCAACTAAACAAAATCAAATTCTTATTGCTAAGGTGTATCTCAACTTCATCGCTTCATACCAGGTTGAGATTTCTTGATCATCTAAATCGAATCAATCACTAGGGGCATATTAGTTTCATCACTTCAAATCAAGCTGATATTTGTCTTCATCTAAATCAATCTCTTAATGTTAATCAGTTTCATCGCTTTTCATCAAGCTGATTATTCATTTAAACTCAATCAAAACTTTAAAGAGTATCTTTGATCACACGCTCAATCTAAGCAGGTGTTCAGTTTCATCGCTTCAAATCAAGCTAGACAATTTATCTTCGCTGATCGCGTCTTGATCCATCAAGTTCATGATCGATTTTATCTTCGCTCACTGTGTCTAGTTCAATCAAGTTCTAGATCAGTAAGATCCGCTTCTTGATCAATCAAGTTCAAGTTCAATATCTTTCGCTCTTCATTGGTCCTAGTTCAATCAAGTTCGAGATCGGTTTCACTTTAATCAACTCTATTCAACTTCATCGCTTCAAATCAAGTTAAACACCTCGCTCTTCATCTAGTTCATGACCAATCAAGTTCAGAACTGGTATCTCCTAGACATATCAACTATTCTTTGAACCAACGCGTTGCTCGCGCATTAATTCAAAGAGGGGAAAATATAATACCCTAAAAATGGTCACCTAAACCATGACACCCTAATTTCGACAACATCACCAAGGTCCTAACCAAAGGCAATTAAATCAATTTTGAGCGCACAATTAATTAATCCTTCAATCATCAAATGTCACATGGCAAGTCAATTACTCTATATTAATTAAATCATTCCAAAAAAATCATTTTGATCAATTATCCTATTTAATTTTTTAAATATCCTAGCATATTTAATTAATAAATAAATTTGCCATTAATCATAAAAAAGGAATTAATTTACTGCAAAAGAGGAATTAATCACAAAGCAAGAGTTAAATTGAAAATAAAATAAAAGAATTGGATTGAGAGAAATCAAACTTGAGATATTCTTCTAAATTGAGATTAACTTGAAATCAGAAAAAGTAATTAAATGAATTTAATCATTCTCTAAAATTGGAACTCAAAGCTTTTGAGAAAAGAACTTCAGTTGCATTGAAAAGACTCTTTTCTTGAATAAATCAAAGAGTTACATATTTTTATCTCAAGTGCATGGAATTAATTAATACTTATTTCTAATGCAAACTCAAACTTCTTTTATGAATGCATTTCAGTTAAACTATAATTGGAATCTATCTCAAGGTTAACTAAATCTAATTTCTCAATTATTTCAATTAATCCTAAATTGTGCTTTTTCTTGATCTCTCTTGTGATTCTCTATAAATTCAGCCTTCAACTCTCATTCAAAACACCCTGGAGATTTATTATTATACACTTTTCACTCTAGAGTCATTCAAGATTATTGTGCTTGCTTTTTGAGATTATTGTATCTTAGTTTAATTTCTTTTTGCATATTTTCATGATTGCTTGAATCCATATTTCTTGAATCTTTCATTGATCTTGCATCCATTTAGCTTAATATCATGCTCATATAGATTAAATCCTTTGTCTTGGTGTAGTCTAGTCACTGGTATTGCTTATACAAATCTGAGAGCAATCTTATACTCACATCTTTTACAAGGCAATTAGTCGATTTGTTATGGTTTTCATATTCATGCTTATATCTATCTAACCATACATGTAATGACTTAATTGAAGTGTTGTGTCTTATAGCTTACAGAGACTTATTCCACTTTTCACACACACAAAAATCACCTCCTTTTCTTACATGAATTGTTGAGTATAACCAATTGATGAATTTGTTGCAATCGGGTCAAAGTGAAATCAACACGTGTAAGTGAATCCACTATGACAAGAATGAACTTGCTAGTTGTGAGAGATGAGTTTGTTGCACTCTGATGTCCTTTTAGTCAATATTCCAATACAATTCCTTGATCATCAAATTCAATCTTGTGGCTTTGTTGATGTTACTTCACCAATGCCAATAATGTTAGAGTCGTAATCAATGTGAAGTCATAGCATGTAGGAAAGCAGATTGTTGATGTCCCTGGTGAAGTTGTTGATATCTCAAGATGAATTTCCTTCATACGCATTTAATGCTGATATCTCTAGAAGGAACTTCTAGATCGTCCCCCACTTAATGCCATCATTTTGATTCCCTCATGCCACCTTGATTAAATAAATCATCACACATTCATGGCTCTCACACTTAACCGATTTGACACTTTATTGTTTCAAGCATTTAATATTGTTCAATTGATAGAGAAGATGTATCAAACTTTCTTTGTTCATTGTACAATTGAATATTGAAATCATTTTGAGCAACTTGCATCGTTAGGAGTAGTGATGAACAATGCACTAAAAGTGCAATGCTTTCAAGAAGCAATGCTTAAATAAAGCAATGCCATTGAAAGGCGATGCTTAAAAGGAGTAATGACATTAAAGGGCATTTCTAAAAAGTAGTAATGACATTGAGAGGCACCGCTTAAAAGCATTAATGACATTGAGAGGCACCGCTTAAAAATAATTAATGCTCTTGAGAAACACTGCTTAAAAGCAGTAATGCTCTTGAGAGGCATTGCTTATTTTCCATGCCTTAGCCAAAGTTTCATGATTTTTATTTATTTTTTTTTATTTTTTTTTTCTTTTGTATTTTTTAAAAGTTTTAAAAGAGACTCTAACTCTAAACTATGCTAACTAAGACACCTTATTCTACAACTATAGGATAAAAATGAGGGGTCCCCATTTTCAAGTGTGAAAACGTCACAACAATAACCCAAACTAGAATATCTGACTTCAATACTATGGAACAAATATTGCATCAACATCTCAATGGAGTCTATGTCATCATCAAAATTGAATTCAACCAATGTAGGAGTGGTATTTGGTATAGTTCTCACCACCATTTGTATTAAAACTTATGTGAAATCACCATTAATCTACCCACAATCAAACCAAACCAAACTTGATTGTTGATCAAAGGGAAATCTACTCATTTGCAAATCATAGATTGTAATTTTGTGAAGAACTATGAGAAAAACAACATTACTACTATAAATCTCACAACTTCCATCTTGTTTCAACACTATATTGTTGTACTCGGCTTCATCTTCATTACTAGAATTGGATGGAACTCCATCACCCAACTCAAAAATTGGATTGTCATGAACCACATCATCATCAAATTCAAACAAAGGATTATCAATAATTTCAAAATATTGTTCTTGTTGATCCAAATTTCTAATTTCTGACTTTGGAAAATGCTGGTATGAACAAAAAGTTTGACGTATGTTGTCTGTTAGGACTGTTTTGGTTAGGTTTCCATTTTGTTCTAGCCTTGGGGTCCCCCCTTTTATCATTCTCCTAGCTGGTGTTCTTTTTTAGCAATGACCTATTTTCCCAATTGACTTCTTCTTAAGTTCATTCCTCAAGGGTTTGTTATCATTCATAAACTAGCCCCATTTCATAGAGTTTCTTATTTAGACAATGGTTTAAGGTGTCTGGGTTGGTATGTCCCTTTTTGTTTCAATTAAATCCCTTTGGTTTGGCCCCTCCTACATGATTCCAAGGGACTTAAATCAAAGCATGTGTTTTAAATTTGTTAAGAGTGGGCTCTGGTTTTTGAAGGTCCTTTAAGAATGTTGAGTTGTTATCCAATGTCGAAGTTAAGTAATGTTCCAAAAAGTAACTTGGTACTCAATGAAGGATATTTTCTTATTTTTCGAGTCCTGAGTAGTGCCATGAAGAATTAAGAACTTGGAGCTCGGGGAACATTTTGTTTCTAGCTAGGTGAGTGTCTAAGAAGAATGGTTGCAGAAATGATATGCAAGAGTCACTCGACACTCATTGGGGTGTTTTCTTCATCTCAATGAGTCTCAAGTAAAAGAGGACAAGGCATGTAGACAACAGATGAGTAGGATCTAGTGTGTCCGCTCAAAACTCACTAAGGTGGCTTGAAGGATTTCAACGATCATCCAAGGGCCAGAAATAAATTTGGAAATGAACTAAGTGACAGGTCAAAAGTGGTCCCCTCGTGTAGGGAGTTTAAATTTTGCTAGCAGTCCTCAATGGTTCATGATCAATGGCTCATATTCAAACTTGTGTTACACCCATTTGCGCCACCATAATTCACATGAATTGCTTTTATGAAGAAAAGACTGAAGATTGAAAGCTATTGTTGGTTTTAGTTGTTTCATTTTCATAGCTCAAAGAAAGTTTTGGTGTGGAGAAAATACGAGGCTATATATCTTACGAAGAAATTTGACTACCCTAGAGTTTGTACCAAAACTACAAAAGCCTGTAAGTTTCATTCTCTACTAACATTTTGAGTTCTTTTTGAAAAGGCAGAGTAAGGTAATTAGCTGTAACCCTAGATTGAAAAATATATAGAATTGGGAGGGGATACTCATGAAGTAAAATGTAGATCTACCTGTTCAAGAGTTTCATAGTTAGGTGAGCCCAAGGCAAAGAAACAGAAAAAGGAGAGGAATCTCCATGATGATTTAATTGCCTTGTTACTTGGATCATCATATATACCTAAGACAGGGGCCAATGTCCCAAATTTTTTTGACAAACAGTGCAATTGTAGAGAAAACTATTTCAATATTAGGGAACATCACATTTTTAAATACTTCTTCTTGAAGTTGGAATCGACTATCTCAAAATGTAATCCTTGGAGATTAGGGCTTTCTAGGCTGGTAGTCCCAAATATGTTTTTCAATGTAGACCTAATTAAAACCTTGGCCAATTGTTATAACCCTGATGGTAGATATATTAGAGTTGTGAATGAAAGTTTGCTAAATATCAACAAAGATAAAATATTGGAGGTGTTTGACATGGAAGATTGCAGAGATTACACCACAAAAATTGATTTGGAAGGGTTAAAAGCAGAATATGATGCCATCAAGGGTTTTACAAGAGGAAATGGTTGCATGTACATAGACCAAGATACAAAGGTAATCTACAACAGTTTGCAAGAACAAAAACCCCCCTATAAAGTTGACTTATTGTATAGGTATTTTGAGATGGCATACTATGTAATATGTCAAGTGTTGGGGTATGATGGAAATCCTATGATGCCAAAAGAGATCATGTTGCTTACCTATGATGTTCATAGTGAGACAAATTATAGGACATATGATTATCCCTAGTTTTTTGCAGATGCAATTCATAATTCGTTGGTCCAAATTAAACAAGGTAGTGCCACAATAAAATTCAAGTGGTACTCCTTATTAATGTGCATTCTATTGTTTCAAGGATAAAAATTCAAAGTATGCGGACCAACCCTCCATGTCAAAACTCTTGACCAAAATGACATCAAGAAGCCAATTCAATTGTGGACTGCTATTTGGGATTATGGGTATAAGCATTCATAGGATCTCATATTTGAGCAACATTTTGTTAAAAGAATCTATGTTGCATGTGGTGTAGAGCTCCCAAGATTGACAAAATAGGTAATGAACTTCCTAAGACCAAAAGGGAAAGAGCATGAACTTAAAGTGAGAATTGACCACAATTGGGTTGATCGGTATATGGATGAGGATTAAACATACATCAGGGTCTATGGATTCATTGGGATGACACATATTCTACCGTTCATTGTGACAAACAGAATGGTTGCTTTGGAGATAGTTTGGCAGATGTTTGAGGCTTTAGCTCTTTTTAGAACTAGTAAAAAGGGATCTTTTCTCCCTTTATATCTTGAGATCAATTATTTTGCAATTAATTCAAACAAAGGCTTTGAGCAAGAAATTGGAATGCTTAAATCTCTCCACTTACCAGTTGGATTAATAGCCAGGCAATTTGATCTAAAAAGATATTATTCCTTTGCAAAAAAGGTAATCACAGTGGGGAAGGTCAAACATGAGTTTGAGTTCAAAGAAGAGCTAGTGAGAAATTGTAGCTCTTATGAAGAGGTAAAGGCAAGGAGGTTAGCTTATTTCAAGGTGCAGAAGATTGAAAGTAGAATAAGGTTAGAAGACCTGTCATGTCAAGGCATATTTTTAGAAGAGTTTAATAGAATTGAGAAAATGGAATTGTTCATTCAAAATGTCCTTTCTCTCTTGGCCAACCTATCCATTCCTCCACCCCCATCCCCAAAGCCATCAACACTTGCAATAGGAGGCCTAGTGGTAGAACCACCACTAGCACAAATGTCTCCAACTCCATCTTATAATGTTGCAATATCACAAGGAGTTAATGAAGGAATATAGCAACAAGAAGAAGAAGAAGAAGAGGTGAATCAAGAAGTGAGATTGTAACCCTACATCTTGTCTGATGAGAAAAATATGATATTATTCAGATAAGTAATTATCTGACTAAGGATGTACAGAGGAAGGATTCTGAATATTGTTTATCTAATGATGACTTTATACATTCCCAGGAATTCAAATTGTATATGTATAAATGTAAAGGGAGGGAATTAATTGGTAAACAACTTCATGTCCCTAATGAGCAATGAGAGGAGTATAATAGAAAATTTTATGGAAGTTTGAAAGGGGGATTTGAGCACATGGCACCCAAGAAAGGAAGACAATTGCTAAAGGAAGTTGGTTTTTTAATCATCCTAGGAATGGATATTTCAACTTGTATTGTCTTTGACAATCTAAGAAGAAGCTAGAAGTTTGACTATAACCTCACTAATGAAGGGTTTGATAAATTGTGTTTTGGGCCAGAATTCAGGCCTTTAGATCAGGCTTTGTCAACATGGTTCTTGTATCTAAAAGGCAAGAGGCCAGCAACAATCAATGACCCACATAAAATCTTGGGTCAAATTATGGTTTATATACTCAAAGATGTTTTTTATACTAATGTAGTAGACTTAAATGTAAATACAACCCTTTTCAATAAAGTAAAGGTTGATGAGAGAAATGAAAGGATTGCACAACTCATCAAGGGAAATAATGATTTGAGAGATGCACTGGGAGTGTCAAAACGGAAAGGTCTTTTTGTTGGAAGTTGAAGCTACAACTACAAAATTACAAGAAGATCTTATATTTGAGGAATAAAAGAGAGGAAATAGAATGATAGCTGATCAAATTGCAACAAGAAGTTGTGTCCTTGAAGAAGGAGTTCAAAACAAATAAGTTCACATTGGCACAAAATCTCATTTAGTGCAAATTTGAACAACTTTTTCCTTTTTAACAAATTATGTGGACTAGACATCAAGAAATACTTCAGGTTATGCAAAGGCAATGAGCAGTGGAAATCCAATTAAAGCTTACAATGATACATTTATTCAAGAAGCAACAAATGATTTTTTGTCTTTACAAGTTTGTTGAATCTATTGATAATGAAGATAAAAAGTTATGGGCAAATATATTGAGCGAGTTGGAACTTGTATTATCTGAAGTCGACATGTTGTTAATCAAGTATCGTAAGTTTCATGGACAGGTCGTCCAGGCTATGCGTAGGTTCTCTCAATTACAGGGTACTCCTCCCCCTCCATTTATAAAGGATAATGGAGAATATAGAACATAGCAGGAATGGAAGGTGGAAATCGGGATACATCTTTTCTATGACATAATTGATAAGGTTACAGATGATGTAGACAAATTACAAAAAAAACTGTAGATTTTAATTGAGTGGTTTATACCAGCTGGAGTTTAGTGTTAGAATCCTGAATAGATTGAATTCTTCCTTGGTAAACCCAACGTATAACACTCACCTGGATTCTTGTCAGCGGTTCTTTTCTAGAGAAAAATAATTCATAAGGAAGGTGAGCCTTAAAGGCCTTTTATCTAGTTTTGCATTTCTCTTTCATGTGATTTGTTATATCCATCTCAGCATCAATTTTGTTTTCTTTCATGGTGCTTTAAAAGGTATAACAACTTTAAAAGGTGATTTTGTTCGAATCATTATCTGTTATGACTAAGAATGTTTCTCGTTTCTTATGTTTTTCTTCATGAGATGTCATAGAGAGATCTCTTAGGTATTGGAATCAAATTTTGACATATGGCAAGTCGACCTAAAGCTTTGTTGCTCCCTTGTTTCTATAAAAGGGAATTCAGGGTCATTTGAAAAGGGTTCTAAAAATATTATGAAAAGACAATGTCAATATAGAATGTTCTTGATACAGAATTTCTTTCTAGCAAATTGTACTTTTGCAGACAAGAAACTAACAAAAAAATTACCATGAATTGTCTCACATTAGGTTTATTTTGGTTATATGATTTTATTTATTAAGGATGACTGAAATTATCTCTATGTATTTCTTATAGATGCATGATACATTAGTTGGGTTTTCTTCAAGGAATAAATTAAATTCTAACTATGTCTTGCAGTAGCTTTAGGATGACTGTGTGATATATTAAGAATGATTTGTGTGAATGACAATGGGATATATTTTAAGGCATGTGTATCTAGAACAGTGCTTGCAGCTTACATAGGTTTATTAGATCTATGACTTTGTTCCCATGAACAACGCACTGGTCTATAAATATGCATGTTCAACAACCATTTCAAACTAATATCTTTTTTCTTTATTTGCTTAGTTGTTTATATTTTCCATTGGAAGGTATTACTCTTAGAAATGAATGTCATGTATTTAAAAGAAAAATAGAACCAATTTTGTGTGAAATTTTATGTATTTTGTCCTAAAATGCTAAGAGTTATCTATTGTAAGCAATACCTACCTTAATTAAGTATCAAACTCATATGTATTGTGAAAGGTCTACCTGCCTAGGTCCTACAAGGCCCGAAGAGTAAAGGGGTTTCTTATCTTATTGGTAACCCTTGTTAATAGGTCAATGATCTTAGATTTTTGTTGAAAGAAGAAGGATAATTCTTAGATAAGTTTGAGAAATCAATTGAAGGAACCAACATTGTCAAGCTCTTCAATCGTCTCTTGGATCTCCTCAGCCACTCCCTTATTCTTTTTCTCCCAAAATTGTTTAGTAGCAAGAAACTGATTTTTTGTTCCTTGTAGGGTCCTTTGAGCAATATTCAACTTCTTTTGAGTTTCCTCATATAAATTTGTGGTCTCTTATGCAACCTTAGTATCCATATCTCTATCATGAATTACATGCAAGAAATTCGTCTTGATTTCTTCCATATTATTCTTAATTGATCGTAAATCAACAAGCGAGATGTTAACCTTATGTTGATATCTTGGTATGTTATGAATTAAATTTTCTAAACTATTGTAGATAAAATTTGAACTTCTTTTTCAATTGATACCAAGAGATGTCTTTCACAATCTTGATCACTCACGGATGATGAACTACTGTCATGCTACATAAGGAAATCAGAATTCTTTTCAATCGTAGAGTTGTCTCCAATCAAATGTGTCTCTTCCTTTATCTTTGCAACAAGAAGTTGATAATTTGAAATATTAGAGACATTAGGAAATTTCTCTAAATAAGATTCAAACAAAGGAAAATTAGACTTGCTAAAAGAATCAACTCCTCCAATGTTATCTTTATTGCATGAAGAAGAATGAAGAATATTAGAAACCAAAATATTTTCATGCACATTTTTCTTCATAGCCTTGGCTGGGAAATCAAACCAAAATCCTCTCGTGTCTTTGAAATGAAAGAATGAATCACCAACATCTTCATTTCCATCCTTTGAAAGTGTATTTACTACCTCTAGATTTATATCAATTTCTTGTGCAATCAAAGATGTTGGTTAGACCATTTTATTGTATTCATTTTCACCTTGTATTGTTGTATGAACATCAGAAGAAACATCTTGGAGAATTGTCATACTTTCATCATTAGGCAAGGTATTTTCTTTGTGCTCTGAATTGAATCTCCTATCTTCTATTTCTTGCTCTTTTTTTTCAAAAATAGGTTTCAATTTTCCCTCATAATAAATAAACACACCTTTGACTAATTCACCTGTAGTGGAAGAGATAACCCCCTCATTTTTAAGAATAGCCATTAGCATGGATGATAGGGGATGAGATATAACATCACTCTCATTTATACACAAGACCATAATGGTCTTCATAGCTGCAATAATTTCTTTGTCATGTCTTCCATTAGCTATGACCAAGAAATGATAAAATGTATCATAGATCAAATCATGCAATTCCATATCTATCAAAAGATTGCTAATTCTAACTCCTACAAATATTTTTAGTATATCAATTCTTCTTTAATAATGAACATTTCTAATATCATCAAGATCTTGAAAACTATCTACACTCAAGTGCAATACCTCTTTCATTATCTCATCATCATGCGAAACTTGAGGTGCCAGAATCCTCATGATTTCACTGAAACAAATTGCAACCATAATTCTTATATCATAATTTTAATGGCTCAACCATTTAGGTTGACTTAGAAAAGTCACTACTGGAGCAAGAGCTTTTTCCAATAGATTTGAAGGTGACTGTCCCAATAAACCTAAACATCCTTCTAATTGATTCAAAGTAATGAAGCCATCTCCTATTTTAATTTGTGTACTGAGTTTGATACCAGCTTCACTTAAATCCTTTTCTAACATTCAAGCCATATCTTAATCTAGAAAACTCTGAATTTTCTCTCAACAAGTTGGCAAGACTGTATCAAATCTTGTCAAAATTGTTTTACTTTGCAATCAACTCAGCTTTACCTAAAACAATTTGGTTACCTTTTCCTCAACAGATGAGTGGTATTGTTTGTTTGGTGTTTGGTTTTTCTACTAAACTCAAATTTATCATAATGATCATTGAACATTCTACAATACATGAGATTGGTCAACTCCAAAGGCCATGATATAGACTCTAGCACAACAATGACTTCTTCTGGAAAAAACTATGCATAGAAAATTGTCTATACTCTGCCCCATTTGAAAATGTAAAACTCCATATTTTGACAGACAAAATTTTGCACTCTTTCCCAATGATGATTTGTCAAAAGATAACCAATGTAATAGCCAACCTTTTTTTTCAACCAATTTGTATACTTAACCACTATAGTGACCACCCCCTATTCTAGACCAATTTATAACTTGACTCTTTTTTACAAGAACAACTACAAAGACATTCTATCAAATAGTTTTCTTGAAACCAAGAAAATTTATTTTTAGATTCTTATAAGGTTTTGTTAAGTGTTTTGAAATGTTCTTAATACCCATAAATGTTTGCAGATTCAACAATAGAAATTTTGTCCTTAAATATCAAAGTTCTTGAATTCAAATTCTCAGCACCCTCTTCCGATCTAACTCTATTGAAACTTGTATTAGAGTTGTAGGAGACCAACACTTCTCAAACCAAGACAGATCAGTTATGGGCAAAACACAACCAATAGGGTATGCATTCATTTGAAATTCCTGGGACACAATTTTCTATGAAATAGCTATGTTTTGAGTATCTAAGAATGGTGATGAGTCTAGATTTGACTATTAGTGACACTACATGATATCATTGTCATCTCTTAAGGTGTTCATGACCTCCTATTTGCAATGTGATTAATAGTGAACAGTCTTAATGAATGTTTCTTTCCCTTTCAATGGTCATCTCTTGTACAGACATGCCATTGTCAATTGCATGAATGTTCTCTAGGTATCCCACTGTTATGGTCCATCCTCTATCATGGCAATAGTGGTTCCCAAATTAAACTTAACATTCCCATGAATTCATCCTACTTGTACCGTGTTAAGACTTCATCCAACAAGCCATGATTCCTAGATTTCTTTGTTCACAAAGTCTTGGGTTCAAATGGCCCAAATCACACAACAAATGATGGAAACGACTAGACTTCAAAATAAGTGACTTCTCTTGGCTAGGGAATATCATGCCATATGAACACACAACAATTTTCAATCACCAAACAAATAAAAAACAACATCAAATTAGGAGGTTCGAACCAAGGTAAGACTCTTGACTTGTGAAAGATGTATAAATGAGGATGTTGCTTGTAGGAAACCAAGCCATGACTTCACAGAGAAAACTATGAAATATGAATCTCACATTTCAAATCTGTCACAATGAGTTGCAATTTGATATTTTAACATCATGTCGCCATCTCAATAATAATAAGGGGTGTGCTACATACTTCAGTTTGCACAAATTCTAACTCCACATATCACAACCACTTCACTCAATAATCAAACCTATGCTAGTGAGGGTCCACGATAATCCTCGGGTGTGACTTTATAGTGAGAAGAGATGCTTCTGAAAATAATATTCTATGGAGGAAATAACTCATGTAATTCTCACATAGATAGGAAAACTTCAATCACAATAACAAGCAACTCCCTCCAAGTCTTCACACCTAGCTAAGAAATGGCTCCAAGAAATAATCATGCTCCAAAAATTAGTGGCCAATTAATTTCCAATAGTTAAAAGAAGCTCCAAAATTCACATATGGCACCAAACAACAATTTGAAAAATACCAATCACCTCAAAAGTTGCGGATATGAAAGTAACTCTCGGGTATGAAAGTAACTCCTTTCCTAAAAAATCATGATAACAATCCACAAGCTTTCTCAAGGATTCCACTTAAAATAAGAGAACTCCTCGATGGTCAATGAAGAGGTTGTTGTTTCCAGGGCTAAAATTAATCATAAAAGATAATCAAATATGAAAGAGTGAATCACAACTCTAAATCCAATTACAATTTAACTCCTAACTAACAATGAAAATATAGATGCAAGAATTAAATGAATAAAGCTTAATCAAACTCTTGATTCTGCATCATGGCTTCCATTGCTCTTCTCCAAATCGTGTGGTAGGTGGCTCTTAGGTGTTGCACTAGGATTTTTGTGTATAATTGACACAATTATTTTGAAGATAGTGATTCTCGATTGAAATTGGGAAATGAGGCTTGCTTTAATAGATTTTTCAAGTGAGATGGGGTGAGATTTGGAACTGAAGTGTTCATTGATAGTTCAACTGATTTTGATTGATCAGATAAGTGGATTGATTGATCCGTTAACAAGATAGTTTGATTTGTTAACTTATTTGATTGATCTATTAACAAGATTGATTGGATAGATGACTCATTTGATTAGCCAATTGACTAAATTGATTAGGAAGATGACTGAATTAATTGATTAGTTAGAAAAGGTGATTGAGAATGAAAAGGGGGGATTGAAGAGTTAACTGATTAGTTAACTGATTTGATGAACCAATTAAGATTTTCAACATGTGTTTTAGGAATTTGAATTTAAAATTCATTTTCATTTTATTTGGATTTGAATTTAGATTTTTGAATGTTGAAATGCACATGAGATTAATTCAAATTTATTGAAATTCAGATTTCGTGAAATGTGAATTTGAGAAAAATGAAATTAGATGGAATGAGTTGAAATTCGAATTTGGAGATTTGGAGGATTAAATTAATTAATTAAATAATTTAAATGAAATTATTTAATCATTAGGAATAGGATTAATTAAATAATAAATATTATTAAATCAAGGAATAAATCGCAATTAGTTAAATAATTAATATTTGAGAAGGGGGTTAATGATGAATTAAGGAATGGAAATTGGATAATTAGTAATGATTGAAACTAATGATTAAATTAGTTTAGAAGAACAAATTACCTTAATTAAATAATTAAAGATTTATTTAACTAATAAGATGATAAATTAGTACATGATTGATGAGACATTTTTAGGTGTCTACATTTGCCCCTTTGATACAATATTGAAATGACGTTGTTTCAAAGAAAATGAAAAAAATTATGCCCGTATGCCTTGGTGACATTTTGGTGCAGGAGAACCCTTCCAAACTCTTTCTCTTTCTTGGTTTTGTTGGTGTTATGCTTCTTTAGAAGCCATTGTACATGAATAAGAGCCATGAGCTCATGTGTGCTAGACTAGGTCCTAGTTTTAGGTCCTTAGTGAGTTTGTTCTAATTTCTTGTGTAGGAGAGGTTGAGTGTGCCTAGAGTGTGTGTTAGGCCTTATTGGCATGTTGATGTCCTTAGGATAGCCCAAAATAGGCCTAGGAGTCATGAAAAGCAACAATGGCAAAGTTTCTCAAAAGATGCAAAAGTTGTCAAGCAACTTTTCCACCCAAAATGGTCATAGACACTTGTTGTGCATGGAGAGCCCTAATTTTGGCACACCAATCAAGGAAAAGGTAGTATAAGTACTTGAAAACCCTAAATTCATGGGTTGGATGTTAGAGATGGTACGACCCTAGCAAAAAAAGATCAAACTGAGACTGTGAAACTGTTACCAGTCAGTTTGTATGAAGCAATCAAGCAAGTTAATGGATTGAGAAATGTCTAAATCTGTGTGGAATGTTTTTCATGGTGTAAATACTTTCATTTCAAGAAATTAGTTTAGGTTCTTACTTGCAGATTGAGTGTGTTTGTGAATAGTTTGTAAATTGTCTTCTTACTGTCCATTTTTGGACAGGATTGTGTAAATGGCTGCATAACTCCATTCCCCATTGTGGAACCACCCTGAAACCATGGGGAATGAGAGTGAAGACCTTGTACCATACTAAAAAACAAGAAGGGCCCTTAAAAATGTAGGAAGGCCAAGCAAAGACCCACTCCTAGGTGAGACTGGACAATGCCTGGTTAGGAGAGGTTAGATTGCAGAGGTCTTGGAGAGCAAGGTTGGACAGAGGAGAGTGCATCCTTTGGAGGAGGTGTAGAGGAGTGTTAGAAGCATCATTGGTGTGAAGGAGGAGCCTCCACCAATCCAAACAAGGTGCCTAACACACAAAACCTTCACTGTGACCCAGGCAGACTACAAAACCCTCACAAAACCCTTAAAAACCTCAAAATTCGCCCTAGGCAATGTACGGCCACTTGGAGGCCTAAAACCTAGAAAATCCTTGAGCCCTTGCCAATTGAATGGCAGTCCATTTTGGGAGTTAGGGTTTTTTGTGCATTTTTTGTGAGAGGGAGCCCTAGAAGACCGGTTAGGAGGCCTAATTGGTCCTAATCCTTGTAGCCCTGTTTTGTAAGCAAAAACTCAAAACAGTGAAATTGGTAGAAAGGATGAAGGTAGCAACTTCTTGGGGGCACATGGAGGGACATAAAACAAGGTTTAAGACCTGATATAACCTTGATAAGACCTTGGAAAGTGTGGAATAAGCCTTAGCCCTTATTAGCCATAGTAAGGGGTTTTGAGTCTCATGAGTAGGTGAGACCTTAGCAGCAGCATAGCAACTCATTGGTGGGTGGATTGGACAAGGTCAGGGGATTCCTCAAGCAAAGGGAGTCCTAGAGACCCTAGGGTATGAGGAGAACACCAGGTGATCCAAGGAAAGGATCCAGGAGCATAGACTAGGCTAGTCTATCCCAAACCCCATCCCATTAGATTGGTATCAGAGCGAGTAAAAGACTTGTTGGACTGTGTATGTCTCTATATACTAGTGAATCAGTAGGGGAGAGCAGAATGGTCACTAATGCAGAGCTGGCTAGAGAGGTGGAAGAGCAGAAGGAGAAGAATAGACTCCTTGAAGCAGCAATGAGTGAGATAAGGGATAAACTGCAGGAAGTGGTGGATCAGAGGACACATGAACCTTGGGAGGAAGACACCAAGGGTAAAGGCAGGAGAACTATAGACATAAATGACATAATTCCTGAACCAGATCCCTTGTTCAATGAAGAACCTTTTGTGAAGGCTATTAAGGCTTTGAACACCAAAGCTTTTGAAGGATTGCCACATTTCAGTGGAAGAATGGACATAGACACTGTTATGGAATGGATTGAGGGCATGGAAAACCACTTTGAGTGTGAAGGAGTGACAGAGGCTCAGAAGGTTAAAGTTGCCAAATCAAGATTGAGGGGAGCAGCTTTGACATGGTGGAAGTACCTGCAAGAAGAGAGAGTTAGTATGGGAAAGCTACCTATTGCAAATTGGAAAGCTATGGTGGGTAAGATTAAGGAGAACTACTTACCAGAGGATTATGAAGTCTAGCTTCATAAGAAGAGACAAGGATTGAAGCAGAAGAATCTTGATGTGGCCTCCTACATAGAGGAGTTTCAAAAGCTATGTCTAAGATCCAAAGTCCAAGAAGATGAATCCATTAAGGTGGCTAGGTATCGAAGCGGCCTAAAGTGGAACATACAAGAGGAGATAAGCCTATGGACTCCTACTACTATGCAGAAGTGTCATCAGCTTGCTGCCAAGGTAGAAGAGAGGAACAAAAGGAAAGGAGACTCCAATAATAGGGGTAGAGGCAGAGGTAGAGACCAAGTGAATCACCGAGGTGGTTACCAAAGCAAGGCAAATGAGTAGAGGAACCAAGGAGAAGCCAAGTTGACTGATCATGGTAGTGAAACCAATCTCAGAGGAGGACACTCTAGAGGAAGAGGTGCACAAGGTGGTCCAAATAGGGGTAGAGGTACCAACAAAGGTAACTCCTATTTTGCAACTATGAAGTGTTACAATTGTGGACAATTGGGACACCCGACATATAGATGCCCTGACAAGCCTACATCATCAAACAATGGAAAGAGGGTTGCTTATGCACAAGAAGACTCTTCAAGTAGAAAGACACCAGATGTGGACCAGATTGAATCAAAAGTTGGTGAGAATCTGATGTTCAATAGGATTTTGATCAGACAGCCGGTTAAGGAGGAACCCAAACATAGGAGAGAATTGTTTAGGGTGAGATGCAAAGTTCTTGATAAAGTGTGCAAGGTGATAGTTGACATAGGCTCAACTAACAATATCATCTCAGAAGAGGTAGTTAGGAAGTTGAAACTCACAAGAATACCCCACACCAATCCTTACAAGGTGACTTGGTTGAACAAAGGATAGAGTGTGCTAGTCAATGAGCAGACTTGGGTAGAGTTTTCTATTGGAGGATACAAGGACAAGATCCTTTGTGATGTGTTTCCTATGGATGCATTTCACTTATTGCTAGGAAGACCCTAGAAATTTGATAGGAAGGTGATCTATGATGGAGAGGAGAACTCTATATCATTTAAGAAGGACAGCAAGACCTTCAAGATTCAGTCTTTGACAGAGGATGAAGAGGGTACTTCTAAAACACCTAGTGTTTTAATGGCTACTGGTAAAGAGTTCTTAAATTTACTACATGAGGAGGAGATAGTGAAGTGTGCCATCTTTGTGAAGCCAAAGGAGGAAGAAGACAAGTTGCAGGCAGAAATACCCAAGGAGGTGAAGCAAATGTTGCAAGAGCATAAGGATATAGTGAGTGATGGAGCACCTACAACACTCCCACCAAGAAGGTCTATAAGTCATCAAATAGACTTTATTCCTGGTGCATCCTTACCTAACAAGGATGCATATAAGCTCACACCTGATCAGAATAAGGAGGTAGAAAAGCAAGTGTAGGAGTTGTTGGAACAAGGACTGATTAAGAAGAGCATCAACCCATGTGCAGTCCCAGTAGTGCTAGCATCAAAAAAAGGAGGTAAGTGGAGACTTTGCACTGACTCAAGAGCAATCAATAGGATTACCATAAGGTATAGGTTTCCTATTCCTAGAATAGAGGATCTAATGGATTGTTTAGGAGGGGCTATGTATTTTACCAAGCTAGACCTTAAAAGTGGTTATCACCATATAAGAATTAAGGAGGGTGATGAGTGGAAGACTACTTTTAAAACCACAGAAGGGTTGTATGAGTGGCTTGTGATGCCATTTGGGCTTACTAATGCTCCAAGCACCTTCATGAGGTTGATGAATGAGGTGTTGAAGGATTTCACAGGCAGATTTGTGGTAGTGTACCTAGATGACATTCTCATCTATAGCAGAACCAAGGAGGAGCACCTTGAGCATTTGAGGTTAGTTTTAGAGAGGTTGCATGAGGAGAAGTTATCCATCAACCTTGAGAAGTGTGACTTCTTGAAGCAAGAGCTAGTTTACTTAGGATTTGTGGTGTCTAAGGGAACCTTGAAGATGGATCCAAGCAAAGTGGAGGCAATCTTGAATTGGCCTGCACCTAAAATAGGGACTGAAGTTAGAAGTTTCCATGGATTAGCTCAATTCTATAGGAAGTTTGTGAGGAATTTCAATGGTATATGTTCACCACTCCTTGACACCATTAAAAGAGGTCTTAAAACCAAGTTTAGATGGACTGAGTAGGCTGACAAAGTATTTCAATTATTAAAGCAAGAAGTAGCCACAAAACCTTTCCTTCTCCTACCTACGTTTGATAAGCTATTCACTTTGGAGTGTGAAGCAAGTGGAATTGCAGTAGGCGGTGTGTTGAGTCAAGAGAGAAGACCTGTGGCATTTTTCAGTGAGAAGCTTAATGAAGCAAAGAAGTACTTAGCTTATGACCTAGAGTTGTATGCATTAGTGTAGTCTCTAAAGAAATGGAAGCATTACCTACTTCCTAAGGAATTTGTAGTGTTCACAGACAACCAAGCATTGAGTTACATAAACACTCAAGAGAAGCTAAGCAATAGGCATCTGAAATGGATGGAATACCTCCAATCCTTCACCTTCACCATCAAGCATAAGAAGGGGCAACTTAACAAGGTGGTAGATGCATTGAGCAGGAAGTTGTTGATAGTTCAAGAGTTACAGTTGCAGAGCATAGGAATAGAAGGTTTCAAAGAGCTCTATGAAGGAGATGAAGACTTCTCATCAGCTTACAAGATTTGTAAAGAGTTTGAGAACCATTTCCATGGTGAGTATGCAGATTACACTCTCCAAAATGGTCTCTTGTTCAAGGGTAACCAGTTGTGTGTACCTAGAGGATCTATGAGGGAGAACCTCATCCAAGAGAAACATAATGACAGTTTAAGTGGACACTTTGGAGTTAACAAAACTTTGGATTTAGTACAGAGGTACTACTATTGGCCAAAGTTGCCAAGAGATGTGAAAAGATATGTAGAACAATGTGGTGTATGCCAAAGAGCCAAAGGTGGATCAAGCAATGCCAGTTTATATCAACCATTACCGGTCCCGAACAGACATTGGGAATGTCTAAGCATGGACTTTGTAGTAGGACTTCCCAAGACAAAAAGAGGTATGGATAGCATCTATGTGGTAGTAGATAGATTTTCCAAGATGAGTCATTTTATCCCATGTAAGACTACACATGATGCAAGCTATGTTGCACATCTCTTCTTCAAAGAGATTGTTAGGATTCATGGACTCCCTTTAAGCATTATTTCAGATAGGGACATCAAGTTCATGGGTCATTTTTGGAAAACATTATGGAGGAGACTAGGAACTAACTTGTCATTTAGCTCAGCTTACCATCCACAAATAGATGGTCAGACTGAAGTCATCAATAGGGTGTTAGGTAACTTGTTGAGGTGTTTGACTAAGGAGTATGGCCAAACATGGGACCTAATCATTTCTCAAGTAGAGTATGCATATAATGATAGTGTGAATAGAACCACTGGTAGAAGTCCTTTTGAGGTTGTTTATGGCAGACATCCAAGAGGAGTATGAGAGTTGAGAGACCTTGGTAGTTTGGAAATGAAGAGTGGGAAAGCAGAAGACTTCACTCAAACCATCAAGGAAGTTCAAGAGCAAGTTAAGAAGGCCATCCTTGAATCCACTCAAAAATTGAAAGCCAAAGTGGATGAGAAAAGGAGAGAAGTTCAGTTCAAGGTGGGTGACTATGTGATGGTCCATTTGAGCAAAGCTAGGATGCAAGGAGGTAAGCCTACCAAACTACAGATGAGAAGGGTAGGACCTTGTAGAATCCTGTCGCAATATGGTAAGAATGCCTACAAATTTGACCTGCCTCTAGATTTAGCTATATTAACAGTCTTTAATGTAGCTGACCTGAACATGTACAAGGGTGAGATAGCAGGGCAGACTGAGAACCAAGCCAAGGTACTGCAAGACCTTGATGTTAATGTCTTACCATAGGTGAAGAAGCCTAAAGTAGAGGAGATCTTGGAATCAAGGGTGAAGAAGTCTACTAGACACTAGGTCTACAAGGAGAACTTAGTGAAATGGGCAGATCAACCAGTATCTGAAGCTACATGGGTGGAGGAGAGCAAGTTCAAGACACTTGGAATAGACCCAGCTCTCATCTCTTCTTCTTTTCCTTAGTTGTGTGCAGAGGGGGAGTATGGTGCAGGAGCACCCTTCCAAACTATTTCTCTTTCTTGGTTGTGTTGGTGTTATGCTTCTTTAGAAGCCATTGTACATGAATAAGAGCCATGAGCTCATGTGTGCTAGACTAGGTCCTAGTTTTAGGTACTTAGTGAGTTTGTTGTGATTTATTGTGCAGGAGAGGTTGAGTGTGCCTAGAATGTGTGTTAGGCCTTATTGGCATGTTGATGTCCTTAGGATAGCCCAAAATAGTCCTAGGAGTCATGAAAAGCAACAATGGCAAAGTTGCTCAAAAGATGCAAAAGTTGCATGACAACTTTTAAAAGTTGTCAAGTAACTTTTCTACCCAAAATGGTCATAGACCCTTGTTGTGCATGGAGAGCCCTAATTTTGGCACACCCACCAAGGTAAAGGTAGTATAAGTACTTGAAAACCCTAAATTCATGGGTTGGATGTCAGAGATGGTACGACCCTAGCAAAAAAAGATCAGACTGAGACTATGAAACTGTTACCAGACGGTTTGTATGAAGCAATCAAGCAAGTTAATGGATTGAGAAATGTCTAAATCTATGTGGAATGTTTTTCATGGTGTAAATACTTTCATTTCAAGAAATTAGTTTAGGTTCTTACTTGCAGATTGAGTGTGTTTGTGAATAGTTTGTAAACTGTCTTCTTACTGTCCAGTTTTGGACAGGATTGTGTAAATGGCTGCATAACTCCATTCCCTGTTGTGGAACAACCATGAAACCTTGGGGAATGAGAGTGTGGACCCTGTACCATACTAAAAAACAAGTAGGGCCCTTAAAAATACAGGAAGGCTGAGCAAAGACCCACTCCTAGGCGAGACTGGACTGTGCCCGGTTAGGAGAGGTTAGATTGCAGAGGTCTTGGAGAGCAAGGTTGGACAGAGGAGAGTTCATCCTTTGGAGAAGGTGTAGAGGAGTGTTAGAAGCATCATTGGTGTGAAGGAGGAGCCTCCACCAATCCAAACAAGGTTCCTAACACACAAAACCTTCACTGTGACCCAGGCAGACTACAAAACCCTCACAAAACCCTTAAAAACCTCAAAATTCGCCCTAGGCACTGTACGACCACTTGGAGGCCTAAAACCTAGAAAATCCTTGAGCCCTTGCCAATTGAATGGCAATCCATTTTGGGAGTTATGGTTGTTTGTGCATTGTTTGTGAGAGGGAGCCCTAGAAGACTGGTTAGGAGGCCTAATTGGTCCTAATCCTTATAGCCCTGTTTTGTAAGCAAAAACACAAAACAGTGAAATTGGTAGAAAGGTTGAAGGTAGCAACTTCTTGGGGGCACACGGAGGGATGTAAAACAAGGTTTAAGACCTGATTTAACCTTGATAAGACCTTGGAAAGTGTGGAACAATCCTTAGCCTTTATTAGCCATAGTAAGGGGTTTTGAGTCTCATGAGTAGGAGAGACCTTAGCAGCAGCATAGCAACTCATTGGTGGGTGGATTGGACAAGGTCAGGGGATTCCTCAAGCAAAGGGAGTCTTAGAGACCCTAGGGTGTGAGGAGAACACTCGGTGATCCAAGGAAAGGATCTAGGAGCATAGACTAGGCTAGTCTATCCCAAACCCCATCCCATCATGTTTTTAGGTGCAAATATGCCCCCTCGGGAAAAGTGGTCGAAAAATTATGGAATTGAGACCGTTTTTCAGATACTGTGGTAGAGAGAAATCATTTCAAGTTTCATGCAATTTCAATTCCATTTGATCTGTCTACAAGTGCGTTGAAGTTTAGAGGGACCACGGCTGTCGGAGTGGTTAAAACCCCTAATTTTGAGCTATAAATAGTGATTTTTCCCTTTCATTTGCTAATTTGCATTAATTTGAGTTCTTGGAGTTCCTTATGATTTTCAAACTTTCCTATGACTTTGTGAGCATCATGGCCGGTTTTCGTGCATGATTGCACTTATCCGCTTGAGTGTGATCATACCAAAGACCACCCAGGACTAGAGGCATGGTAGGTATTCCAAAAAATTTACTCGTTTTTTCTTGTTTGTGATAGATTTTCCAAACTTTGGTCAGAGCTTCCAATTTTATGTGATTCGCATTTGTGTGTCATTTTATACGCATTTGACTTTAATAATGCACAATTGATTTAGCTGATACACAATTGTATTTTTTATACACGTTTGTATTTAGTGGTTCATAATTGTCTATATTGATGCACCTTTGTTCCTGATAATTCACAATTGTATCAATTGTTGTGGATTTGCTAGTAATGATTCACAATTATTGTTAATGATGCACATCTATCATAAATGATTCACATTTGTTGATATTATTGAGTTTTCAACATGTATGATATAAATTTGTCATGCAGATATTTTGTCTT
Source organism: Cryptomeria japonica (assembly GCF_030272615.1). NCBI lineage: Eukaryota > Viridiplantae > Streptophyta > Pinopsida > Cupressales > Cupressaceae > Cryptomeria > Cryptomeria japonica. The sequence goes on from NC_081415.1 coordinate 344,933,975, forward strand.
AATTTTTCATGCTTTTACTTGCAGGAGAATCTAAGTGTATTGGTATGCAAGCAGATGAGGTCTGATGGTCTCAATCTCAGATCCTAGTTGAGTGTCATGGGGTTTCCTTTGGTTCGACATATTGGTTTGTATCATGTATTGCACTTGCCTGAGGTTACAGCCAATAGGGCCATGATCACAACGTTAGTTGAGCGCTGGCATTCAGAGACATGATCTTTCCATTTACCTATTGGAGAGGCGTTGATCACTTTGGAGTATGTATGGCATATCATGCACATTCCCATTCATGGTGCGAGTGTGATATATGATCATCGAGTTGGCATAGATAGCATGTGTGAGTTGTGTGAGTGTACAAATGAAGAGCTCCAAATCAAAGGTCGATATGAGATCCCTTGGGAGGCGATGGATTGTGATGACCTCACCATTGTATTGTGTAGTATAGTAGCAAGTCTATTGATTCTCGATAGGAGGACACATGGGTTCCTAGTTGGTTGGGGCAGAGTTATCCATGACATGATTGGGCATAGATGGGTGTTCACATGGGGTCCTTGTCTTCTTGCCACTTTGTACCATCAGATGCACGACATTGTGTATCTTAGATAATGATCTATCGGATGTAGGTTGACACTGCTCCAGGTTTGGATATGGGAGCATATAGCTATTGCTCGATCGAATCTCCATGTAGATCTTCAGGATGAGCAACCATATGTGTACAAGTATACAATAGGGATTAGGCAAAGGGATGTAGGGAATACCCTATATTGGAGGCATTAGGCTGATATCTTATAGTACTTTACATGGAGGCCTTACCTTGGCTGCCCCAGTTGGGCCGATGATGCGCAACACTTTCTTTATTTCCGACGGCAGAGATATTTGATTGGTCATGACATTGGTCACTTTAGGATCATTGATATTCATCTTCAAGGTCATGTACTCTAGCAGTTTGGAGAGATACAAGGCATTCCTGATGTGACAACCTATTTTGCTTAGATATGTCAGGAGGTTGGAGATTGGGGAGCATGTGTTCAGCCACATGTTGCAATTGTTGAGTTTGATGCACTTCTTCCTATGCAGTGGGGTTGGGGAGTTGGGTCGGCGGATCGAGGGACTACACCTCAGTATGATTCTTGGTGGTTGCCACACAAACCTATTCCTTTGAGATATCCTACCATTCCTATCTCACCATAGAAGATTCAACACCAAAGGCCACAAGGAGGGAGGGGGAGAGGAGGCTGGGATGGAGGAGGTGGATAGGTTGCATCCATTGCTACAATAGGTGAGGAGGAGGAGGAGATAGAGGAGGATGAGGATGTAGACATCGGTGGAGACACTAAGTCTCGTAGCAACTATGATGGTTCATCTTCTAGATCATATAACAATGAGGGAGATGAGGGGGAGATCTCACATGATAGTGATATGCCAGAGCTGGAGGATGCTCATACTGTAGAGGCAAGTGCATAGGGAGGAGATGATGTTGACAATGATCCATAGGTCTTGAGAGTGTGGATTCATAGCTTAGAGGATGCCTTGTCGAGGGAGAGGCAGAGGAGACAAGATGATAGGGCCTTATTCCAACAAGAGTATGCTTCTGTTGTTATAGAGAGGGATCAGGTTAGAGCTGAGTGAGATGATGCACATCATCATGCACATCTAGTTTGAGATGCATATGATCAGCAGTTTACTCTGGGAACATATATACAAACACAGTCTAATAGACTTTACTATGTTGCTCGGGAGGGATTATACTATATATTGTAGTTTAGGAAAAATCAATAATGGCTCTAAAGAAAAAGATTATCATTCAGAGAGGGAATCAATTAAATGAACAATTACAATACAATCTTTATAATTTTATAAAAGGATATTAGCAACCCTAAAGAAACCCTAGAGGGATAATGTGTATTTAATGATTAGAATAATTATTAAATGCCTAAGTTTAGCTTAAGCATATAGTATAATAGACTAATAATTAAATAAATAATTATTATCTAATACAAGATAACTCTAACACCCCCCCTTAAAATGAACTTAGGGAGTAGCTAAAAAACTAAATGCATGAAGCAAAAAATGCAACTACATGATGAAGGCAAAAAATTTGGGTCCCGACAACAAGGTCTGATGAGGTAACCAATCACAACCAAATCTTTATGAACTAGAGAAATAGAGAAAACCACATGGGAAAAAAACTCTACTCCAAAATGAAATGGAAAAAGCAAGTGAAGGACTGAAGAAGCCTCTAAACAAGAATGTTCCAAAAGATAGGAACAAAAAAAGAGCAGAAGAATCACTAACGCATGAAGAACCTACAAACACTGTCGAAGAATAACTGTCAATCTGAAGAACCTCCACTAAAAGAGAAGATGATAAGGTAGAGAATAGTGTAATCTGTATGAGTGCCCTTAAATAACACCACTCGAATCAGATGGCAAACAAAGACAAACAACTGAACTCAAAGATATAGATGGCATAAAACATCAAAGCCTGAAGAGTTGATCCAACAAACCAAGGAAGCATTAGAACAACATGAGAAACCCCCCATAATGCAAACAAGGGTGAGGGATAGGTTCACTAAAAAGGATGGCCAATAAGAACTGCATGACAAAGAACCAGGAACATCGAAGGTGCAGAGAAAGTACATAGTGTTGTGGAAGGAACACTCACTTGACACACATCATGAGGCTAATGTTGTGGAAGGACCACTCACGTGACAAAGGTAGAGATCCCAAGTATACAATGCATAGTGGCACTTTATCTCAGTAAGTTTGCATTAATTAAATGCTACAGTGATTAGAAGAGACAGAAGACTAGAAACAGAAAGAACAACCAAAGACAAGACATCCTACTCAAAGAAAGAGATCCCAAGACCTGAAACATCCAAGATATTCACCAGAGTGCTGAAAAGAAAAAAACTGAATAAAATATACCTAGATCAGAATCTAGAAAGAAAACTAATATGACCAGAAAGTAAACAGAACAAGCTTTCTAACAATATAATTTTTTTGAAAAACAGAGTTCGGATGTTCAAGTTGTCTCCCAGAGTGCAAAAATGAACCTTTGGCTTTGATGAATAAAAACACCATCAAAAAAGCAAAATAAAAAATTCAAACCTCCAGATCTGGATAGAGCTCGAAAAGAGCCTTCCGACAATATAAGATTTGTCTAAAATCGCCTCCGTATGACTAAGTTACGGCCACAAGAAAAAAACCCCTTCTTTTAGGGCAATTTTTTTTGACAAAAAAATTCTGACGCATTTGCAAGTACAACCGTATGGATTTTCATGTGTTGAAAAACATGCCAATAAAAAATCATGCCCCAAATGCTCCTGTCACCAAAAATAGGCAAATTATATATCAAAATTCATGGAATCAACCTTCTGAATCCAACTTTGAGGTCCTTTTGGCACCAAAATGTACCAAAAAATCAGCTACCCCTAGAAATGGAAAAAAGCAACTGCACAAACCCCCGAATACTTAGATCTGAAGAAGAAGGCCCAAAACATCTCATGAAGAGAACATGGGAATGCAGATCTGGATCTCTCATACCATATTGGAGAGGAGGAAAAATCAATAATGGCTCTGAAGAAAATGATTATCATTTAGAGAGGGAATCAATTAAATGAACAAGTATAATACAATCCTTATAATTTTATAAAAGGATGTTAGCAACCCTAAACAAACCCTAAAGGAATAATGTGTATTTAATAATTATAATACCTACAATATTATTAAATGCTTAAGTTTAGCTTAAGCATAGAGTATAATAAACTAATAATTAAATAAATAATTATTACTAATACAAGATAACTCTAACACTATAGACAACTCTATCATGGTATAGTTCCTCAAGGACAGAGGGCTCCTATTTTTAGCAAGTTTAGAGGTCGATCGGGCTCTAGCAGGTCTACATTGCAGAGGAACAACAAAGGGGGTGTTATGGGTCCACTGTGATCATCGTCAAGACATCCTAGAGCGGGATCTTGTAGGTAGGATCCTCCTGGTGTTAGAGGCAGTGTCGGTTGACACTATTGATGATGTTACTTGAGCCATTGGACCTTTGTTGTACATTATGACACATTAGCATTTTTTAGTTATTTATGATATGCAGTTTTGGCGATGATCTATATGCTTGTTTTATGTTGATGACACATGTTTGTATTATGCAGTTTGTATGATTTTATTTATGTTTTCTATGTGATGGACGATTCTATGTGATGCAGTTTCCTATGATGTGTGATTTTATGTGATGCAGTTCTATGTGATTAAATGATAATGTAAATGCTAGTAAAAGATAGTTAATTTAAATGATATGCATGTGACTGAATTTGAGTGCAATGAATGCAACTATAAAAGTGGTTCAAATGACAACACGCTTAAATGAAATGCAACTAATATGATGATGCAACTAAAAGATATTAAATGAATAAGCTATATGAATGGTATTAAATAAATCAACTAAATGAATCAACCGAATCTTTTTGTTTCAAATGTGCCAGAATATTGTTTTATCCTTTTGACTCAATAAAATTAGAATAAATGTTAGTAGGATGAAAAAAGAGAAGAGAGAGATGATGTTAAATGGTGAGAAAGAAAAATTAGGTTAATCCATGAAAAATGATGATCTTGATTGATACAATCAACATGATGAGAAATGAAATGATAAGATAAATGATTAATGATACTTTGTGTCTTTATTCATAGTGCAACACATTTTCATCACTGAGCCTTATTATGTAACAATGAAGCTATGAAACATCAAGGTATAACAAACCAAGATGTAAAGATATCTCATTGCAAGAACAAACATGTAGCAAAGAAGGAGTGAACCCTCCATTTCGGGAATGATGCTAGGAGTCAAGGTATGTGTGGCATTTAAATATTGAACGCTCTTATCACAGACACCCATAACACCATTGCCCAAGAAATTCATTGGTTCACACCACAAACAACAAACAAAGAAAAGGATCATGCCCCTCATAGCTCCTCTAGTCACTTTTGGACATCCTTGAGTAGCATAGAAACATGATCTTCGCCAATTGATAAAAAGATAAAACCAAATTAGACAAAACTCAACAGCTATACTAACCATTCCTTTGCTTTGATTTGTTTGATGTGATGGTTGATAATGTCTAATCTTAGAAAGTTGTGAACCCTATTTAAGACTGATCTGTCTGATTTCAAGTGTATCCTCTTCTATTTAAGACAAGATAATGATCACATTAATATGGATATTAATACCATTGATAAGAAAGTTTGATCTGTTTGGTTGCAAATGTTTGATAAGATAGTTATATCCTTTGTTTGACTTTGTGCGAAGTGTTTGTTGGATATCTGCTAGGGTATTTGTTTATCATGAGACATTTTATTGCAGGTTTTCTGATTGATTGATTTTTTATGTTTTTGGATTTTGTGGTTCATTTGTGAATGTTTTTGGTTGATTTTTTTCAGAATTGTATTTGAATGTTTTTGATATTTTTCTTTTTAAGATTTTTAGGATTTTTTTTTATTTTTTAGGAATTCTTCATGATTTTTTCATGAATTTTTCTGATTTTTAGGGTTTTTTTAAAGACTTTTTCTGATTTTTAGGATTTTTCAGGACTTTTTATGATTTTTTAGGTTTTTTCCAATTATGCCCCCAGTATGCAGACTTGTATGATATGATTATCTGCAACATGCACATGGAGACAATGATATTTAATCGTGGACTTTTGATAATGCAATATGTAGGATGAAGATGTAGTTCCTAGTTGAATAAGGATGACTGTGTTTGTTTAGCATTTTGTAATACACCAATTGAATTGGAGGTGCAAAACATTTCATAGATAAGTGGTCAATCGATCCATTGGAATATACAAATTAACACACTTAGTGGCTAGGATTTGCAAATGGAGACGCGAAAAACTTTCCCATTGATTCTCGAAACTTTGATCTTCTTTTGTCCATTTGTGTGCAAGTGGGTTAATTCTCGCTCTTGTCCTCACTAAAGATCCTTGTCATCTTATATGACTAGCTATGTGGATTAATCTACATCAAAAGCATCTTGGATAGAGACTCACTACCAACAATCTTTAAGGGCTATAATGAGGTTATACATCGTAATCTGTCGAATATTGCTCCATTGCCAGCATGCATCCATAGCCCTAATGGAGTTATTCGCATGTTCCCGTAGTCAAGCCTTTTTTTGTTCTACTTGTATGTGTGATATTTAAGTTATATATCATTTCTCTTTTTCCTTGAGATGGATATTGGCATAGCACTTTTTTCTTTTTCTTTTCTTGCCTTGACTTGTAAGTAATGAAACATACTTGGGAATGATGATTATAGCAGTGCTGAAGCAAAATATTGGATTTTTCACTAGTCATATGAACAAATAGGTGTCTAGAATTAATTAGAGATTTTGTTAATGTGTGAGATATAGAAATTGATAGCTTTTGGGTTAACAAGTCACAAATAGTGAAATCTACCCAACCAAAGGCAAAGCGTCGTCATAGGGTGATGTTCAAAATGAAAGACTTCGGGATCTTTGAAACTTAGTGTCTGAATATCTAAGAAAGGAAATGATTTCTTTTGAATGTAAATGAATGATAAATTTGGATAGATACCTTGTTTTATTGATGCAACTACATGAACAAGTAGCAATGATATGCAGACACATGAAAAAGTAGTTATGATATGCAACTATATATTGTGCAATGATTAATATGCGATGCAATGCAATAAGGAAATATGTCAATGCAATGCTGAATTTAAAATGAACTCATCCCTTAGATGTAATATCTATTTAGGTGCATAATATTCATAGGATCGAGGAGTGACTCTCCTTCTATGGTGGATACACCGTACGCACTATTGCCAACAACTTTTGTGATGATGAACAGTCCCAACCAGTTAGGTTCAAACTTACCTGGTCATTCTCGCTCTGCTAAGTTTCTTTGATTTTCTTTAAGGACAAGATCTCCCACTCCAAAACAACATGGTCTCACCCTTTTTTTGTAGCTTCTTCTTATTCAGTTTTGATAAACTTGTAGGTGATTTAGAGAAGTTTGTCTCTTTTCATCTAATAATTCTAACTCTTGTAATCTAGACACTTTGTAATCTTTCTCGGATATAATTCTATTTATAGATTGAGCTCTTGTTGCAGTTTGTACACCAATTTTGTAAGCCTAAAGAGCAGGATTAAGCTGAATGTGCCAATCACGTCCTATTTTAGTGACAATTTTCTTCAGAATTTTCAAGATTGTTTTGTTTGTTGCCTCTTCTTGTCCATTGCTTTGCGGATAGTATAGAGTTGCAAATTGCTGCTAGATGTGAAATTATTCACAAAGTTCACTTACTTCTTGGTTTTTGAATGGTCTTCCATTATCTGTCACAATGCACATTGGGACTCCATATCTGCAGATAATGTAATCAAGAATGAACTTTGCTATTTGTTTGCTTGTAGTGTAAGTGATAGGGATTGCCTCGACCCACTTTGTGAAATATTTTGTGGCAGTAATAATGAACTTATGTCCATTAGATGAGGTAGGGTTGATTTTCCCTACTAAATTAAGTCCCCATTATGAGAATGACCATGGTGATGTGATGGGTCGAATTTCCTATGCAAGTGCATGAATTAGATCTCCATGAATCTGGCATTGTCTGCATTCCTGTATATATTTGTAGGCATCCTTATCCATTGTTGCTGAGTAGTATCATGTTTTCAACAGTTTCTTGGCTAAAGCTAGGCCACTGACATGGGGGCCACAGATTCCATCGTGAACTTCCTTTAGGGATTGTTCTTCTTCAGAATTGAGACATCTAAGCAAGGTGGTATCCAAGCTTCTTTTGTACAATGTGTCTACAATAAGTGTGTATCTATATTCTTTCTGTATGAGGGTCTATCTCTGATTGGATAAAAGATTTGGAGGCATATACTGACCATGTAGATATGAGTAGACTTCTTGATACCTAAGGGATTCAAGTCCTGCTATGACACAAACATATTCTGAAGCACGTATTATATATGAAGGTACCATCAACTGCGCTACTACAAACTCAAACTAAGTTCCATTATTCGACATATTAAGGAGAGATCCCATAGTTTCCATTGCATCATCGACTCTGTTTTGTACTCTGGGGATTTGCTCAAAAGAGATGTTGGAGAAATGTTGCTTGAGTTATTCAGCTAACTATTTGTAGGGTGTGAGATTATTATCCTTGGTATCATAATCATCATTTACTTGGTTGATGATAAGCTGAGAATCCCCATAGACTTCTAGTTCTTTGATCTACCATTTCATGATAGTCTGAAGTCCTATTACTAGTGCTTCATATTTAGATATGTTATTAGTGCATGGGAAGCTTATTCTAAATGACTTGGGAATAGAATCACCTTGAGGGGTGATAAATAGGATTCCTGCTCCTACTCCATGGTTGGTATGTGATCCATCAAAGTATAGTTTCCATTTGCTTGAAGCTGTGATTGTGAAGACAAGTTCATCTAGGAAGTCTATTAGCATTAGATGATGGTCTTGCATTGGAGCCTCTGCCAATTGATTTACAATTATCTACCCTTTGATTGCCTTCCTATCAACATATCCATTGTCAAACTCTCTTAGGATCATTACCCACTTAGCTCACCTTCTGGTTAATGCAGCTTTGCTTAATAGATACTCTAGTGGGTCAAACTTTACAATGAGCTAAATATTATGACTGCTCATATAATGTATGAGCTTTTGGGAATAAAAAATCACTACTAAGAATGCATGCTCAATAGGAGTGTAATTCAATTCATATCCTACAAGGGTTCTACTGATGTAGTATATTTCTCTTTCTTTCCCTTGATCATGTTGTGCTAAGAGAGCACCCAAAGTGAAGTTTGTAGCAAATATATATAACAATAGTGGTTTTCCATGAATTGGTGGGATTAACACTGGTGTGGTAAGTAGATAGTCTTTCAAAGCTTGAAATGCTTCCTGGTATTGTTTTGACCACTTGAATGTTACACCTTTCTTTAAAATGTGTTGGAAAGGGTGGCACTTATCTGCCAATTGTGCTATGAAGCGTCTTATAGATTGGAATTTCCCTTTTAGAATTCTCAATTGATTGAGTGTTATTGGTGCTGGCATTTCTAAGATGGATTTCACTTTTTATGGATCTACTTCAAAGCCTCTGTTTGACACAATGAAGCCCAAGAGCTTTCCAGATGTAACACCAAATACACACTTCTTAGGATTTAGCCTTACATTGTATTGTTCTAATCTATCAAAGATTTTGGATAGAACTCCCAAGTGATCTTCTCTGGTTCATGACTTGGCTAAGATATCATCAACATAATCCTCTATGATATCATGTATCGTGTCCTGGAACAATGTTGTCATAGCTCATTGATATGTTGCACCTGCATTCTTCAAACCAAATGGTATGACATTCCAATAGTATGTTCCCCAAGGACATGTGAATGATATCTTTGCTCGGTCTTCTGGTGTAATCATGATTTGATTATAACTAGAGAAACCATCCATGAGTGAAATCATTTCATTTCCCTCTATAAGGTCTATAATCATATCAACATTTGGAAGTGGGAAATCATCCTTTGGACAAGCCTTTTTCAGATCTCTGAATTCAGTGCAGATTCTAATGCCCCCAATATGCTTAGTTACTGGGACTAGATTGTAGATCCACTCTACATAGTCTATGGGTCTTATGAAACCCATATCTAACAATTTCTACAGTCCAATTTTGACTAATAAGGCTATCTATGGATGCAGCTTTCTTAACTTTTTCTTGTAGGGATTTGTTCCTGGTAATAGTGGTAGATGGTGTAAAACCAATTCAAGATGCAGTCCTGGCATATCTGCATAGGACCATGCAAATTTGATAGGCCTTTGCTTGAAAACTTGAATAAATTTTTCCTTTTCCAGAGGATTTATAGATTGTGCTAGGTGAATTTTGTTTACATTCTCAACATATCCTATGTTGATCTCTTCAGTTTCTTCCATTAGGAGTGTTGATTTCTCTTGATCTATTGGAAGATCATCAAATCTACCTCTGGTCATACTTTCTATTTCTTTTGAGTCATCTGGATTGGAGGAAGAGCTTGTCTCTCCAAAATATGTTGCTCTATCCAGATCTATGACAAATTGTGCCTTGTGGTCATCAAATGGGATTCCATCTCTGACACCCAAGAACTCTGCTATAGCCTCATCATTCTCAAACCAATCTAGATTTGGTTCCTCTTTTTGCCCCCAGTCTATTAAATGTGAGTATATAAGGCATAGATCTCTTTCATCATCGAATTTTGGGCTCATTGTTATCATGTAGACTTGATTATCAAATTGTCTTGTCAAGGAATTTGGGTCCATTCCTATAACGTCATAAACAATGCCATCATCTACAAGTGGTAGGTGATCATTATATCTGTCCACATGTTATGTGTTGTGTCTATGAAGAGTTAGAAACTCATATTCATGTGAGTCAGTGATTGTCTCTACATAAGTGTATATATTTGATCTATCATCATATGGATCCTCTTCAATTATAGTTAGAGGGAACTCTGTAGTATTGATGATGCATGGAATACTTTCACGACTTGATGATGTATCTTCATTTATTGACATGTTGCTCATTCCTTGGATGAGTGATTCTGGCCTTGTTACTATGAGATTTGTTGGTTCTATGTCATTACATGTGAATGTACTTGAAGATAAGGATGAGGCCAACTAGGTGTTGATCTTATTTGGTGGTCTTATGCTTGAAGAAGCAATCCATGTGTTGTTGGCATTGGCAGGTGCAATGCCTGTTTCTGTTACTGCATTGGCATGTGAAGATGGTGGACATACATCTCTTGACAAGTTTCCCAATGTAACATTATTAGGAAATTTGATTTTTCTGGTTGACTGTTGTGGTATTGTTGGTACCATGTTCACAATTACTGGAGTAGCTGATTTTTTAGACTTTTTTTTTGTGTGTCTATATCCCAACCCCTGGTGTTTTGGGTTGTCTATAGGTAATATGGGTTCTATGATGCCTTGAGAATTTAGTCCCAATCCTATTGTTCCATAATAGCCATGTCTTTGTAACATTATTGAAGAGGGGAAAACAGATTTGAAGGTCAAATGCTCAAAACATAATGAAATAAACATGCAGAATGCTAAAAAATCATTAAAAGACCATTTCACCTTGCTATTTTACCTTCTCCTTCAGATTGAGCTTGATGAAGTGAAGGTGCCCCTTGATAATGCTCCACTTGATGTGCTCCTTTGATTGCTGGATGTGGATGGCTCTCCAATGTTGTGCACAAATGGAATGGATTTGAAAAATGATAAGAATGAGATGATCAAGTTGCCAAGATGATTTCCTGGGCTCAAAAGGGCAGCATAAACTTACTAGATTTCAAGATGTTTAGAATGAAGGCATGGAGCCCTATTTTATAGGAAGAGGAGAGGAAAATGGATGGCTAGGATGAATTTGAGATGAAGGGCTAAGATTTACTTGTGAACTCACACAAGGTCCAAGAGAGGGTGTGGAGACCAAGAAATATGCCTTAAAGGCATTTCGTATCTCCACACTCCACAAGATGCATTGGAGGAATTAAAAATTCTCCAAAAAAGGATATCATGGGGATTGGAGGAATAAAAAGGAATTAAAAATTCCTTGGGAGAGGGGATGCCTAGAGGAATGTGTGATTTCAAAAATCTTACATTCACCTAGGAAAAGAGCATTTAAAGCTAGTGGCTGGATGAAAAGGACAAAGAGTTGACTTTGTGGCTAATCATGTCGATTAACCATTAATGACTCATTAGGAGGGGGATTAGAGGAAATGTTAGGTGGGATTAATATTTGTAGGATAATTTGACTAGGAGAGAGAATGAGTGGAGGGAATAGTTTCTAGAAGAATGAATTAAGAAGATGATTTGTAGGAATCATGTAGGTTAACTAATTAATTAAAATTAATTAGATAAGAGGAAGATTTGTGAGGATTTGATTTTTTTTAGAAGAATAAAGAAAGGGATTGATTTATTAAATAAATCAATCATATGCTATAGTGACAATATTAATTATATTTAATTAATATTGAGAGGAATTTGAATTAACATAATTAATTAATTAATTATGCAAGGAATTAAAAATAATTAAAAAAATTATTTTTAAGTGTCTACATTTTACCCCTCTTTGAAGCGAGGTGTGATGACACATTGATTCAAAGAATAATCTTGTTTTGATGTTGATGTTGGTCTAATAGGATGCCCCGGCTCTTGATTGATAGATTATGGTATGGTGATGCCCCCTCTGGAGATCAATTAAGGTATTTGATCTTTGGAGTTTTGCGAAATTGATATCCCGATAGATTTGATTTGATTCGATTGATAAGATCTAGATTTAGTCTGGTTTCAAGAAGAATTCATCTTGTATAAGACAAAGATGATCAAAGTGTCTGGTTTTAGGAAGGATTTGTCCTGTATAAGACATGATTGATCACAATATATGGTTTTAGGAAGAATTCATCCTATATAAGACATGATCGAAGTGTCTTGTTTCAGGAAGGATACATCTTGTATAAGACATGACTAATCACAATGTCTGGTTTCAAGAAGGATTCATCCTGTATAAGACATGATCAAATCACAACGTCTGGTTTCAGGAAGGATTCATCCTATATAAGACATGATTGATCACAAAATCTAGTTTCAGGAAGGATTCATCCTATATAAGACATGATCGGAGTGTTTGGTTTCAGGAAGGATACATCCTATATAAGACATGACTGATCACAACGTCTGGTTTCAGGAAGGATTCATCTTGTATAACACATGATCAGATCACAACGTCTGGTTTCAGGAAGGATTCATCCTATATAAGACATGATTGATCACAACATCTAGTTTTAGGAAGGATTCATCCTATATAAGACATGATCAGAGTGTCTGGTTTCAGGAAGGATACATCCTATATAAGACATGACTGATCACAATGTCTAGTTTCAAGAAGGATTCATCCTATATAAGACATGATCAGATCACAACATCTAGTTTGAGGAAGGATTCATCCTATATAAGACATGATTGATCACAACGTCTAGTTTCAGGAAGGATTCATCCTGTATAAGACATGATCAGAGTGTCTGGTTTCAGGAAGGATACATCTTGTATAAGACATGACTGATCACAATGTCTGGTTTTAGGAAGGATTCATCCTGTATAAGACATGATCAGATCACAACGTTTGGTTTCAGGAAGGATTCATCCTGTATAAGACATGATTGATCACAACGTCTGGTTTCAGGAAGGATTCATCCTGTATAAGACATGATCGAAGTGTCTGGTTTTAGGAAGGATACATCTTGTATAAGACATGACTAATCACAATGTCTCATTTTAGGAAGGATTCATCCTATATAAGACATGATCAAATCACAACATCTGGTTTCAGGAAGGATTCATCCTGTATAAGACATGATTCAGAATCAGAATTGATTATGTGAGGAAAAAATAGAGGAAGAAAAATTAGGGTGGAAGGGATAGATGAGGAACAAATATGAAGCAGTCGTGAGGTATTTGGAAAGAAGAATATGAGATGCGAGACCGCAGAGGAAAATGGGGGCAATTGAGAACTCCATGGATTTATTGAGTTTAGGATTTGATGGAATGATGGTGAGATTTTGTGCACAACAAATGTGGAGAGCCAACCTAGTTTGATGTTGCCCTGAGTGACTTGCACCATTGATTATAGAAATCAAGATGCCATGAGAAATGCAGGGCGGCGTGGACTGACTCTGTAGACAAATGGGAATTCCTTGCACACAACAATGCAAGTGTTAAGAAACACTAATATAGAGTTGTGGGTTCATGCAAGGAAACCCTCAAACACACCGATACCTCTTGTACACGAGAAGGTAAGTGTTGATAAACACTAGTACCAGGTCATCGATTTATACAAGAAGGATCCAAAACATGCCATACTATGAATATGCACCTATCATAACATACCTGGATATGGAAGAACCTAGGTAGTCGTAAATAGTGGCAGTCGTAGGGAAAAAGATGCAAGCCTATATGAAAAGATCTAACAAAATCTAACAAGTCTCTTCCTTGCGACCACATGATACCTCTTTCCAAGAGTAGAACTAGGATGGACTTGGGATTGTTTCTCAATACTTCTTGAAGCTTACACACAGAGGCATAAAATCTCAGTTTCAATGGGGCATTCTTTTTTCATGACTCAGGCAAAGACTTCATCATCATACGCATGTTTTATTGGGAGGCAAAAAAGAAGGAATGTTGCACATGGGTGGGCTGGATGGCAGATGATTTGTAGTATCGACATGATAGACAATGGATCCAGTTATTTACCTTGGCGTCTACATAGAGGTTTTCACCAAGGTACTTGTCCATAGTGCCACCAAGTGGTTTTCACTAATGGACAAATTGTTTTTTCTTTCTTTTTCTGATTTTTTAATTTTTTTGTGTCATAAAGTGCCTGTTTGCCAGGTTTTCACCAAAGTGACGATTTTTTTAGGATCTTTTTCTCATTTTTTTTTTGACAATTTAAGACTTTCTAAGGACTAAGCATAAAATCTTTTGAGGTGCATGATATTCATTGGATCATCCAAAGGATCGCCTTCAGGAGTAGCCAACTGATAAGCTCCTAATCCATATTTCACTGTGATTACATATGGTCCAAGCCAATTAGGCTCGAACTTGCCTTTCTTTTCTCTTTCTTGTAGATTTTTCTGATTTTCCATGAGGATAAGATCACCAACTTGGAATTCTTAGGTTCTGACTTTTTTATGATAACTCATGCATAGACGGTTTTGATATACTTGGAGATGATTCAAGGCCTTGAGGAAACTTTCATGTAACAATTCTAGCTCTTGTAAGCGGGCAATTCTGTATTCTTCCTCTGGTAGGATGTTTTGTAGCGATACCCTTAGAGAGGGGATCTCAATCTCAAGGGGAAGGATGGCTTCAGAACCAAATACTAGGGAATAAGGAGTGGTGCCTGTGGGGGTGCGAATGGAGGTGCGGTAGGCCCACAATGCAGGATGGATTTGGAGGTGCCAATCACGGCCCGCTTCATTGACTATCTTTTTGAGGATTTTTATTAGGGTTTTATTACAAGCCTCAGCTTGGCCATTGCCTTGGGGGTAATATGGAGTGGAGAAGTGGTGTTGGATGTTGAATTTTTGGCAGAGTTCTTTGACATCCTGGTTCTTAAATTGTTTACCATTATCTGTGATGATAACTTTTGGGATTCCATATCGGCAGATTAGGTAGTTCAGGATGAATTTGGATATTTGCTTGCCAATGGTGAAAGTAAGAGGGATAGCCTCTACCCACTTGGTGAAGTATTCAGTGGCGATGATAATGAATTTATGTCTGTTGGAAGATGAAGGGTGGATTTTCCCAATGAGATTGAGCCCCCACTGCGAGAAGGGCCATGGTGTAATGAATGGCTGCAATTCTTGTGACGGTGCATGAATCTTGTCGCCATGCTGTTGGCAAGGGATGCATTTATTCACATAATTGTATGCATCTTCTTCCATTTTAGGCCAATAGTATCTTGTTCTCAAAAGTTTTTTAGCCAATGTGAGTCCACTTGAGTGTGCCCCACAGATACCCTCGTGTACTTCGTGTAATTCCCATTCTTCTTCTTATTTATTTAAACACCTTAGGAGGGAACCATCAAAATGCCTTCTGAACAAGGTGTCTGCAAGATGGTGTAATGGGCACATCGGCGGATGAAGGTTTGCTGTTGGGTTTTGGTGAGGTGTGGGGGAATGGGGTTGTCTTTGAGGAAAGCGAAGGTTTCTTGGTACCAAGGGGACTAGGGACCAACGAGAACACACACCATTTCAGACTCTGGTAGGTCGTATGTCGGTATAAACAATTCCTTGACCAAGAACTCACACTTCTAACTGTGTGCTAGCATTTGAAGGAGGGAGCCAATGGTGGCCATTGCATCTGTAGCCCTTTTGTTTGTTTGTGGGATTTGGTCAAACTTGATTGCCATGAAATGTTGCTTAAGATCTTCAACCATGGTACGGTAGGGAAGGAGTTTATCATCTTTTGTCTGGTATTCATCATTGACTTGTTTTATGATGAGTTGGGAATCGCCATAGACTTGTAATTCCTTTATTTTCTAGTGGATAGCCAAGTGTAAACCTGTGATGAGGGCCTCATATTCTGCTATGTATTGGTACATGCAAAGGCTATCTTGTATGATTTGGGGATGCCATCTCCTTGAGGTGTGACCAATAATATTCCTGCCCCCGATCCATTTTGAGTGTAGGAGCCATCAAAATACAATTTCCATGTGAAGGATGTGGTAACAGTCATAATGAACTCATCTGGTAATTCTGTGAGAAGAGGATGGTCACCTGGAAGTGGAGCTTCAGCCAACTGATCTGCAATGACTTGTCCCTTGATTGCCTTTCTGTCCACATACTCAATGTCAAATTCACTTAAGAGCATGACCCATTTGGCGGTTCTGCCAATGAGAGCAGCTTTGGACAAGAGATATTTAACTGGATCGATTTTAGCAATTAATTTTGTCTTATTATTTAGCATATAGTGTCGTAGTTTCTATGTGCTGAACACTAATGCCAAACATGCTCTTTCAATGGGGGTGTAATTGAGTTCATATCCTACCAATGTTCGATTGATGTAGTAAATGGTGTGTTCCTTCCCTTGATCATCTGTTTGCGCCAATAATGCCCCCAATGCCACTGCAGTAGCACATATATACAAAATAAGGGGTTTTCCAGGAGCAGGAGGCATCAATACGGGAGGTGATACTAGATATTCTTTTAATTTCTCAAAGGCCTTTTGACATAGGCAATCCCATTTAAATTTTGTGTCTTTACGCAATAGGTGTGCAAATGGATGGCACTTGTCTGCTAGTTGTGAAATGAAATGCCTGACAGACTGGAGTTTTCCCTGGAGACTGCGCAATTGTCTAAGAGTTTTTGGCAGAGGCATTTCCATAATAGCTTTTACCTTTGTGGGATCAACCTCGATGCCTCTGCGGGAAACAAGGAATCCCAGTAGTTTTCTTGATGTGACGCCAAACACACACTTTTTGGGATTTAGGTGCAGCTTGTATTTTTCCAATCTTTCGAAGATCTGTTTTAGAATGGGGATGTGTTCTTGTCTTGTCTTGGATTTTCCTAGCAGATCATCCATGTAGTCCTCCATAATTTTGTGCAAGAGGTAATGAAAAATTGTTGTCATTGCCTATTGATACGTAGCTCTAGAATTTTTAAGGCCAAAAGGAATGACCCGGTAATAGAAGGTACCCCATGGTGTTGTGAATGCAGTTTTATGCTAATCCTCATCTGCTATCCTGATTTGGTTGTATCCAAAAAACCCGTCCATTAACGATAACATTTCATGTCCTGTTGTAAGGTCCACAATCAATGGTACAAGACCCAATATGAGAGGGAAATACCAAGAGAATAGAGGGAACAATATGTTGCACCTTTTAGAGCCAAGGAAGTCAGTTCCTTATATAGTGGAGGATCCAGGGTGAATTCACAATACTGGTTCCCACTTTTTGACCAGCTCTGACACTTAGATGAATATTTTGAAAAAAACCTTCACATTCCAACACCTATAACTTTTAAACCATTTAAAATTTGAAGATGATATAAACTAGTGAATTTTAGCATCTTGTTTGTAGATTCTAAATATGTTTTTTTCAAATTTGTTTGAATAAAATTTTATTGATTTTCCCATCTCCCTCAAAAAGTATTTTTTTACAGCAAACAACATTTTTTCAGAGTGATGTGTATCCCGAAATGCATAAGTTTTTTTCTATAAATGATAAAAAATTAATTCTTTTGAATTGTGGTTTGTAACATCAATACCCAGGGCATGCAGTTGGTTTGATAGTGATATGTTGAATATTTTTCATTTTATTAAGTTTTGAAGTTCGACTAATTATAATTCAGAAATAGGTGTATGTTTGAACACATAACTTGTTCTATATATATCAAAATTAAATTTTCTTTTTCTTTTTAGAAAGAAAATACCAATACCTAGTGCATAGATATTTTTCAGAATTTTTTTGAATTAGTTTACTATTTTTTCCAATGCATTGAACAAAGAAGTTCATGTTCAGTGAAAAAGCTAAATTCATAAGAAATAAAATAAAAATATATTAATGAAATTAAATATATTAAAAGTTATACTATTTGGAAAACTTATAATAAGGACTAAATACCTAAAAAAATAAAAATTAAATGAATTCATTTGACTCCCCAAAAGCTAATGTAAAATTAGTTTTTTATCAGCTTTTGATAGATGCAAAGGAGACTCCATTGCAAGTATGATTTAGAAGTAGAGAGGTTCTATCCAAGAAATTTTGATGTAAGAGCCTTTGATTTAACTCTCTTCAATTAATTACTTCAAATGGGACCTCTTAAATCTTAAATCATTATATTTTCTAAAAAATGTACGATTTCAGCAAAAATCAGGACATACCAAAAAGTGGGAACCAGCTTTGTGAGTTCACCCTCCAACGAGGGTACAGGGATAGGGAGATCCAGCTGCAACATATGTTGATAAAGAAGGAGGACTCACACTGAGCTGAGTAAAAGATCAACATCGAGGTCTGCACAGGGATCCCAAGGACAGGGACAAGGTCTAGTCTAGTCATCCTAGAGAAGTTTGAGAGGCTTGATAAAGATGAGGTGAATATGCATGTTTTTTGATGTACCATATATCAGACACAAAGATGTATTGATTTGTTGTATTCATTTTTGCACCCCATGTAGGTTTTTTATAAGCATGTGAGGTGATCATCATTCATTCATATATTGTATGTATTTTATTCTTTGATCAGATACAACATATGATGTATATATATATATATATATATATATATATATATATTTGTACATTTTTTCTTTTGATATACATTGAGATATTGATGATATATGATATACACTCTATTTTGGCCCTGATAAATGGTAATTTTATGTGTATATTTTATGATGTGTGGATGGTTTATGACTTATGGATGCATGATTTATGATATATGCTATGTTATGAGATGGTTCTAACATGTTTGTGATGCATGATGTGATGATTTATGCATGTATAATTTATGATATGCCATGAGATGATATGTGAGATGATTTTATATGCAAGATGTGATGGTGTTATGCATGTATGACATGGGATTATGCTATGCGATGTGATATGATATGGATCACGTGCTAACCAATATGTGATGCAAGCTGAGATGAGTTATGCGATGCACATGGAAAATGTATGATAGATATGGATTATGTGCTAACCCATATGTGAAGCAGGATGAAGTGGATTATGCAATGCATGTGAGAAATGTATGATAGATATGGATTATGTGCTAACCAATGTGTGATGTAGGATGAGATGGATTATGCAACGCATGTTAAAAATGTATGAGATATGGATTATGTGTTAACCCATATGTGATGCAGGATGAAATGGTTTATGCAATACATGTGAGAAATGTATGATAGATATGGATTATGTGCTAACCCATATGTGATGCAAGATGAGATAGATTATGTTCCAGGAAGACCAGACAAGGGAGGCAAGAAAGACGAATAGGGAAAGGGACTTACATGCACATTCCAAGCCAAAAGACTAGAGGAAAAGGAGATGAATGCAATGCAATGGAGATGAGGATCATGGAGTATGAGCATCCATGTGAAACTAGATGCCATGTAGTGAGCACTTATTTTGATTTAGCATTGTCTGTGAGTCACCAAGGTATGAAGAAATAGGGTGAAATTTCATAGCCAATACATGGACTGACACATATAAACAGACATGTAGGATGACCTAGCATCACACAGATTTATAGAGACTCTATAGGGAACGATGCTAGAATGACCACAAGAAGAAGATATGCCCCAGTGTAACATGAGATAACAGAGACCTCATGAGGGAACAATAAAGGGACACATCAGAAAAAAGACACGCTAGGTAGAAATTGAAAGCAACAAGACCTCACCTTGAGCCATGTTATTCCTAGTGCACCATGATATAAAAGACCATGGCAACCAAGAGGAAACATGATGCAAGGATATTTGAAAGATAAACAAAGATAAAAAAGAATCCAAAAACCAAGACAAGATGTCATAGATGTCTTTTGTCAAAAGGATGATGGACGAATGAGGATCAACGATGATGTCTGACTACAGGAAGGATACATCCTACGTAGACAAAGGGACATTTTTTGCTGACGTGAGAATGATATATCTTGAAGAAAAAACTAGATGATAGATGGATAAATCTAGGACTGACAAAAGGACCAAGGAACCAAGCTAGGATTAGGATGCTAAAGATCTGTTGAAGAACCAACTAAAAGGATGTGAGATCAATGAGTGAGACAAGGACATGAGCTATGTACAGGAAGAACCATATATACACTGAAACCTATATACAACTAGCATTATGTACAAAGGACCAATCATGAAAAATGGATTAAGTACCAGGCTATCTATTCAAGCAAAGCAGATGACGACAGGAAATGCGGGTACCATGGGGTACCACATGAAGCGATGAGGTGAATGTAGTGAAGATGGAGGTGGAAGGGAGTGTATCATAGGATACCATAGAAAAAGGAAATGGATGGTGAGGAGATGATGAACATTGGTGGGTATCATAAGATAATACACGAGGGAGGGAAGAAGCTAGGGCCAAAGGATAATGAAACTGCCCTTTTACACATGGTGCTTGTTGCTAGGTTTTCACCATATGTACATGTCCAAGCCGTCTATTTGCCAAGTTTTCACCATTGGACTAATATATTTTTTTTGGTATTTTCTAATTTTTGAAACATGAGGTACACTGCCACAAATTATTTATAAAACTGTTTGAGGTGTAGGATGTTGAGGGGGTTGTTGAGAGGCTCCCCTTTTGGAGTTGATAACTGATATGTACCTGAACCATATTTTGTGGTGACCACATATGGAATAAGCCAATTTGATTCAAATTTATAGGGTTTTATTGGAGGACAAGATCACCTACCTCAAACTCACGAGGATGGAATTTCTTCTAATATTGTCTCTTAAGGTGGATATGGTATATTTGTAGATGGTCATATGCTTTTAGATTTCATTCATCAATAAGATCAAGATGAGCTATCCTTGCCATTATAGTCCTCATTAGAAACAAATTCTTTCAAAGATATGCACAATGATGGCAATTTGACCTCAATTGATAAGATCGCTTCTGCACCATATACAAGGGAATAGGGAGTGGCTCTGGTAGGAGTTTGGATGCTAGTTTGATAAGACCATAAGGTAGGATTAAGATGAAAGTGCCAGCCACGACTAGTTTCATTGACAACTTTCTTGAGGATATGTAGTAGAATTTTATTAGTTGCCTCGGCTTGGTCGTTCCCTTGGGGATAATATGAGGTAGACCAATGTTGCTAGATATAGAATGTGGAACAAAGATCATGCATATGTTGGTTCTTGAAGGGGGTTCCATTGTTAGTAATAATGGTAGATGGAATCCCATAAAGATAAATAAGGTGGTATAAGATAAACTTGGACATTGGTAGTGAGGGTAAGGGGGATGGCTTCCACCCATTTGGTAAAGTATTCTATTGTAGCAATGATAAAATTATGTCCATCAGATGAGGGGAGATGGATCTTACCAGCGAGGTCGAGGCCCTATGTAGAAAATGGCCATGGTGTTGCTATGGGCTATAGATCTTAAGCAAGAACATGTATCAAATCTCTATGCCACTAACAAGGCACACATTTCTTGACAAATTCAAAATTGTCATGTTCTATGGTAGGCCAATAATATCCTCCTCATAAGAGTTGTTTGGCTAGGACACATTCGCTCGTGTGAGCACCACAAGTGTCGATGTGCACTTCTTGCATCATAAGATTAGCTTCGTTCAAATCTAAACATCTAGAAAGGATGTCATGGTAGTCCCGATGATATAGATTGTCTCCTACAAGGGTGAATTGGGCACAATGATGAAAAAGGTTTTGGCAATCATTGTGAGATATGTTTTGGGGAAGGGTACCACCTTTAAGGTAGGCATGGATTTCATGGTACCAAGGTGATTGGGGCCCAATGGTGTTGCACACCATTTCTGCGTGTGAGGTCTCAAAAGCTAGTTGCAAGAGTTGTTCCACTAGAAACTCATATCTGGGATTGTCAGAACCAATAGCTAGGAGGGATTCGATGGTGGCCACGGCATATGCTACTTTAGTTTGAGTTCATGGAATCTAATCAAATGTGATGGTTTGAAAATTATACTTAAGATCATCAACCATTCTTTTGTAGGGCATGCGTTTGTCATCTTTGGTTTGGTACTCATCATTGGTTTGACGGATGACAAGTTACGAATCTCCATAAACCAAGAGGTCTGATAGATTCCACTAAATAGCTATCTTCAAACCAGTGATTAATAATCATCTATGTTGGTGGTACATGGGAAGGACAATTTGAATGATTTGGGTATAAGGTCCCCTTCAAGGCTAACAAATAGGAATCCTTCCCCCACTCTCTTCTGTGTATGTGAGCCATGAAAATAAAGTTCTAGGGGGTTGTTTTGGAACTAAGCATACATATTCATCAAGAAATTTTTTTACTAGAAGATGAATATCAAGTAAGGGTGTCTCAGCTAACTGATAATAAATTACCTATCCCATGATAGTCTTGTGATTAACATACTGGATATCAAATTTACTGAGTAGCATAACCCACTTGGTCATGTGTCTCATTAGGGTAGTTTTTAAAAGAAAATACTTTAGAGGATCAATTTAGTAGGTGATCTTCATTGCATGACTTAGCATGTAATGTCTTAGTTTCTAGGAACAAAAGATGACATCTAGACATGCCTTTTCCATTAAAGAGTAATTAAGCTCATAACCGACTGAAATCTAGTTGATGTAGTATATTTCCCTTTCTTTACCCTAATCATCATGTTGGGAAAGAAGTGCCCCTATATTTATTGAAGTAACTAAAATGTACAAGACCCATGGAATACTTGAGATGGGAGACATGAGAACATGAGGATGACATAGATATTATTTGATTTTTTCAAATTTTAATTGGAATTGGGCATCCCATTTGAACACCTTTTTTAAGCAAGTGTGTGAAAGGCTGACACTTGTCTACTAGTTGTGCAATGAAGAGTTGGATAGACTGCAAATTTCCTTGTAGACTGCATAGATTCTTTAACATTTTGGGGGGAGAAATTTCTATAATTTCTTTGACCTTTTTGGGATCAACATAGATTCCTTGTCTGGAAAATATAAAACCTGAGAGTTTACCTGATGTGACTCCAAAAACACAATTTTTTGGATTGAGTCTCAATTTTTATTTGGCTAGATGCTCAAAAAATAACTCTAGGATAGCCAGATGTTCTACCCTTGTATTTGATTCTACCAGTATATCATCTACATAATACTCCATGATGGTATGCATGAGGTCATGAAATATTACGGTCATGGTGCGTTGATATGTGGCGCCTGCATTCTTAAGACCAAATGACATGACTTGGTAGCAGAATGTTCTCCATGGAGTAGTAAAAGTTGTCTTATAATAATCTTCTTTTTCTATTTTTATCTAATTATAACCAAGAATCCATCCATGAGAGAAAGCATGTCATGTCCTTCTGTTAAGTTGACAAGGATTTTGATGTTGGGGAGAAGAAAATCATCTTTAGGACATGATTTATTGAGGTCTCAAAAATTTGTGCATACTATGATTGCCCCACACGGTGTAGAAACTGGTACCATATTGGAAATCCACTTAGAATAGTAGATTGAATAAATGAACTTAACTTCAAGGATATTCTCCAATTCTATTTTGACTAATAGTGTTATTCTGGGATGCATCTTTCGTAGTTTCTATTTAACTGGTTTGGCATTTGGATCAACTGCAAGATGGCAAACTACTAGCTTAGGATCTAAGTCGGGCATGTCTGCGTAAGACCATGCAAAGTTGATAGGCCATCTATGAGAATATCTAACAACACTTTGAGCTCATCTTCAAACAATGATGTTTCTACATGAGTGATATGTGGGTTGTTGTTTGCGCAGAGACTTATTTCTTTAGTCTGATCTATGAGAATTGGTGACCTGTCAGGAACATAATCATTAGGGAAGGGAAGAATGGAATCCTCATCCACTGGTGCCTCAAGGAGGTTTTCACCAGAAGATACAGCCTTTGTTTTTACTATTTTAGAGTCAAGCAAGGCCTCTACGAGGTTTTCACTACAAGACCCTTGATTTTTTTTATATTTCACCTTTGCGGTTGAGGATTCCTCCTTCCACAAAGTACCCATGGGAATCAAGTTTGTAGACTATATTCTTCTCAGGATTATGATATAGTGTGGCTTCAACTACCCCCATAAATTTTAGGAGCGCCATATCATCTTGGAATGTGTCTAGGTGTGTAATAGTTTGACCCCAATCAATAAGCTCAAGATGGTGAAGGGGAAGGTAAATTAAGAGGACATATGTATCAATAAGGTTAGAGGTGCCAAAGTTAGATGAGCTATCTATATTGTCATACACTTGTTTGACAACCTCTTCAAGCATGTCATCAATATCAATTGAAACATTTTCATTGTTTCCAATAGTGTCAATCGAACTCGAGACTTCATGTGAAGAATGTCCAAAACCAAGCCCTTGATAATTCACGTTAGGAGTGGGATCAATGGGTCTTGTGATACCTTTTTCTTCTTGGCCTAAACCACCACCTTGGTAGTTACACTTCTAAGTTTCCCATTGGTGAACCATAGGATATTTTGCCTTGAATTGTCAGAGGGAAGTTTCATTATCCACAAAAATATCTTGATAAAGTCATTGGTTTATATCTCCTTCTATGATCTCATGGTTAAGCTCACCTTGAGCTAGAAATGTGGTGGAACCACACTGTCGGACCACATGCTCTTTATTTTTTTTCTTCTTTGATAGGTTTTCCATAAGCATGTGGATCTAGAGGAATGACGCCGACTGTGAATGTACCTTGAAGGTCATATTCACCATAACCAACATCATTGATCTTGAGTTGGGAAAATGAGGAAGAGATGGAAGTTTTCTCTTTTGTAGCAGCTAGGATGGTTTCAGGGTCAACATATGAGGATGATGAACTAGCAGATATGTTTCCAATGTTGATACCTAGGCAATGATGGGTGTATGGAGATGAAGCCTTGAGTGCACAACAATACTCAAAGGGTTGAGCCTCACCATAGATGGTTATTTCAAATCCCTAAAATGGGAATTTGAGGCACTGGTGATAAGTGGAAGGGATGTCCTACATGGCATGGATCCATGGGCAATTGAGGAGGATATTAAATGGGAGATCAAGATCAACAACATAGCATAGCATACTTTGTGTTACTAGGCCCACCTGAATTGGGAGATTGATCACCCCTACTAAACTTCTTTCAGCATTATCACATGCCTTGATAGTGATGTATTGGTTGTGCATATCTATGAAAGTATACCCCATTGACAAATATTAATGTGCAAAGGTTTAGGGTAGAACCATTATCAATCATAACTCATTTCACTCTATGATGTTTCATGATAGCTTTAATATTCAAAGTATGAATATGGTCAGGATCTGAGACCGGGGCATCAGCTTTCATGGAATTGAGATGTTACGTGGAGGATAGATGAGCTACCATAGCTTGAAATTGTGTGGGATCAATGTTCCTAGGAACACAAGCTTCTTGCAATGTGCATGTGAGAATCTGTTGATGATTGGGTGAGGCTTTGAGCAAATCCAGAATGAAGATTTGTGTAGGAGTTTTCCCTAGGTGCTCAAGGATATTGTATAGTGTCAATACTAACATGACAGGGACAACATTTGATGTAGGTACTCCTAGGACTGACATATGGGCTCTCCTAGTTGTTACTATGCATTGGGTATCGACCCCTTTTACTCAGATCATATTAATGATCAACCGCTTGAGAAATGCATCCGATAGTGGGAACATAATCAAATGGTACATTATTATATTTGATATGATTGGTCATATGATTTTGGTTCGTATTAGAGGTGCTCACTTCTTCTTGATGCTTGGGAAGAGTGTCCTTATACATGCCTAGATTAGCATTAGGTGACTTTCCCAAGGTAGGAACGATGAAAATCTTACCCTGGTCAATGAGGTCCTGAACTAGGTGTTTTAACTTCATGCATTTGTTCATGTGATGACCCTTGATATGATGATAAGTGCAATATTCATTTTCCTTGTACCAATCAAGTTTAGGCTTAGATTAATTAAATGGTTGTGTTTGAGGATATAGAGCCATGCTATGTTATTCCATACAATTTAAGATAACATCTAATGGCTCCACCATAATGTGAACTATCACCGAGGACCATTGTTACTTGCTGGGCGTGAAGGAGCTTGAGAGATGGTGATAGTGTTGGTCCTATTAGCCTACACATTTGATGGTTGTGCTTGTGGAAAATTGACATATGATTATGGTGGTGGATTGTTGTGCATTTGTGGGGGTGGTGACTTTGTGGCCATAATCATTTTCAGTATCTTAGAATCAGTGACCCCATCGCCTACGA
The DNA here is from genome assembly GCF_030272615.1 of Cryptomeria japonica. NCBI lineage: Eukaryota > Viridiplantae > Streptophyta > Pinopsida > Cupressales > Cupressaceae > Cryptomeria > Cryptomeria japonica. The sequence continues at coordinate 344,960,505 of NC_081415.1, forward strand.
CATTTTTATTCTTGTTCCAATATCATTGTCTATCATTACTAGGATTATCAGGGTACTCTTTGTAGAGCTTGATGGTTCCTTCGTCAATTAAATCTTTCTCTGACAGATGGTCCTTTTGACATGATATCCTTAAAAGTACCTGTGCAATTGTATCGAATGTGATATGAAAGCTTTGGATGAAGATTACTTATGAAAATCAAGACTGAGTATCAGGGACCATGTAAGGGAGACAACCAATGAGATCTCTTCACCTTTGGACATAATAAAGAAGGGATTTCACCACCCTTCTGCTTATCCTAACACAAGTCTAGCATGGAGATATCATTTTATATGTTGTAATGATAATGATTCATGAATTGCTCATATAAATTTGTAAAAGTAGTGATGACACCAAATGACAATTTGGAGAACCATTCCAATGCAAAATAGTCGACTTCTAGGAAACAATCACAAAAGATAGTTATAACACCATGATACCTCATGACAAGCCATATAGAATTATTTAACATGATGATGTGGATCTCACTTCCCTTTGTATTTGTTGAATCTTGGCGTTTCAAAATATATGGGAAAGGGCATTGTTTTGATGAACTTGTCGAATGGGTAGGGGCACAATTCCTCAAATTTGAAGACCCATTTAGAGCCTTTCTCTTGTAGCATTTTAAGCATGTTTTTCATTTCCTCTCATTCAGTATTGACTAAGAAGGGATCAAGGGTGTAGAAAATTGATATCAAGGTACCTGATGTGATATTTGTTGAGATTGATGATAACCTTGTTGGTGCGGTGGGTTTTGGTAATTTGCCACGTTTTGATAACCCAAAATTTGTTTTTAACCAAAAGGTTATTGTTGATATTGGGGTATGTATGAATGGGTAGCCATATTCTATTGACGGACACCAATTGGTTATTGATATTGCTAATTCTGAAATTGTTGGATCTGTGGTGCGCTAGTTGGTAGATAACTGCCCCTTGTGTAATTGGGATACACATTAGATTAAGCATTTCTTCTTGGGGGATTTTGACTTGCACCACTTTGCACATGGTGTACTTTTGTGACCACATAAGAAGGTGGTGCTTGTAAGTAACTAAATGGAAGTTGTGAAATAGCTAGTTGGATAGTTACTTGGGGTTGATATTGAGTTGCGCCAACCACTTGCAGCATTGATTGAAGAGGTGGGGGTATCGATGATGATGGAATTGCATAAATCATGCCCCCAACTGAAATATATATGGTAGATGTGAGGGGATAACCTAGCATCCCTGTGGTCTAAACCAGTGTTTGTGTAGAAGACATATTTACGGGTTGAGAAATTGGATTGGTAAAAGGTGTGACTTATATCACACTAGATTACATGGGCATTGGTCTTGATAATAGCAATGAAGTGATAAGTTGTGTAGACAACACATTTAGAGCGCATTATAGACACCTCCCCCAACGAGCGAAGTGTCAGCAAGGATTAATTTGCATAATTTTTTTGATAATATCACCCTAAAGAATCTAAGGGTGGTAAACCACCTGCGGTCTACGTGGTACTTTGTGCTTCTTGTGTTACAAATAGATGAGTTTGTTGATTAATCAAGATTGTTGGTTGGGGATTTGATAAAGGCACCTACTATTGAGTAGGTACTTGAGGAATCGCAATGACAGGTGTATCAGAAGATGCAATAGTCATGCCACTAGCAACCATATTAGCAAAGATGAGCTATTTATGAGCTTCAATAATTTCGTCAACCATTTGGGCATTATCTGCATTAGCTAAGAATTGGTCAACCAGATTGATTAACCATGGTGTCATCAACAATGGCAGGGTGAAAAGCATCATATGCAATGGGAACATTCCCTATCATGTTGGGATTGATACCATACAATATTTTTCTATGGGTCAGTGAATACTATCTGTAAATGAGATGAGAGTTCCATAGCCTATCTAGATCTAGACCGCATAGTGATCTGCATGAACATCATGAAGCAAGAAGAGCATGACTGACAAGATAAAGAGATTGAATCGAATGATTGGCTTAATCAAATGGACAAGAAATGATGACCTAGATCATGAGTGAATATTGTCTGATTGAGAACAATGCAACACTAAGGTAAGTTTAGGAGGATACACTAAAACAAATACCTGGTAAGGTAAAGCACTATGGATTGAACCTCTGGCTTGAGGTGATGAGATCACAATAAATTACAAGATGGTGACCTCGAGACATGATATAGCCCAAGAAAGATGATAATTGATAATTGTCATGAAAGGAAGATTGAGACTATTTGATCAAGATCAAGACCAATGAAAACCCCAAAAGGAGATAGAAAATCCTAGATTGATGAACGTAAGATGAACAAGACAAAAGAGTGATATGATGAAAGATCATCTCAAACCAAACAATTGACATCTTGGTGACATAATACATTTGACACAATGAAACAAACGTACTAAGAGAGAGACTATCCTGACAACAGGTCTATCCTATCATGAGACAGACAAAATTCTGACAGTGTGATGACACTCAAAATGCAAAATTCACTAAAACAAGGATGTGGTGCTAAAAGGTCTAACAAAACCTAACACCATGCGGGCAAAATTTTGGAAGCATGACAACACTCAACAACCAAAGAGATCACTAGGATAAAGAACCACTGCTGAATATCTAAGAGTTCTAATGTGACATGGATAGAGTTTTGACAACGTAACAACACTTAAGATTGTAAAAATGCAAGCCAAGGGCACCTAACCTAAAATATTGAGAAAATGTGAGGAGGTGCAACGTAATTGTTTTAGCATAAATAGACAAACACAACAAACCCACCAAAGGATAGAGCAAACCCGCTAAAACAAGTGATGAACCCGCTAATTTAGACCACAAAACTGCTATAACAAATAGGTTGAACCAACTTGACTATAAATTTTGAAAGCAAAACGACAACAAAAGATGCCAACCCACCAAAACTAACAACAAACCTGCTAGAATAGGATGCAAACCTACTATAAGGATGGACAAACCTGCTATACTAGACTAGAAACTTAGGACCAAGGAACAAAAGATCAAACCTACCACAAAAAGGAGCATTTTGCATGTTTGAGGTGAAAACCCGCGATTTTACAGAATGTTAATGACTATGCTAAGTATGTCAAACTTTCCTCAAATTTGGAAACATTTCCACTATAACAGACCATGAACCCACTATAGTATACTGCGAACCCGCTAGACAGATGTTTTGACAAAAGACATTGACACCAAATACAACAAGCGTGGAAAAATGACTCAAAATGTGAATAGACAGTTAAGTACTTCCTAAGACAGTCAAATGACAAGTATCTATTGAATCCCCCAGCCATAAAATACTAAATTCAACCAGATAGATAGAAACTTGGTAGCATTGGCTCCACTCTCGACACACACTTCTCAAACATACCAAGCTTCAAAATACAAGGGTAATCACCTCCCAAGGAATCTCTATCTCAAGTTGAGGAGTACATGAGGGGTGTCTTTGACATGCAGGTATCATAATTCCTAAGTCAACAAAAAGAAGGATTTTGAGTTGCTAAAATAGTTTGGCTCATAGTGCGGGAACTTTTGGGGTAAATTAGGTGGTTATACATGTGGTGGCTAGCTCATTTAAGAGATATCCCAGCCCGTAGAACATAGGTTTTTACGCATCTATTACACAAGCACCAAGGGATTTTGACTTTCATCAAGACAGCAAAGGTATTTGCATGGTATTACTGAGGCAAACCATTGATATAACACAACATCACTAGTTGATTTATAGCTTTTGCTAAAATCATGAATATTTATATAATGGATTGAAAGAAAGTATTGCTTGGGTCATTCTCCCCTCACCCAACCTTATGGGCTACTTGGGGGACATTCCCTCTAACCTAAAAAATAAACTCAAGCATCGCTAACACTTTTCTCCTGCACCTAGGACCATGAAAGCCAAGGGAGAGGATAATGAAAGTTAGTAGTAGAACCGCTCTACACATGCACAAGCATGCCAATCACAAAAGACATGGGGTTATTTCCTTTATGAAATTGAAGTGTACTTAAGTAACATAAGACACACATGCAAAATGAAAATGATAAAGGAAAAATAAATTTGTTGTAACGAAACCCCTCTTTGGCGGTCCTGCAAGAAAAGTGTTAATGTGATTTTGGGGTCTTCTACATGCCCGATTTGTTGTACAAACGTCAGTAAAATCACATCAAAGCACAAGAAGTTAGTAGATTAGTCCAAATCAATGAAAACAACATTCTAAAAAAAAAGCATTAAATTTTGCAGCCCATTAATGCACAGTATAAACCCGCTACTTCGTGATCATAACATGCAAACCCGCTATTTCAAGCCACAAACTCATCATTTTAGGGTGCAAACCCACCCCTTCACAGTGAATGAGAATGTATATTTTAACAGAAAAATTTTGATCCTACAAACCTGCCACTTAATAGTTCAAACCTGCTAAAATAGAAATTTGAAATGAAGGAAATAACATAAAAAATAGCCTAAAGAAAAGATCAGTTCATTCTCACTATTTTATGCTTCACTCCCAACATTTAAAGATGCAAATCTACTAACTGGTTAAAAATCAAAAAAAGAATTTATATAAAAATCTGAGAGAATTTTTTTTTAAATTTCACCTTCCGTATGATTGCTGGAATGTGAGCCCGCTATTTCAGGTAGCGAACCTATTGCTTCTGAGCATGAACCCACTACTTCTTGAAGTGACGAAATCGGTAAAATAGATTTCCACAGAGGCAAAAAACCACATTTATCCTTGCTTATTTTCGTACAAGTGCTCAAAATCTATCAACAATACACTCAAACAACAAAAAACGTGAGAAATGACCTGTGAAGAGGGTCCATTGGGCGTTCCAAAAAATATGTGATGAAAAATGTGCATCAGAATACAAAATGACTAAAAAAAGCTAATTAATTTAGCAAACATAGGTGTCGGGGCGGGAAAGCGAGATCATGTGACGAGTACCTTGGTGCAGGAGCACCTAGGCCTCATTTTCAACACAGGTTTGAGAGTAAGTATGATTTTTATTAGCTTTGAGTTGGAAAGGTTGATTAAGTTGTTTTTGTGTTGTTTTAAGTTGTTTGGATGAGTTTTGAAATCATTGTGTGGTTTTGGCTTCCTGTTTTCATCTTTTGCTCAAAATTGCCAGTTTTGGAGTTGCCTGGCAAAATGTTGTAAAAAGTGAGTTTTTAATGTGTTATTGTTTTGAAAATGTCTAGACATGTTTTTTGTTTGGTTTGTAGGTGTGAGTAGTGTTCTTAGGTGTTTTGTAGGCTTTGAGATCAACCTTACACCTTCTAGGCATCAAAAGTTGTCATCTAGGCATCAAAATGTCAAATTTAGTGTTCTTGGACATGTACCTGTTCGTACAAGAGGCTAACCAACCTAGAGTGATATTTATTCTCCTATTTGAACTATTGTAAGGGTTGATCAATCAAAGTTATTAATCATTTTGAAAGTTTGCACTCATTTTACATTGTTTTTCCCTAGTTTCTAACTTCATGTGAACAACAGTCCGTACACCTGCTGTACTTGGCCATACTATTCTTGCATTTTCAGTTTCTACTATGTTCTCTTAAACTTCTCCCTTTGGTGGCATTCAATTTCATCAAGTTTTGAGTTTGTAGCAAAATTAGTTTGATTTGACAGTTTCACTACCTTGTCTAGGAATTTGGCAAGGATGCTTGACCAACTTGGCTTCTTGAAGTCCTAAAATGTTCATGGCTTCTCAAGAACCAGTTGGTCAATTTGTAAATTATGTAAATACATGTTTTGGTTTCAAGAGTGTAGGTGCAAGGAGTTTTGTGGCCATGGAGCCCTAGGCAAGTGTGCCATTTGGCTAGGGTCTTGTAGAAGTTTAATGCTTTGCTCTTCCATAGCAATTGCATTCATTTGGTGGACAGACCTACCTTGATGTCCAAGTGATATGTGCAAGAAAAGAGGCTTTCTAAGCCATGACAAGGAGGGTTACATGTTTCAGTTTTGTGAATTGTAAACCAAAACAATGAGTCACTGTTTGGTAGTAGTTTTTCCTTCTTTTGTTTGCTCTCCACCATTTATTGGTGTGTGTAAACCTTGTATAATCTTTGTTTGTTTGAAAACAAGAACAAGGAGTGGTGTAAACCCTGCCCATGGGTATTGTGAATGCCAAGATCAATCAATGATCTCTTTAGGCAAAATAGTAAACGCCCAGCAGGCTGTCACAGTCATCTAGGACTGATTTTTACATTTCTTTTGAGGTTGTATATGTAATCTCCCTCTTCAAAATGGCAAGTATGAAGGACAGTAAGCATCAAAAGGTAGAGAATTGTTAAGAAAGCACAAAACAGACCTTGGAAAGGAGTTCTAACAGTGTGAAGTGCAGGTCCAAAGTGAAAAGGCAGTGAGAGGGCAAAATGCAGTCATAATTAACTTGACAGTGAACTACTTGTTGTTTTGTAATTGCCTAATGCCTTTTGTGCAGAGCTAATATGATTCCTTCTTGTCACTAATGATGGTCATGTTCACATGCTTCAAATTGTAATTGGTATTCATGCAAAAGTTGTGTTTGTAGAAGGCAAGAATGAAAAGTTGTCAAATGTTGCACTTTCCTTATGTGCATTTTGTAAAAATATTGTTCTCCATCCTTTGAGGTTTAAATCTTCTTGATTGTGGCCTAGTTAGTTAGTAGCATGGTAGAACTAAGTGTTCTTGTGTCATATGGAGGGTCTCAAGCTTAAAATTTGATTTTGCCAACAAACCCTACCAAAACCCTCTTTTTATGCCCATTTTTGGGATAGTCATGGAGAAGGCCTTAGGGACCCCTAAACTTGGAAAATATTCAAGAACTCCCAAAAGGGTGTCCGAATATCAACTTTTTTTTGTTTGGAAGTCCATCGTTGGAGCAGGGTGAGCACAAAACCCCAAAAGGAGGGCTAATTCCTAGTAGCCCGATTTAGGCCTAAAATTGGGTTTTTGACAAATCGGGTACACAAATGGGGAATGTAAAGCCTAAAACCCATCAAGTCCAGTTGAGACAAGTTGTCCTTGCGTACATTTAACATATTTGGTGTGGTAGACTCCATAAGCTAGTTTTGTAGCACTAGAGAGGGAGACAAAAACAATGGATTTGAAGCCCTTGAGCAACCAAGAAGAGTTGGACTTAGGGAGGTGGATCAAGGAGAGTTGCTTGGTTGTTATTAAACCTCTTGCACTCTGATTTTTGGTGATTCCACTTTGAAACCAGCAAGGACCTATCACCTAATAACATACAAGCCTATTGGGCAACCGACTTGCACTACCTCCCTATCATAGTGGTATCAGAGCACAGTTACACTTGGGAAGAAGTAGCAATTTGGCAACCATGGTGACGAATGCAGAATTAGCAAAGAAAGTGGAAGACCAAGAAGAAGAAAATATGTTATTTTGAGTGAAGCTAGACCTCTTAGAACAGAAGTTGGGTGAAGTAGAAGTGAACGAAGATGAAGCTAGCAATAAGATAGAGGGAACAGAAGGTAAGGGTAAGCTATTAGCTATAGAGGATGAGACCCCTATACCAGACCCTGTGATAGAGAATGAACCCTTTTTGAAAGCCTTGAACGCTATGAGTGGGAGAACACTAGAAGGAGTCCCACTATTCAGTGGTAAAATGGGCCTAGAAGTGGTCATGGAGTGGATTGAGGGGCTTGAGAACCATTTTGAGTGTGATGGTGTGACAGAGGCCCATAAAGTGAAGGTGGCTAAGTCTAGGTTGAGAGGAGCTACCTTAACATGGTGGAAGTTCATTCAGGATGAACGTGAGAAAGAGGGCAAAAGGCCCATAGCAACTTGGAAGGGAATGTTGTCCAAGATCAGAGAGGCTTACATTCTAGAGGACTATGAAATACAGCTCCATAGGAGAAGGCAAAACCTTAGGCAAAAAGAATTAGATGTCAGCACCTACACCGAGGAGTTTTAGAAGCTATGCCTTAGGTCAAAGATCCAAGAGGATGAGAATTTCAAGGTTGCTAGGTATCTCAATGGTTTGAGATGGAACATATAGGAAGAGTTAAGTTTGTTGTGCCCTACAACAGTCTAGAAGTGCTATCAAGTTGCACTAAAGGTAGAGGAAAGGAGTAGGAAGAACCAAGAGCAGCATAACAGAGGTAGAGGAAGAGGTAGAGATGGTTGAGGCCATCAAGGCAATTTTGGGGGAAGACACATAGACCAAAGGTCCTAGGGGGAATCTAAGCTTATAGAGAAAAGTGGGGATTCTTAGAGAAAACCTAATTATAGGGGAAGGGGATCAAGCAACCTAGGAAGGGGTAGGTCTAGTGGCCTAGGTAGAGGGTCTTATTTCTCCACAATGAAATGCTACAACTATGAGAAATTGGGTCATCCTGCTTATAGGTGTCCTAAAAAGCCTAGTTCTTCCCATGGAGGTGAAAAAAAAGTGAACTATGTGCAGGAGGAAAGGAGTAGTACAAGAACTCCAACAATGCACCTAGCACCCGAAGATGGTGAAAGTCTAATGATGAGGAGAGTATTGATGCAAGAACCTCATAAGTGTGAAGTGTCTCAGAGCAGAGCATTGTTCAGGATCAAGTGCAAAATCTTGGGCAAGGTATGTAAGGTGGTTATTGATTCAGGCTCCACAGATAATATTATCTCAGAGGAGGTAGTTAGAAAATTGAACCTACCTAGAATGAAGCATAGTGAACCCTACAAGGTAACTTGGTTAAACAAGGGGCAACATATCCTAGTGAATGAACAAGCATGGGTAGACTTCAATATAGGTGAATACAAGGATAAGATACTATGTGACATCCTTCCCATGGATGCTTGCCATTTACTATTGGGTAGACCTTGGCAATTTGACAGAAGGGCACACCATGATGGTGAAAAAAACACATATTCTTTTCAAAAGAATGGCATTGTCTACAAAATTCAGTCCCTTAGTGAAGAGACAGAGAACAACAAACCACAGGCACCTAAAATGTTATTAGTCAATGACAAAGAGTTCATCCTGCTATTACTGTTTAAAAAATGGGTTTTCCTTTCCCATAATTGGCTATGATTTTGAAATTTTGAATTAGACATGCTATCAATTGCTTCAGCTTTGTGTTAGGTCTTAAGGGTTTAGGGTTTTTAGTTTCAAATCATTCAATGTTTTATCAAAAAACCCTCTGGTTCTATTTCTTCATTACTTTATCCACTTAAGTAATGGGTCCTAGGTTCGTCAGAAGTGTCCCCCCTTTGTCATTTACCTAGGTAGTCTTTTGAATTAAATCGTAAAATTTTATGCCTTATATATTTCCCTCCTAATGTTGTCAGGCCCAGTAAGTGGTGCGCACCTCTCAGGAAGATCTATGGTTTTAGATATTTCGCTGGGTGAAGTTGCGCATGGTTTAAGACCCACGAAATGGTGAAAGGGTTTTGCGTTCTAAATGGAGATTTTGGTCCAGTTTAAAGAGGTCTCATCTTGTCCAAGATCCAACGGCTGGTGTTATTTCACAGCCTGAACTTGCAAGCGAAATACCTTCCGCGAAATGGTGAAAGCTTTTGGTGGGACCCTGCATGCGAGGATTTTAAAAGTGACTAAAAGGTGATCAAGTCCCATTTGATCTATCAGTTCGCGCTATTTCACAGGATGAAAACGCTCAATAGTTATCTTTCGCGAAGTGGCGAAATGATGTGGCACTCCAAGTAGATAGTCCAGCTAGTCTAGAGAGTGAGTAAAATGGTTGCACGTGGCAGAGGCCATAATTGTCAGTGAGGCGGGTCCAAGGGTTAAAAGAAGGTGGGTCCCAGAGGTGAGTCATGCCGCGGGGTAAGAGGTGACCTGGCCGATGCAGGTGGTAAAAATTAATTGGAATCCAGTGTTTTCTCTCGCAAAGGAAACACCGACATGTCAGCTCTGAAAGTGACTAGATATCAGGTGTTTGAGGTTCAATCGGAGGGCCCATGTCTGTTGGAGTCTGTTGAGATGGTTAAGCATCGAGCAAGTAAAAAATAATCTAACGGCCCATGTGAATTTGCAAGGGTAAGGTGCTCATGCTTTATGCCCTATGAAATGGCGAAAAGGTTTTTCATCCCCAAAGGCAGATAGAACATAAAGTTAAAGGAGAATCAACTTCATTTTGATCCAACGGCCGACGCTATTTTGCAGTTGCGAGATGCTTGAAGGATATGCTCTGCGAAATAGCCAAAGTAAAAGAGGTTTGTCTAGGTGTCAAGCTAGATGGTGATGTGTCAGTGGACACGTGGTTTCAGAAGAAGCTGAGGGACCGCCAAGGTGTAACTGGTGGTAAAAGGGAGAGACACGTGGCCAACATGGAACTAGGGTTGAACGGTTTTCTAAAACTAATCATTGAGTGCCACGTGGTAATCGATAACCAATAAAAGGGTGGTGTAAGGAAAGTAGGCATAAAGGGTTTCCCTTAAAGGATGGTCATCTCTGAATTAATCCGATGCTTCACGTTGTTTCACAGCTCGAAGTTGACAGATGTTTAAGCTCCGTGAAATAGCGAAAGACCACTAGCAGTCAAGGTAAAGGCGTGGTTAGTAAAAATGTCGGTGCTCCCAGTGAGAGTTAAATGCCGAGCAGTTAGAATTCCATCTAATGTCTGGCGTAGTTTTGCGAAGGAGAAGTGCTTGAAAGATAAAGTCTGCAAAATGGCAAAAAGGAGGTGGGACCCAATGCGAAGGCAAGACTGTTAAGTCAGTATAACGGTCGATCAAGTCTCTTTTGATCGGATGGTTAGCATGATTTCACTTAACTAAATCGCCTGAAAATTATGCTTCGCGAAACAGTGAAAGAGCGAAAGGAAAGAATTGCAAGAACGTTGTGGCCCATTGGAGCGAAAAATATGAATTCTCTCACGAATTCAATTCTAAAGGGACGGCCGAAGCATGCGGAATTAATGTTGTAGTTAAGACCCTGGGTACCATATATGATCTCCTGTCGATTGAGTAAAGGTATTATTCAAAAGAATTGTTGCAGAAAAGGAGATACAGAGCTTTTGTCTTCAGATATAGAGCAAGTCAATTCAGTTGCAGAGAAGATTCCTTCAAGCTAAAATTAGGTTTTCTTGTACTCCTGTGTGGCAATCGCTTAGTAGTGTTTTAATTGAGGTCTTGATTTGTCGCTGAACCATTTGGGGTTGTCTTTTTTGATTGCTTGCATTTTCAAAATGGCACCTAAGAGAGAGTTCTCCGGGAAGGTTAATTATCAGGAGAGGGCCATTTGTGATTATTTTCTTGAGCTGTTGACGTTGTCAACTAACCAGGCATCAAAAGTAAAAGATTTAGTGCCTAGAGCTCCTCGTTTAAAGATAGGAGAAGGGCTATATGACAAGGGCAACAGGTTGAGAGAGCCACAGGTCAGATTGTCTGGGTTGGGGTTATTTAAGGTTGGATTTGGAATGAGGAATTCTTCGGCCCCACAAAATAGCATCTGGGAGTTAGATGTAGGGAAGTTGGTAGTCCCAGGGGTATTCAAGGACATGGATCTATTGACTCAAATTGCACACAATTATGATCTAGTTACCAGAAGCATTAGGGACATAAATGGAAAAGCCCTTATTGAAATTAATAATGAAGAGTTTAGAAGTGCTTTTGGGCTCAATGAGTTTACAAATTTTTTGGAACCCATAAACTTTAAATCATTAGCTCAAGTATATGGTGCACAGAGGAATCACCTTAGGAGTGGGCCTCTTAAGGAATTTTTTGTGAAGATAGGTGGGTTGACAGTTGTAGGACCCAACACAGAAGAGCCCTTCTCATTAAATCTATTCACTCTTAGGGCTAAGGGAATGTATTGGTCACACTGCCAGGTTTTGGGAGAAGATGCTGAGGCAAATATGCCTAATCACTACTTGTTAATGATTGCTTAGATTTTGAATCCCTCCCTTGTAGTAACATTTGATTATGCTTCTTTCATTGTTGATGCTATCCATGGAGGGTTAATAGGAATAAAAAATGGAAAGGTGGATAGGCCTTTCAGATGGTATTCACTCCTTATGCATCTATTTCTATTCAAAGGAGGTGATTACTTTGTCAGTGGATTGGACCTCATCAAAGAGAAGGAAGGAGAAAAGATGCCAGTGCAACTATGGAGTAATGTCTTGTCATGGGATAGAGAGGATGCTAGTTTCTTAAAATTTGATATATATTTTGCATCCAAGATTAGGACTCTCCTCTGCTCAGAGAACCCAAGAATCCCCAAGGTTCTTTTGGAATTTATTAGACCAAAAGAATTTGCAGAAAATATAAAGATTGTTCATAATTGGGGTGACATTTATTTGTACCTAGTATCAATAGTTTTCAGAGTTTTTGGTTTTAAAGGCACTCCATTCTTGTTGCCCTATCAGGTCCCTCTCAAAGTGGGAATTGCAGAAGTCCTTACACAGATTGGTAGTGTACAAGAGGCAGAGCTGACAGGCAGGGGTAAAGGGACTATTTTACCTACGGTTACCATAGCCCATCAATTTATAATAACCAAGGGAGCTTGGAATTGTTTTGAAGACTTTCTCAAACCCTATCATTTGTCAACTGCAATATCCAGGTGTGTAGATCTAGAAGACTTCTTCAATGGTATATTTAGAAAGAGGGCAGTGTGCAGAGGAAGACCCCATCAATTTCAGTTTCCTAAGGACCTCATTAGAAATGACTTTGATTTGGATGAGCAGGAACTGAGGAAAGAAAAATGGGTGGATTATAAGAAAGCCTTAGACTTTGTGCATCATTTTGATGCCAGCTATGACCTATTGTCTAGCTTTTTCCCTCTGGAGGAGAAACTAAAGTTTTTAATTGTTTGTTTTGAAGATGTGATGCAGACGTTGAAGGAGAAGAGGGAAGCTGTGATTAAAAGCAACCCTGAAAAGGCAAGAATGATTCTAAGTAGGTCTGCCTCCACCAGAGCAATCCCTCCTAGTGACTACACCTTGCACAAGAAATCTAGTTATAGTGTTGTGATGCCCACAATAGGGGATCCCTCTACCTCCAAAGGAAAGAGGAAGATACAAGATGTCATTGACATCCAAGAGATCCCTAAAATGTAGAGACTAGGAAAAGAGGTACAATTTGTTACACCTTTGTACTCTCCATCCCAATCCCCTATCCAAATACGAGATGAGCAAGCAGCAGCTGAGCAACTTTTATAGTTGGGCAGTTTAGGGGAAATTGCCTACACATATGATGAGGTAGAGGAAGGAATTCCAGAAGAACCCCTTTTTGCCAAAATGGACATTACCACCACTGAACTTAAAGGCCAGGATATGGATCTTGAGATAAAGTAAGCCAGTGATGATTTCTTGGTTGACAACAATTTTGTTACCTCAGGAGCGTTTATGCAGTTTGTATGGAAACAAAACATAGATAAATACAATGCAAGATGTGAGAAGAGAAAAGGTGAGCAGCCTAGCAAAGATCTAGCTCTGGTAGAGGAAGAAATAAAATAGGAAATGATGGAAGAATTTAAGACCATCACTCCTGAGAAAGGAAGAGATATGGTGGCACAAGCTGGAGTGCTTATTCTCCCTGAGTGGGACATAGTAGATGCCCTGGTATTAGAGGCAGTAAGGAAAGAAACTAAGCCCATGGAGGGAATCACTTTCAGCAAGGATAATGCTGCACTCGTCATGTGGTCTCTCAAGAGAGATGAAAATAAGAAAAGAAAAGATACCCAAGGGTCAAGCCACCTTGGTGGAATGATAGTAAAGAGAGTGCAGAGTACAGGGGTGGTAGAAGCTGCTAGCACTGTGTTAGAGACTGCAAAATTCAGTGTTGCAGTAGTAGAAAAGGAAGCCAAGGAAAAAGCAGACCTCCAAGTCAGGTTGGAGACAATTCTGAAGGCCTATAACAGTGCTAAGGAGGAGGTAAGAGGTAAGGATAGCATTATTGCTAAGTTGTAGAGCCAGTTGATAGGATTGTACCAACAAGGCGAGTCTTCAACACTGATGATCTCCTCCTCTCCTGCAAGACCTCCACCTAGCAGCCCCATCATTGAGTTCCCACCATCTCCAGCACCTTCTAGCTCCTAGATGATTGATATTACTCCTCAAGAGCAAGAGAATTTGAAACAGGCTCAGGCCCTGTATGCCAAGAAATATGAGGATAGAGTAAGGGTTACTATTTCAAGTTTTGTAGATACAATGAGTGCCCCATTGCTATATAATAACATAAGCAAGATTTTGGATATGAGGGATGAGCTCAATGGAGATAAAGCCATTGTGACACCTATTTTTGACAAATGGAGGCCTAGAGAGCACGACTTGGAGTCAATTTGTGCATCTTATGATGAAGCCGGGGCCAATCCTATCGTCAAATCCACTTGTGATACCACCAAAGACCTAGTAAAATTAGCAGAAGGGGTGGATAATGCTGATAGGAAAATTAACTTGTGTAGACTAGGAAATTGAGGATGCATCAAAGCAAATAACAATTAGAACAATCACAAAACCTAAAACTGCAATGAAAACAATCCTAATCTAATCAATGAAAACATGAAGACAAGACATTCAAAATGACATCAAAGCAAACCAAATGCAGATATCTCCTTCATGTGGCTCCATTGTTCTTCTTTCACCTTCCAATTTGATGTTGTTCTCACCTACAAAGTGCATTTGCAAGTGGAAAGCAAGTGGTTGATGAAATTTGTGGCATAAGGTTACTCGAAAATGTGATTGATTGATCTTTTTTTTATTGATTGAAGAAACTCATCCAATTTATAGACAAATTGGAGAGAGGACAAGATTAGCATGAAATTGATATTAGAGGCAATTGATTTCAAAAATGGCAAAATTGAGTTGAAGGAAGAAGGTTATGACACCTTCTATGTCATGAATTATGACATATTGCCAATGCAAAGGTTAGAGGACTAAAAGCCTATGACATCTTGCTATGCCAATGGTATGATGCATGAGAAATTCATGCTTCCACCGAAGCACAAAAATAGGGAGAGACTAGAGAGGAATTGATTAGGTGGAAATTGAATTTAGCAAATTAGAAAATGAGGTGGAAATTAGGAATCCGGAAAATAAGAAATGAGGTGGAAATTAGGAATTAGGAAAATTAGAAATGATGAAATAGAAATTAGGTGAATTAATTAATAGGTTTTCATCCATTAATTAATTCATGAAAGAGACCTAGGACTAAATAAATAGATTTATTTAACCCACAAAGAAGAAGAAAAGGATTAAATGAACAAATCATAAAACCCTAGAAATAAGAGGACAAGGAATTAGGTCAAGACAACAAGAAATTAATGTAGGTTTGATCATGATTCTGATTGACAAAGGACCAATGTTGATAAATGATTGAGATTGATTGGCAAAAATTAATGACAAATTGACCAAGATTGACAAGGAGATCAAATTGATAGGTGCCAATTGATGATGAACAATGACTAATCGATCCAAATTGACATGATTGAAAAGGACAAGGATCGATGATGAATCAATCTCAAAATGACAAGATTGACAAGGACAAGGATCGATGACGAATCAATCACAAAATAACGAGATTGACAAGATCGACGAAAATCATGACTGAAGATTGCTATCGACAAGACCTAATTCGAAAGCGAGAAAAATGAGGAATGCAGAAGAAGGAATCGATGCTCACAAATGATAAAGACCAAGTGCAGTACCTAGAAGAAATGTTAATGTGACGCAAGAACCCTAAAATAAGGCAATGCGCAAATGTTAAAGTATGACTCCACAAGCGTTGACCATTTTTAGATGTCTACATTTTGCCCCTCTTTGAGACAATGGGATTCTAAGCGTTGTTTCAAAGAACAATAATGAAAATGCCCCAGACAATAACAATGACATATGCATGATCCCTCAAGGAATTGGCCGGAAAAATCTAGAAAAGAGGCGAAGTGATCGATAAGAATGACAGAAAATGATAGGTTCAAACGAATTACCAAGACTGACGGAAGAAATGTTAGTAAGCATAATTTAGATAGAGGACAGTTAGAGATGAAGGAAAACTTGCTTTCACAAATGCACATAAGTAGGTGAGAACCTTTATTTAATGTAGCAAAGCGGATGCAGAGCGTCATGGCATTGAAGGATAGAGCTGGAATGCAACCCTTTTTGCAAAAGACAGACACATTGCACACAAGGAATGAGTGAAGTATCCTAGGGTGCATATATCAAGGGTTGAGGTATGTGCAGCGTTCACAAAGTGAACGTACTTATCACAGACACCCAATGATATAATTGCCCCAGTTTGTGACAAACATTCCACAAATAGCAAACACAACAAAAAACAAAAGGGACCATGAACCATCCCGGTTACTCTAAATCACTCAGTGACATCATCGAGCAACATAGGAACATGATCGAAGCTAAAGATAAATCAGTAAAATGATAAGACGCACAAATTCAACCAAGTCAAACAAACAGTCTAATTGTCATTGTCAAAAGTGGAAAACAAGAATGATCATGCTGTCTGGTTTCAGGGAATGTGGTACCCCGTCTAAGACAGGGCACAGTCTGGTTTCGAGTATACCACACCTTGTATAAGACCCATGATAATATTGACAAGGACCAATGGTAATTTTGATGCTATTTTGATTGATGTGACAACTGTGATCAGGTTGAATGCTTGCTTGGTCGAACAGTTTATCTGTTAATGTGTGATTTCATTAAAGCACAAGGTTTGATTGATTGTCATTGGATGTATGCTCAGCGATTTGTCTATGCACAAAGGGATCATTTATTGACAAAATGCAAAATGCCAAAGGAATTGTTTTTGGATTTTGATGTTTTCACTTTGTAGGAATTTCGAGTTTTTTACAATTTTTTTGTTCGTTTTTCAAGACTTTATTTGACTTTTTAGGGATTTTTTCAAGACATTATGTGATTTTTAGGGATTTTTTCAGGACATTATTTGATTTTTAGGGATTTTTTCAGGACATTATATGATTTTTTTTTTATTTTTATTTCAGGACATTTTTCAATTTTTATGATTTTGCCCCCTGTGTCTAGCAAGGCAAGGAATATGACAGGTGAATAAATAGGCTTTCTGAAATGTTGGTGGATAGAGGGAAGACAAAGGCCTTTTATCATGGAGACAATATGGATGCAATTTTCAAGGGCTATGGCATGATGGGACAAGAGACTGGATATGACAATGTAAAGCAGTGACATGGCATGAGGGACATGTCAAGAGATTTTTGAAACTATGTTTAAATTTTGCGTCCTTATGTTAGATCAAGATCAAGGAATGAAAAAGAGTGTATGGATAGTGATAAGATATGGATAGGATAAACAAGACCAAGAATGGATAAGGGACATGGACTGAAGGTTGGGATAGGATACGAGATAGTGGCAGAAAGTTGCAATAAACCAGGGAATATGGATGAAAGGTTGTAATAAGCAAATGGATAAATGACCAAAAGCTATGATAGACTAAAAGCTGCAAACAAGATGCATGATGCTCATGAAGATCCTCAGCCTTGTCAAGATCAAAGGTGGAAAGGGAAATGGACATGAGGGACAATAGGATAATGGAGGAGTATGACATGATATGATAGGATAATGAAGGGCAATAGGATATGAAGGAGGAAACCTGCCCCCAAGTGTGGTGTGTAAGAAGTTAATAAATTATGCATGATGCCTGTTTGCCAGATTTTCATCATGGTACTTGCCCAAGGCACCTGTTTGCCAGGTTTTCACCAGTGGATGAATTATTTTTGCTTTACTTTTTTTTTCCTTTTTTTTTCACTTTTTTTTTTTTTTTTTGTATTTTGACTTTTTCAATAGAAGATGGACACATGATAGGGGATGGAAGAAGGACTCAAACATCTTTTTTTTTTTTTTTGGATAGTAGCCTTTAAAAAAATGGTCCATGACCTTTAAAAGTATGCTCAAAGACGTTGGTAGGATAAGGACATGGAAAAAGAGATGAAATTAAGGCTAGGATTTATGCAAAAGATGGGATCAAAGGGATCGAAGGATGAAAAATGTGCATTGGATAATGGATAGGGTATTGGAAGAATTGGGCTTGAGCGGATGGAAATGAAGGCAAGATCAACATTGGCACACACCTTGAGGGGTGATGGACTGATGGAGGAAAGATGTATTTTGGATATTGAGATTTTGACGGAGGAAAGGCTATGGATTTTGGAACATAAGGGCCCAAAACGGATAAAGAAGGTGATGGAGGAATAGACTTGGAATGTTTGGATGGAGGAATAGCAATTGTAGATGCCAATTTTGATGTTTCTTTAGGCTTTTGTGCTTCAAGGAGCCGCTTAGGGATCCACATTGTTTTGGATTTTTCATGCTTTTGTGGTTCCTTGGAGTGCATTGCCAACACAAGGGATTTAGGAACCCATATAGATTTTAACTTTTGTTTTTGAGCAATGGGCCTTTGTGACCTTTTGGATTTTTCCTTTTCTTTATAGATCATATTGTTCTTTGTTTTGACATGTCGATTATATTGGACATGTTGATCCTTGAATACATGTGGATTGCTAGACTTGTGATGTTTATACTTAGCATCCAAATTGCTTGGAGGAGGAAAGGAATGCATGGGTGGATATGAATGAAATGGACTTCTTTTGGATTGATGAAATTTACTCAAGGATGTGTGCCTTTTCTAACCTTGCATAGAGGACAAAGGGATATAAGGACCTAAGATGGATGGAAAGTATGATGGGGAAGGGATATGTTTGGATTTTGAAGGGATGTTGGATTTAGTAGGGGTACCCATGTCTTGAGGAATTTCACTGAGGCCATGACCCTTAAGATCTTCTTTGATATGGAGGGGTTCTTTATCATGAAGGTCTACCCCTTTTCCTTTATGAATATTTTGACATGTAGGATACTTTGTGCTGTTAGAGGAAGATGCAAGTCCATTATGAGGTGGATATGATATGAGAGAAATAATGAGATCATGAAGTGGATCAGATTGGACCAAAGAGGAAGAACCCATTGTGCATGTCGGGGGTTCATGAACATCTTGCACTGACACGTTAGCATCATGAGGGGGATTAGGATCATGAGAGGGACTAGGATTGTGTAGTGGACATGGTTCAATGACAAGCTCTTCAAGAAATGGAATGGGAGAAATAATGGGATCATCAAAAGAAATGCGATCTTGGAGTGTATATGGAGCATTAAGACAAGGAGATGGAGGAACAAAAGGATCTTGTGGAGGATTTAAAGGAATAATTTGATCCTGACAAGGAGGAAGATCATTGGAATCCTCTTTAAAGGTGCTTTTCTCTTGACTTTCAATGGGATCATCGGAAAGAATGGAAGGGATATCTTGATCTTTCTTAGGAAGTGGAATGTCAATGGGATTTGAAAGGACATTGTGTTCTTGGATAGAATTGATAGGAATAAGTGAATCATTGCAAGTGTCTAGGAACATGGGGTCCTGGTCAATAATTGGATGGGATGATAAGGTTTCAGTATCTTGATCTTGATCTATTTCAAGACACATTTCTTTGTGCTCTAAATTATTCTCTTGACATGGGGTTGGACTTTGGATATGCATGGAGGATTCTGACAAGGAATCAATGTTTTGGCATGAAGTAAATGCACTTTGAACATTTGTGATGGATTCTAGCAGGGAATCAATGCTTGAACATGAGGAAGAGGGACTTCGAATGGGGTCCTCTAAAACAGGTAATGGCAATAAAGTGCATGGTGGCATTGGGTCTTGTATTTCTGAAACATGACAAGGATGTGCATCATGAATTGGATTATCTTGGCAATCAATTATGAATAGCCCTTGGATAATTTCATCCTTGGGTGTATTGTTTGATGAGGACAATATGAAAGGTTCTTGTGAAACTTCTAAAGGTGTAGGGATAGATGCCACTGGAGAGTCAATTTGTTTGTGGGGGGATGAGACATTGCTAGACATAAGTGTATTATTTTGATCTTCCTCAAAGAACTCACTTGGTAATTTCCTTAAGATCCTTGCAATAAGGCCACCTTTCTTTCGAGGTTTTGACATGGTTGTATCTGGAATTTGAACTTGTTTTTGGTTTGATGTCATGTTTTGATAGTGGACTTGGTTCAATTGTTCTGACATGTTTGAAACTTGGCTTGGTGTGGGCTGCAAGCTTAGTTTTTGAATGTTTGGTTGTGGTTGTTGACATTGATATGTTGGTTTAACTTGTTGATATTCCACCATTGGTTGTGTTGGTTGTATATGTTGGACCATTGGTTGTGTCTGTTGGATATGTTGTTGATTTGAGATTTGATTGAATGAAATTTGACCAAATGAATTTTGATTTGGGACTTGATTGAAATTTGTGCTTCTTTTTTGAAATTGTTTCATCATCTCTATTTGAGAGATGAGAGCTAGTATGTCTGATCATTCGATAAGAGCTTTTACATCAATTGGCTCAAATTTTGGGTTTGGACCTTGAAATTTTTTAAATGTTTTGGACATTTGTGATCTATTCTTCTCAATGTTTTTCACTTTTTGTTCCAAAATCTCCTTTTCTTGAGCTAGTTTCTCCTCTAGTTTTTGTATTTGGACATTTACATCATCATGATAAGTTTGATCCAAGTTCTGAGACATGTAGAGATTGGATTGACATGATTGATTTCTCAATTGTGATGACATGGCTTCGTAAGAAGGTTGAGACCTCATTTCAACAAGCATATCACCATGCAATGCAACTAATGGGATTTACAAATGCAACCTAAAAGGATGACAATGCAACTTAATGTTTTTGTACCTTTTGAATTTTTGGAGACAAACTTTTGTAATGCAAAGCTAAAGACACAACCTTGGGAAATTGAAATGAAGTCAAGACCTTAAAGGACAACGGACCAAATGATAATAGGACAAATTGACAATGTCTCACCTAGATGCTTGGATACTAAGCTAGGTTTGACAAAAATGATATTAATGAAAGGACAAATTTTAGACAAGGTCAAGACTCCCTAACAACAACTTAGGGTATCATCCAAAGTTTTGATTTTTCAAGTTTGACAAACCAAATTTTTGAGAATTAATGCAAGAAGGCATTGATTATGACAATGACTTAGGATATGACATGAAAATGATCTAAGGATGTGATATGACAAGATGAAGCCAAGACAAGATGACAATACAATGATAAGGATATGCGAAGACCAATGACTTGGAATATGCAAAATGCAACCTAGGCAAGACCTAATTTTAGCACGACAAGGATAATGCACGAATGTCACCTAAATGGAAATCTAGCTTGGATATGACAATGAAATGCAAACTTAGGGAAATGATTTTGAACCTAAGTGCAAAATGAGGACGCTTGCAATGAAAAGGACTAAAATGAAGGGAGATGACAATATGCCCTAGGACCTAAGTTGGACTATGCAAAACCTAGCCTAAAGTGACATGAATTTTGAAACAAGGATATTCAATGTTTTGACAAGCCATGTTCAAATGTTGGATGAATACTTGGACAAATTTGGACTTTTGTTTAGATTTTGTTTTGAATTGAAGGTTGTTGATTTTGAAAACCCAAGTTGACTATGAGCACTTTTAAAATGTAGACATCTAAAAATGGTCAACGCTTGTGGAGTCATACTTTAACATTTGCGCATTGCCTTATTTTAGGGTTCTTGCATCACATTAACATTTCTTCTATGTTCTGCACTTGGTCTTTATCATTTGCAAGCATCGAGTCCTTATGCATTCCTCACTTTTCTTGCTTTCGAATTAGGTCTTGTCGATAGCAATCTTCAGTCATGATTTTGGTTGATCTTGTCAATCTCGTCATTTTGTGATTGATTCGTCATCGATCCTTGTCCTTGTCAATCTTGTCATTTTGCGATCGATTCATCATCAATCCTTGTCCTTTTCAATAATGTCAATTTGGATCGATTAGTCATTGTTCCTCGTCAATTGGCGCCTATCAATTTGATCTCCTTGTCAATCTTGGTCAATTTGTCATTGATTTTTGTCAATCAATCTCAATCATTTATCAACATTGGTCCTTTGTCAATCAGAATCATGATCAAACCTACATTAATTTCTTGTTGTCTTGACCTAATTCCTTGTCCTCTTATTTCTAGGGTTTTATGATTTGTTCATTTAATCCTTTTCTTCTTCTTTGCGGGTTAAATAAATCTATTTATTTAGTCCTAGGTCTCTTTCATGAATTAATTAA
Source organism: Cryptomeria japonica (assembly GCF_030272615.1). NCBI lineage: Eukaryota > Viridiplantae > Streptophyta > Pinopsida > Cupressales > Cupressaceae > Cryptomeria > Cryptomeria japonica. Next base: position 344,982,619 of record NC_081415.1, read on the forward strand.
TGGATGAAAACCTATTAATTAATTCACCTAATTTCTATTTCATCATTTCTAATTTTCCTAATTCCTAATTTCCACCTCATTTCTAATTTTCCGGATTCCTAATTTCCACCTCATTTTCTAATTTGCTAAATTCAATTTCCACCTAATCAATTCCTCTCTAGTCTCTCCCTATTTTTGTGCTTCGGTGGAAGCATGAATTTCTCATGCGTCATACCATTGGCATAGCAAGATGTCATAGGCTTTTAGTCCTCTAACCTTTGCATTGGCAATATGTCATAATTCATGACATAGAAGGTGTCGTAACCTTCTTCCTTCAACTCAATTTTGCCATTTTTGAAATCAATTGCCTCTAATATCAATTTCATGCTAATCTTGTCCTCTCTCCAATTTGTCTATAAATTGGATGAGTTTCTTCAATAAAAAAAAAAAAGATCAATCAATCACATTTTCGAGTAACCTTATGCTACAAATTTCATCAACAACTTGCTTTCCACTTGCAAATGCACTTTGTAGGTGAGAACAACATCAAATTAGAAGGTGAAAGAAGAACAATGGAGCCACATGAAGGAGATATCTACATTTGGTTTGCTTTGATTTCATTTTGAATGTCTTGTCTTCATGTTTTCATTGATTAGATTAGGATTGTTTTCATTGCAGTTTTAGGTCTTGTGATTGTCCTAATTGTTATTTTCTTTGATGCATCCTCAATTTCCTAGTCTACAACTTGTACAAAAAGGAGTATGTTGGCTAGGTTTTTGAGTTGCTCCCAGAAGTTTTTGCCAGCCCAGATCAGCTGAAGGACAAACAAGTGTGGCTCAAGGAAGTAGAGGCCAAACTGTCAGCCAAAATTAAAGGAGTTGTTGATCTAGATGATGCTTCCTTCTTTGTTGTGACAATTCAGGAGATAGAGAAAATCAAGTCTCATTATGGTTTTCTTAATTCAGAAGTCAACAAGATGAGAAATTCCTGGAAAAGCTTGACCAAGGCTAAGACAAAAGTGATTAATTTCACATGGCCCACTGATGATGTGTATAATGAATGGACAGCAAAATATGCCATCCAGGATGCAGAGCAGTTAGAGGGCGCTCCTGAATAGTTAGAAGAGGTTGCAACCGAAGAGAAAGTTGAAGAAGCTGCAGAGGTCGAGAAGGACTTGTAACTATTTTTGCAAAAGGTTTTGTAACTTCTTCTTGAGAAGCAACAATTGTAATAAATTCTCCTAGGAAAGTCTGAAGCTATGTGCATTCATATTGTTATAAATGGATACCAGGACTAAGAGAAAAGAGATCGCAAACAATTGTAAGAAAACGTTGCAGAAATTTATCTGAGCTTTTCTAAGTTTAATGGAGAATATTCAAAAGTTTTTGTAATACTTTCTTGAAAATATATCAATATATAGACCATCGGTTTTGAGTAAAACTTTGTGTTGTCTTCAAATGTGCTTGCAGTTGTTTATTGTTTCATTCTGAATAATCCAAGGTTATTTTGTTTGAATGGGGATTGTAAGGCAATTTTCAGTAGATGTGCTCACTAGCTTTTCTCTTTAGGAGGGAAATTAAATATGCAAGGATCGCCTCTACCAATAAATTCTTCATAGGATATTTTGAATCTTGATGAACATAGTTTGATTTGGTGTGCATAAATTCTCATGTATGCTAGGCATATATAGGGATTAACAGAATTCGAGCCAATGGGATGTGTAGAGATCTTCTGTTTGGGGAGTATTGTTTGAATTTAGATGACTCTATGACCTTGGATAAGGCACTGGTATAGATCAAGGTTGTCTATTGTATGTTTTGTAGATCAAAATATTGAATATGAGTATAACTTTCATTCCTTTGTTTCAGTTGGTTTCAAGGTGATTAGATCCACTAGTTTTCTGGACTGGTTTGCTATGGATTTATCTTTTGAAAGTGTGAATTTAGTTCACAAAGGTATACCCATCTGGACTTTGAGTAAGTCCGAAGTGTAGAAGGTTAAATCAAACCTTGTCATATGTTGTCCTAAGAGTTTCCTTCCCTTTAATATCTCTTCTACATAGAGTTTAATCATTTTATTATAAGGATGTTGAGGTGAATCAGATTTTGTAGACAACAAAAGTGGCAACTCTGCTGGGGAGAGTCACATTAAGGATCCAAGTGCAGATTTGTGCTTAAGGTTGTAAAGAAAATCATTGTGTTTGTGGAATTCCTGTGTATTATTCTAATAACTTGTTTTCATAATTCCCATATTCTTGTGGGTGGCGACTGTGTTATCTTGGAACCAGTCCTTGTGAATTGTAAATCATTTCAAAAGAAGACAAGCGTAATGCAAGGAGGAAAAAACACCAGGTCATTCATGAAGAAGCATCCTTGTGAAACTTCGCAAGAAGGTTTACCAGAGCACTCATGGAGAGGTCAGAAGATATCTATGCTACATGAGCCATCAAATGCTGCTTGGGTACAAAAGAACAATAATACTGGTAAGATGCCTGATCGACCTATTTATGCAAAGTCTAATTCATCTTCCAGAGATTCAGAACATGATATATTAGGTTTCCATTTAGGATTGTTTGGAAATATTGATAATGCACCTGTTTTAAATCAAGATTTGTCCCATGTTAGTGTTTCTGCATGAGATAGGACCAGTTCAAATGCAATTAGACACTCTGTGCCTAGAACAATAGATGGAAACATTAGTTTTATTGACATCGACCAAGTCAATATATTGGACTCTGAGGAAAATTTCCCTGACAAAGATAAAGTGTCCCAAGAAATTGAAGATCTGAATAAAAGAGTTCACCATCTAATTTCCCTAAGAGCCCAAAAGGAAGCAAATAGGGAGAAAGAGGTTAAAGCTAAATTAATGGAGAGAGATAGGCTTCTTGGATAGATAGCTGATCTTAAGGTATTGGCCAAAGAAAAAGAAAAGAGTAATGAAGAAGGCCCTGTGATTAGAGAAATTCTGATCTCCAAGGCTAAGCCAGCATATAGGTCAGTAGTCCAACCAAATAGGGAAGTACTCAGTGACTCTTAGCTTCCTAGGACTAGTGCGGATAAAGGAAAATAGAAATGGGTGGATGATGGAATTGGATCTAAAACTGCAGAGGATATTTCTATAGGTTGTTAGCACATGAGAGAGAAATGGAAAGAATGAAGAAAGAAAAGGAGGATCTCCAAATGGAACTAGAGAAAGCTGAATTAGAAGCAGCAAATCAGGAAGTAAAAAGAAAAATTAGTTACTTAAAGGCTCCCCCTATCACGTTTCCATCAAAAGATCTGAATAAGCCTGATCCTCAACAAATTTCCCTTCCCCCTATTAAAATTCAACCTGTAGTGCCTGCTAATGTAGCATCAGTGAGTCAAATCCCTGTGAATAGTCACCATATCCAAATATCTCAGCCTCCATTTCCAACAATTAGAATGAACATGGGAAATAATAATGCTATTACCCCTTTTCAAAGGAGACCAATCAATTTAGAACAATATAGACAATTGTTCTTTGATGGGATCCCAGGATATCCAAATCATGTTCCTACTGAGTTAAGAGATAGACTCCATAAATTTGCTGGGAACAATGCCATTAGTGCTAAGGAACATCTAAAATCTTTTGGGGATCTAATAAATGATTATGAGATAGTGGATGAAGATGTCATCATGAAATTGTTTGTTCAATCCCTGGTTGATGATGCAAGAGATTGGCTCAGAGGTCTTCCAGTTAACAACATAGGGTCATGGGAGGATTTTAAAAATTGTTTTCAAGAACAGTATGGTGATAAGACTAATGTGAGCTTTACGCTCAATGAATTCAATAACATCAGAAAGTCTGATAATGAAATGGTCATTGATTTCAATGCCAGATTCCAAAAGGCCATGCACAGATTGTATCAAGTGATGAGATTAGATGATAACATGTTTTTAAATACTTATTACAATGCATTTGATTCTAAGATGGCCTATATCCTGAGAGATAAGAATCCACATAACTTGAGAGATGCTTTTAGAATTGCCATAAATGGAGAAAGTAATAGAAAAGCATCCGAGAAGTTAGGAAGAAGAATAGATGGTAGATTATGGCAGGAAACAAAACAACAACCTAATAAAGTTGCTAAGGAGGATGATAAGATAGAAAAATTGGTTATTGCAATGAAGGATCTGACTGCCAAGGTAAACAAAAATGACAAACCTCATTATAATTGGCAAGATAGACCCCCTAGATTGCATGACATGCCATATAATACCAACTGGAAAGATGGCAAACCCCAAAATGAGAAGCCTAAGATTGCCCAAAATTAGGATACCCCAGATCACTTGAAAGGGAAAACTATCCATAATATAGAAAATACTCCCTGGTGTATTTCTTGTGATGGACCACATTCTCCTCATCAATGTGCAGTGGCTCAGGCTCTAGAAGAGTCTATGAGACAAGAAGCTGAGCTTGACATCAATATGTTTGAAACCATCATAGAAAGTGATGAGGAGTCCGTGCAAAGTGAATACAGTGATGTGCTAGATAATGAAAGGTTTGTTCACGGACAACTAACCTTAGATTGGCATCCTACATTGAATGTAGTAACAATTGAGGATGAAGAGGTTCATCTTAGAAGGCCTAGTGAGGAAGAAGTCAAAAATCTCACTAAAGCCGCCATTGCCAAAGCAAAACACAACTATAACTTGAGGAGCACCAAGAAGGACACTGATCAAGGTGAACCTGGTTCTATGTTCATCAAAGAGACCACCCAAAAGGGGGCAGCAGGTAGTGCTACTACTGTTCCAAAGACTGGTCAAGAAAAGAAGGAATAGGTCAAAGATGTACCCAAGAGTACAGGTACTGGTGATGTACAAGGAGCTGCCACAGTGAAAAAGGCAAGTCAGCTCAAGACAGAAAGAGTTAGAGCTAGTACTGAAATAAGAAATAGTTCTACATTTGACATGGCTCTAGCTCTTACTTAGATGAAGGTCACTGTCCCATTAGTAGAATTACTGAAGATTAAAGAACATAGGGATGCAGCCTTGTCTTTATTCTCTATTATATCTGATAGTGACATAGTCTTACCCACCGATTTAGCTAGAATTGGAAAGGATCAAGAGTTCCAAACCCTAGAGGTTTATGTTGGAACCACTATCACTCAAGAGCCTTCACAGGTAGACCCTTTCTATGTTACTTTGTTAGTAAACAACCGGTTGATTAAAAATTGCATGATAGATTTAGGAGCTGCTGCTAATGTAATGCCCTATGGTGTTATGAAAGAATTAGGATTGTTAGTAACCACTGTGTATGGGAAATGCTATGCTATGGATAATAGGGAAGTACTTGCAATGAAAGATGTTGAAGTAAAGATAGCAGCATTCCCTGAGGCAACCTATAAAATGGATGTTATTGTTACTGATACCAAACCCCATTATGGTATGTTACTTTCCAGGCAGTGGGCAGTAGCAGTAGGAGGAAATGTTCAACTGGACTTATCCTATGCCACCATTCCAATCAATGGAAATCAGGTCAAATTGTACAAAGAGCCACGAGCTCCTAGGGTAATTGAAAATGTAGACCCTAATATGCTCAATTGTATGATTGATGTGGATCTTGATAATTTTAGACTTCAACCAATTTTACCCCAATTGAAGAATATTGATCCCATTGTGGCCGAGTTAGAAGCACAACAGTATGGGTTATGGCAGATGTATTTTGATGGAGCTTGCTCCAAAGAAGGATCTGGAGTAGGAGTTCTTTTTGTATCCCCATCAGGTATAACTTTCAAGTATTCATTCTTATTGGCCTTCCAGTGCACAAATAACATTGCAGAGTATGAAGCTCTATTGCTGGGGCTTGAAGTTACAAAGAAGCATGGAATACAACTGTTGACAATGTTAGGGGATTTAGAATTGGTTGTATCTCAGGTAAGAGCCAAATATGCATCCAAGAATGGTAGATTAAAGAGATATAAACATGCAATTTGGGATGTTATTGAGCATTTTAGTGCATTTTCTATTAATTGGATAGAGCGGTCAAAGAATATTATGGCAGATTTCTTAGCTAATGTTGCTCTGAAGAATGATGATGCAACATTAACTGGTATTTCCACTGTGGAAATAAAATCTAGGCCTGCTATTCCTGATAATGTGTACAATTGGCAAGTTTTCGCTGATGATGAAGACATTCTTAGGTTCATCCAATGTGTTGATGATTATGATGGATAGAAGATTGATTGCAATGCACTAGTGGAGGTGGTTGACAGTAGAGAAACAGTGTTTGGAAATGAGCTGGTCCAGTTGGAAACCAATGAAATACCTAAAGGGCTGGTAGAGCTGGAAAGCATGTTCAGTTATAATGACAGTCACTTACATCAGCAGTCTACCACCAAGTTGGAAGAGCTAGAGGAGGTAAACCTGGGGACTGAATCATCCCCTAAGTTAGTATACATTGGAAAGAAATTACCCCCTCATGTCAGGACTAACCTTATTAATTTATTGAAGAAATATAGACATGTTTTTGCTTGGTCTTATGAAGACCTAAAGGCGTATAGACAAGATCTTTTTCAGCATGAAGTTCCTCTACTTCCAGATGCTAAGCCTTTCAGACAGAAATAGAGACCCATCAATCCCCTATTGGAATCTAAAATGCAGCAAGAGCTGACCAAATTGAGAGAAGGGGGGATTACCAAACCAATAAGGCATTCTTCATGGGTCTCAAATCTGGTCCCAGTAAGAAAGAAGAATGGGGACATTAGATTGTGTGTAGATTTCAGAAATTTAAATGTTGCTTCTTTAAAGGACAACTACTCTTCTCCCAATATGGAAGCTATGTTGTAAAGGGTAATAGGTTAAGATCTTTTGTCCATGATAGATGGTTTCTTAGGATACAATCAAGTGTTAGTGAAGGAATCTGAACAGTTCAAAACTGCTTTCACTACTCCACGGGGGACATATGTCTATGTGAGAATGCCATTCGGATTGAAGAATGCTGGAGCTACATTTTAGAGAGCAATGGATGTAGCTTTCAAGGAGTTCATTAATATTATCGTGGTGGTCTATCAAGATGACCTAACCTGTTTCTCCAAAAGGGTTGAAGATCATTGTGGACATTTGGAAAAGGTATTCAGTAAAGCCTTGGAATTTGGTGTGTCACTAAATCCCAATAAATGTCATTTTGGACTTACTGAAGGAAAACTATTAGGACACATTGTTTCCAAGGAAGGGGTAAGGATAGACCCTGAAACAATGGAGGCAATAAATAAGGTGTCTGAACCTAAGAATGTAAAAGGTATTCAGTCCTTTCTAGGAAAAATGAATTTTGTTAGGAGGTTCATTGCAAACTTTGCAAAGATAGTGAAGCCTATCATCAAGTTGCTCAAGAAGGATACCAAATTTTGTTGGGATCAAGAATCCTCCAAGGCTTTTACTGAAATTAAGAAAGCCATTCAGGAAGCACCAGTGCTAAAATCTCTTGATTACAGTAAGCCCTTTTCTCTATTTTCCTTTGCTTGATATCATACAGTAGCTGCAGTGTTACTACAAAAGGATAATGAGGGATATGAACATCCCATAGCCTTCTACAACAAGTCTTTGGAAGTAGCAGAACTGAAATATGAGACCATGGAGAAACAAGCTTATGCTCTAGTTAAAGCTGTCAAGGCTTTTAGGCCATATCTAGTGAATGCAAATATCATTGCCTATGTCCCACATGCTACAGTTAAGGATATTTTGTCCCAGTCTGAAGTTACAGGGAAAAGATGCAGATGGATTAATAGAATCCAAGAATTTGACATGGAGATAAAGATTACTAAATTGGTAAGAGGTCTAGGTTTGGCTAAGCTCATGACTGAGTCCAATCTTATGAATGTTGAAATACATAATGTTGAAGTTAGAGATATTTCAATCACTAGCATTGAAAGGCAACCTTGGTACTCAGAGATAGTCAGATTTTTAAGAGATGCTACATTCTCCGAAGGAATGACACATAATCAGAAAATAACTTTGAAACTCAAGTCCCAAAAATATGTTCTCATTCAGGGTGATCTATTCTAGAGGAAAAGAGATGGAGAATTACTAATGTGTTTGGATGAGTTCCAGGCTAAACGAGTATTGATTGAAATGCATGATGGAGTATGTGGAGGCCATTACTTTGCTAAGACCACTGCTGGTAAGATAATCTGGGCTGGATACTTTTGGCCTACTTTATTCAAAGATGCTCATGCATATGTCCAGAGATGTGATCCCTATCAGAAGTTTTCATCCAAGCTGAAGTATGAAGGAGCCTTACCCCTAAATCTAGTCTCTGTGGAAGCTCCTTTTGTCTAGTGGGGCATTGATTTTATTGGAGAGATTGTTGAGAGGTCAGGAAGAGGTCACAGATGGATCATAGTAGCCATTGACTATTTCACTAAATGGATAGAAGCTATCCCTACAAGAAGAGCTACAAGTAAGGTTGTCATTAATTTCTTGATGGATAATGTTGTAACCAGATTTGGAATACCTACAAAATTGGTGATGGATAATGCCATGTGTTTCAGATCAGAAGAGTTTGTAGGCTTTTGTACCAGTCATGGAATACTCATGTCTTATTCTTCACCTTATCACCCTTAGGGGAATGGACAAGCAGAATCCAGCAATAAAAGTCTTTTGAACATCATCAAGAAAATCTTGGAAGAAAATAAAAGATCTTGGGATCAAAAATTGAAGTTAGCTCTGTGGGCGGATAGAATAATAGTCAAGAAAGCCATTGGTATGTCCCCTTTTGAACTGGTTTATGGTGCTCAGGTCAGATTGCTAGTGAATAATCTTCTTCCAGTTTACAAGTTCTTGGAAGATGAGGATATGGAGCTATCTGAACCTATGGAAGATAGAATGATCCAAATTGTGGAGGTGGAAGAGCTTAGAGCTTTAGCTCACAAAAGAAATTAGAAGATCCAATTGCAATCCAAATACCTTTTTGATAAAAGGACATCATTAAGGAAGTTTCAAATTGATGACATGGTTCTTTAGTGGAATGCAAAAGGACAAGACAAGGGAAAACATAAAAAATTTGAATCATTATGAATTGGCCCTTTTGTGGTCTGTGACTTAAATGGTAAGGATTCATATTTTGTGAAGAATATGAATGATGAAGTACAGGAATTTCCAGTGCATGGACAGATCCTGAAACATTATTTCTCTTGATGTCCATGCACAGTAGGTCCTTTGTTTGTACATATTTTGTTTCCTTCCTATTTTTCTGTTTGGGTCTATTTCTCCAGAGTTTCTGAGTTTTCTTGTATCGATCTTGCGATCAACCATCCCCAGTCAGAGCTCCTATTATCACTGTTTAAAAAATAGGTTTTCCTTTCCCATAATTGGCTATGATTTTGAGATTTTGAATTAGACATGCTATCAATTGCTTTAGCTCTGTGTTAGGTCTTAAGGGTTTAGGGTTTTTAGTTTCAAATCATTCAATGTTTTATCAAAAAACCCTCTGGTTCTATTTCTTTGTTACTTTATCCACTTAAGTAATGGGTCCCGGGTTCGTCAGAAGTGTCCCCCCTTTGTCATTTGCCTAGGCGGTCTTTTGAATTAAATCGTAAAATTTTATGCCTTATATATTTCCCTCCTAATGTTGTCGGGCCCAGTAAGTGGTGCGCACCTCTTAGGAAGATCTATGGTTTTTGCTATTTTGCTGGGCAAAGTTGCGCATGGTTTAAGACCCATGAAATGGCGAAAGGGTTTTGCGTTCTAAATGGCAATTTTGGTCCGGTTTAAAGAGGTCTCATCTTGTCCAAGATCAAACGATTGGTGTTATTTCACAGCCTGAACTTGCAAGCGAAATACCTTTCATGAAATGGTGAAAGATTTTGCTGGGACCCTACATGCGAGGATTTTAAAAGTGACTAAAAGGTGATCAAGTCCCATTTGATCTAACGGTTTGCGCTATTTCGCAGGATGAAAATGCTCGACAATTATCTTTCGTGAAGTGGCAAAATGATGTGGCACTCAAAGTAGACAGTCCAACTGGTTTAGAGAGCGAGTAAAATGGTTGCATGTGGCAGAGGCCATAATAGTTAGCGAGGCGGGTCCAAGGGTTAAAAGAAGGTGGGTCCCAGAGGTGAGTCATGCCACAGGGTAAGAGGTGACCTGGCAGATGCAGGTGGTAAAAATTAATTGGAACCCAGTGTTTTCTCTTGACAAATGAAAGACCGACATATCAACTCTGAAAGTGACTAGATGCTAGGTGTTTGAGGTTCAATCGGAGGGCCCACGTCTGCCAGAGTCTGTTCAGATGGTTAAGCATCGAGCAAGTAAAAAATAATCTAATGGCCCATGTGAATTTGCAAGGGTAAGGTGCTCGTGCTTTATGCCCTGTGAAATGGCGAAAAGGTTTTTCATCCCCAAAGGTAGATAGAACATAAGGTTAAAGGAGAATCAACTTTGTTTTGATCCAATGGCCGGTGCTATTTCACGGTTGCGAGATGCTTGAAGGATATGCTCCGTGAAATAGTGAAAGTAAAAGAGGTTCGTCCAGGTGTCAAGCTAGATGGTGACATGTCGGTGGACACATGGTTTCAGAAGAAGCTGAGGGCCCGCCAAGGTGTAACCGGCGGTAAAAGGGAGAGACACGTGGCCAACGTGGAACTAGGGTTGAATGGTTTTCAAAAACTAATCGTTGAGTGCCACATGGTAATCGATAACTAATAAAAGGGCGACGTAAGAAAAGTAGGCATAAAGGGTTTCCCTTAAAGGATAGTCATCTTTGAATTAATCTGACACTTCGTGTTGTTTCGTAGCCCGAAGTCGACAGATGTTTAAGCTCCACGAAATAGCGAAAGACCACTAGCAATCAAGGTGAAGGCGCGGTTAGTAAAAATGTCGGCGGTCCTGGTGAGAGTTAAATGCTGAGCAGTTAGAATTCCATCTAACGTCTGATGCAGTTTCACGAAGGAGAAGTGCTCGAAAGATAAAGTCTGTGAAATGGTGAAAAGGAGGTGGGACCCAGTGCGAAGGCAAGACTGTTAAGTCAGTATAACGGCCGATCAAGTCTCTTTTGATCAGACGGTTAGCGTGATTTCGCTTAACGAAATTGCCTGAACGTTATGCTTCGCGAAACAACAAAACAGTGAAAGGAAAGAATTGCAGGAACGTTGTGGCCCGTTGGAGAGAAAAATATGAATTCTCTCATGAATTCAATTCTAAAGGGATGGCTGAAGCATGCAAAATCAATGTTGCAGTTAAGACCCTGGGTACCATATATGATCTCTTGTCGATTGAGTAAAGGTATTATTCAAAAGAATTGTTGCAGAAAAGGAGATATAGAGCTTTTGTCTTCAGATACAGAGTGAGTCAATTTAGTTGCAGAGAAGATTCCTTCAAGCTAAAATTAGGTTTTCTTGTACTCCTATGTGGCAATTGCTTAGTAGTGTTTTAATTGAGGTCTTGATTTGTCGCTGAACCATTTGGGGTAGTTTTTTTTTATTGCTTGCATTTTCAAAATGGCACCTAAGAGAGAGTTCTCCGGGAAGGCTAATTATCAGGAGAGGGCCATTTGTGATGATTTTCTTGAGCAGTTGACATTGTCAACTAACCAGGCATCAGAAGTAAAAGAGTTAGTGCCTAGAGCTCCTCGTTTAAAGATAGGAGAAGGGCTATATGACAAGGGCAACTGGTTGAGAGATCCACAGGTTGGATTGTCTAGGTTGGGGTTATTTAAGGTTTGATTTGGAATGAGGAATTCTCCGGCCCCACAAAATAGCATCTGGGAGTTAGATGTAGGGAAGTTGGTAGTCCCAAGGATATTCATGGACATGGATCTATTGACTCAAATTGCACACAATTATGATCTAGTTACCAGAAGCATTAGGGACATAAATGGAAAAGCCCTTATTGAAATTAATAATGAAGAGTTCAAAAGTGCTTTTGGGCTCAATGAGTTTACAAATTTTTTGGAACCCATAAACTTTAAATCATTGGCTCAAGTATATGGTGCACAAAGGAATCACCTTAGGAGTGGGACTCTTAAGGAACTTTTTGTGAAGATAGGTGGGTTGACAGTTGTAGGACCCAACACAGAAGAGCCCTTCTCATTAAATCTGTTCACTCTCAGGGCTAAGGGAATGTATTGGTCACTCTGCCAGGTTTTGGGAGAAGATGCTGAGGCAAATATGCCTAATCACTACTTGTTAATGATTGCTCAAATTTTGAATCCCTCCCTTGCAGTAACATTTGATTATGCTTCTTTCATTGCTGATGCTATCCATGGAGGGTTAATAGGAATAAAAAATGGAAAGGTGGATAGGCCTTTTGGATGGTATTCACTCCTTATGCATCTATTTTTTTTCAAAGGAGGTGATTACTTTGTCAGTGGATTGGACCTCATCAAAGAGAAGGAAGGAGAAAAGATGCCAGTGCAACTATGGAGTACTGTCTTGTCATGGGATAGAGAGTATGCTAGTTTCTTAAAATTTGATAAATATTTTGCATCCAAGATTAGGACTCTCCTCTGCTCAGAGAACCCAAGAATCCCCAAGGTTCTTTTGGAATTTATTAGACCAAAAGAATTTGCAGAAAATATAAAGATTGTTTATAATTGGGGTGACATTTATTTGTACCTAGTATCAATAGTTTTCAGAGTTTTTGGTTTTAAAGGCACTCCATTCTTGTTTCCCTATCAGGTCCCTCTCAAAGTGGGAATTGCAGAAGTCCTTACACAGATTGGTAGTGTACAAGAGGCAGAGCTGATAGGCAGGGGTAAAGGGACTATTTTACCTACGGTTACCATAGCCCATCAATTTATAATAACCAAGGGAGCTTGGAATTGTTTTGAAGACTTTCTCAAACCCTATCATTTGTCAACTGCAATATCTAGGTGTGTAGATCTAGAAGACTTCTTCAATGGTATATTCAGAAAGAGGGCAGTGTGCAGAGGATGACCCCATCAATTTCAGTTTCCTGAGGACCTCATTAGAAATGAATTTGATTTGGATGATCAGGAACTAAGGAAATAAAAATGGGTGGCTTATAAGAAAGCCTTAGACTTTGTGCATCAGTTTGATGCCATCTATGACCCATTGTCTAGCTTTTTCCCTCTGGAGGAGAAAATAAAGTTTTTAATTGTTTGTTTTGAAGATGTGATGCAGACCCTGAAGGAGAAGAGGGAAGGTGTGATTAAAAGCAACCTTGAAAAGGCAAGAATGATTCTAAGTAGGTCTGCATCCACAAAAGAAATCGCTCCTGGTGACTACACCCTGCACAAGAAATCTAGTTATAGTGTGCTGATGCCCACAACAGGGGAGCCCTCTACCTTCAAAGGAAAGAGGAAGATACAAGATGTCATTGACATCCAAGAGAGCCCTAAAAGGTAGAGAGTAGGAAAAGAGGTACAATCTATTACACCTTTGTACTATCCATCCCAATCCCCTATCCACATAGGAGATGAGCAAGCAATAGCTGAGCAACTTTTATAGTTGGGTAGTTTAGGGGAAATTGCCTACACATATGAAGAGGTAGAGGAAGGAATGCTAGAAGAACCCCTTGGTGCCGAAATGGACATTATCACCACTGAACTTAAAGGCCAGGAGTTGGATCCTGAGATAAAGCAAGTCAGTGATGATTTCTTGGCTGACAACAATTTTGTTACCTCAACAGCGTTTACGCAGTATGTACGGAAACAAAACATAGATAAATATAATGCAAGATGCGAGAAGAGAAAAGGTGAGCAGCCTAGCAAAGAGCCAACTCTGGTAGAGGAAGAAATAAAATAGGAAATGATGGAAGAATTTAAGACCATCACTCCTGAGAAAGGAAGAGATATGGTTGTACAAGCTAGAGTGCTTATTCTCCCTGAGTGGGACATAGCAGATGCCCTGGTACTAGAGGCAGTAAGGAAAGAAACTAAGCCCATGGAGGGAATCACTTTCAGCAAGGATAATGCTACACTCATCATGTGGTCTCTCAAGAGAGATGAAAATAAGAAAAGCAAAGATACCCAAGGGTCAAGCTACCTTGGTGGAATGATAGTAAAGAGAGTGCAGAGCACAGGGGTGGTAGAAGCTGCTAGCACTGTGTTAGACACTGCAAAATTCAGTCTTGTAGTAGCAGAAAAGGAAGTCAAGGTAAAAGAAGACCTCCAAGTCAAGTTGGAGACAATTCTAAAGGCCTATAATAGTGCTAAGGAGGAGGTAAGAGGTAAGGATAGAATTATTGCTAAGTTGTAGAGCCAGTTGACAGGATAGTACCATCAAGGTGAGTCTTCAACACTGATGATCTCCTCCTCTCCTGCAAGACCTCCACCTAGCAGCCCCATCATTGAGTTCCCACCATCTCTGACACCTTCTACCTCCCAGATGATTGAGATTACTCCTCAAGAGATAGAGAATTTGAAACAAACTCAGGCCCTGTATGCAAGAAATATGAGGATAGAGAAAGGGGTACTATTTCAAGTTTTGCAGATACAATGAGTGCCTCATTGCTATATAATAACATAAGAAAGATTTTGGATATGAGGGATGAGGTCAATGTAGATAAAGCCATTCTGACACCTATTTTTGACAAATGGAGGCCTAGAGAGAAGGACTTGGAGTCAATTTGTGCATTTATGATGAAGCAGGGGCCAATCTTATCATCAAATCCACTTGTGATACCACCAAAGACCTAGTAAAATTAGTAGAAGGGGTGGATAATGCTGATAGGAAAATTAACTTGTACAAAAAGGAGTATGCTGACCAGGTTTTTGAGTTGCTCCCAGGAGTTTTTGCCGACCCAGATCAACTGAAGGACAAACAAGTGTGGCTCAAGGAAGTAGAGGCCAAACTGTCAGCCAGAATTAAAGGAGTTGTTGATCTAGATGATGCTTCCTTCTTTGTTGTGACAATTTAGGAGATAGAGAAAATCAAGTCTTATTATGGTTTTCTTAATTCAGAAGTCAACAAGATGAGAAATTCCTGGAAAAGGTTGACCAAGGCTAAGACAAAGTGATTAATTTCACATGGCCCACTGATGATGTGTACAATGAATGGACAACAAAATATGCCATCTAGGATGCAGAGCAGTTAGAGGGTGCTCCTGGATAGTTAGAAGAGGTTGCAACCGAATAGCAAGTTGAAGAAGTTGCAGAGGTCGAGAAGGACTTGTAACCGTTTTTGCAAAAGGTTTTGTAGCTTCTTCTTGAGAAGCAACAATTGTAACAAATTCTCCTAAGTAAGTCCAAAGCTATGTGCATCCATATTGTTATAAATGGATACCAGGACTAAGAGAAAAGAGATTGCAAACAATTGTAAGAAAACGCTGCAGAAATTTATCTGAGCTTTTCTAAGTTTAATGGAGAATATTCAAAAGTTTTTGTAATACTTTCTTGAAAATATATCAATATATAGACCATCGATTTTGAGTAAAACTTTGTGTCATCTTCAAATGTGCTTGCAGTTGTTTATTGTTTCATTCTAAATAATCCAAGGTTATTTTGTTTGAATTGGGATTGTAAGGCAATTTTCAGTAGATGTGCTCGCTAGCTTTTCTCTTTAGGAGGGAAATTAAATATGCAAGGATCGCCTCTACCAGTAAATTCTTCATAGGATATTTTGAATCTTGATGAGCATAGTTTGATTTTGTGTGCATAAATTCTCATGTATGTCAAGCATATATAGGGATTAACATAAGCTGAGCCAATGGGATGTGTAGAGAAATTATGTTTGGGGAGTATTGTTTGAATTTAGATGACTCTATGACCTTGGATAAGGCACTGGTATAGATCAAGGATGTCTATTGCATGTTTTGTAGATTAAAATACTGAATATGAGTATAGTTTTCATTCCTTTGTTTCAGTTGGTTTCAAGGTGATTAGATCCACTGGTTTTCTGGACTGGTTTGCTATGGATTTATCTTTTGAAAGTGTGAATTTAGTTCACAAAGGTATACCCGCCTGGACTCTGAGTAAGTCCGAAGTGTAGAAGGTTAAATCAAACCTTGTCATATGTTGTCCTAAGAGTTTCCTTCCCTTTAATATCTCTTCTACACAGAGTTTAATCATTTTATTATAAGGATGTTGAGGTGAATCAAATTTTGCAGACAACACATCCAAACCATGAAAGAGGGAGATGGGATTGGTTATGCACTTGTAGTGAAACCTAAGGAGGATAAGAAAGAAAAACAAATTGAGATCCCACAAGAAGTGCAGCAACTTCTTGATAACTTTAAGGGCATCATCAGTGATGGACAACTAGCAACATTACCTCCTCCTAGAGCCATTAGTCATCAAATTGACTTTATACCAGGAGCTTCTTTGCCAAACAAAGCAACATACAAGATGACTCCTGAGCAGAACAAAGAGGTAGCTAGATAGATTCAAGAGTTATTGGATCAAGGATTAATAAGAAAGAGTATAAGTCCTTGTGTAGTACCCACTGTGTTAGCACCTAAGAAAGGGGGCACATGGAGACTATGTACAGACTCCAGAGCTATCAACAAGATCACAATAAGTTACAGATTCCCTATTCTCAGGATAGAAGATTTGATGGATTGTTTAGGGGGTGCGAGGTATTTCTCCAAAATAGACTTAAAAAGCGGTTACCATCAGATAAGAATAAAAGAGGGTGATGAGTGGAAAACTGCTTTCAAAACAAATGAGGGTCTTTATGAATGGTTGGTTATGCCTTTTGGACTCTCTAATGCTCCCAGTACCTTTATGAGGTTAATGAATGAAGTATTGCAGGATTTTCTTAGTAAGTTTGTGGTAGTCTACTTAGATGATATACTCATTTTTAATAAGACTAAAGAGGAGCATTTGAAACACTTAGCTATTGTTTTGCAAAGATTATCTAATGAGCAGTTAACCATAAATCTTGAAAAATGTGATTTTATGCAGCAAGAGCTAGTCTATCTTGGTTTTGTTGTGTCCAGTGGAGATCTTAAGATGGATCAATCTAAAGTTGCAGCCATAACAAGTTGGCCAACCCCACAATCAGCCAGTGAAGTTAGCAGTTTTCATGGTCTAGCCTAGTTTTACAGGAAGTTTATCAGGGGTTTCAGCGAAATTTGTGCACCCATGTTAGATACAATAAAAGGTGGTCATAAAATCAAGTTTCAATGGACCGAATCAGCCAATAAGGGGTTTGAGTTACTCAAAACTAGAGTTGCTACACAGCCAGTGCTAATCCTTCCTAGTTTTGATAAACTCTTTACAATAGAATGTGATGCCAGTCATCTTGCAGTAGGTGCAGTCTTGAGTCAAGATAATAGACCAGTTGCTTTCTTTAGTGAAAAACTGAATGATGCAAAGAAAAAGTATTCATCTTATGATTTAGAGTTATATGCATTGGTGCAGGCACTCAAGAAGTGGAGGCATTACTTTCTTCCTAAAGAATTTGTTGTGTATACAGACAACTAGGCAGTCAGTTTCTTGAATTCTCAGGATAAACTCAACCATAGACATGTGAAATGGGTAGAGTACCTACAAGCATATACATTTACTCTTAAGCACAAGAAAGGCCAATGTAACAAAGTAGTTGATGCTTTAAGTAGGAGATTGTTAACTATTTAGGAGATCCAAGTAAAGAGTATTGGGATTGATTGCTTTCAAGATTTATATCCTAATGATGATGATTTTGCAGCTACTTATAAAGTTTGTCTTGCTTTTGAGAATCATTTTCATAGTGAGTATGCTGACTATACATTGCAGAATGGTTTGTTATTCAAGGGAGGACAACTATGTGTTCCTAAAGGTTCCATGAGAGAAAATCTCATTCAAGAGAAACACAATGGGTGTTTGAGTGGCCATTTTGGTCTCAACAAGACCTTAGAGTTGATTCAACACTTTTATTACTGGCCCAAGATGCAGAGAGATGTCCAAAGGTATGTTGAACAGTGCATGGTATGTCAGAAGGCCAAAGGTCATAGCACTAATGCTGGTTTATATCAGCCACTTCCCATTCCTTCTAGGCCATGGGAGTGCATCAGTATGGATTTTGTTGTAGGTTTACCAAGGACAAAAACAGGGCATGACAGTATCTTTGTGGTTGTTGACAGATTTAGTAAAATGGCTCACTTTATACCTTGCAAAAATACTAATGATGCTAGTCATATTGCTTTTCTTTTCTTTAAAGAAGTTGTTAGAATACATGGTTTGCCATCTAGCATTGTATCAAATAGAGATGTTAAGTTTTTGGGTCATTTTTGGAAGACTTTGTGGAAGAAATTGGGTACTAACTTATCTTTTGGCTCAGCTTACCATCCATAGACAGATGGCCAAATAGAGGTGGTGAATAGAACATTGGGTAATCTACTCAGATGTCTCACCAAGGAGTATGGTCAAAGTTGGGAACAACTCATCCCACAGGCCGAGTTTGCCTACAATGACAGTGTAAACATATCCACTGGTAAGAGTCCATTTTAGGTTGTTTATGGGATGCATCCAAGAGGTGTTTTTGAGTTACATGATGTGACTAACTTGCAACATGTTAGTGGGATAGCAGAAGATATGGCTCAATCTCTGAAAGAGATACATGAACAGGTTAAGCAGTCTTTGCAAGACACCACCACAAGAGTCAAGGCAAGGGTGGATGCTTCAAAAAGGGATGTCCAATTCTCGGTTGGAGATTTTGTGATGGTACATCTCAACAAGTCTAGATTGCAAAAGGGAGTTCCTACCAAGTTACAAATGAGAATAATTGGACCTTGCATGATTTTGGCTAAGTATGGTCCAAATGCTTATAAAATTGATTTACCTGCTGATGTTTCTTTGTCTCCTATCTTTAATATTGCAGATTTGGTACCTTTCAAGGGGCAGCCTCCAGTAGAGAATCAAAGAGTTTTAGACATTTCAAATTCCCTTTCTGATCTACCTCTCCCCTCTTCTTCTTCTCCCATTCCTGAACAAGTACTTGATTCGAGAATCATCCAGAAGACTAGAAAGCATGACTACTTTGAACATTTGGTCAAGTGAAAAGATCAACCAACCTCTGAAGCCACTTGGATACCTGAAAGTGATTTCCACAAGGCTATTATTCCTCTCTGTTTTCTACCCAAAGGAGTCACATGACTTGTTTGTCACCGGGGGAGTATGGTGCAGGAGCACCTAGGCCTCATTTTCAACACAGGTTTGAGAGTAGGTTTGATTTTTATTAGCTTTGAGTTGGAAAGGTTGATTAAGTTGTTTTTGTGTTGTTTTAAGTTGTTTGGATGAGTTTTGAGCTCATTGTGTGGTTTTGGCTTCCTGTTTTCATCTTTTGCTCAAAATTGCCAGTTTTGGAGTTGCCTAGCAAAATGTTGTAAAAAGTGAGTTTTTAATGTGTTTTTGTTTTGAAAATGTCTAGACATGTTTTTTGTTTGGTTTGTAGGTGTGAGTAGTGTTCTTAGGTGTTTTGTAGGCTTTGAGATCAACCTTACACCTTCTAGGCATCAAAAGTTGTCATTTAGGCATCAAAATGTCAAATTTAGTGTTCTTGGACATGTACCTATCCGTACAGGAGGCTAACCAACCTAGAGTGGTATTTATTCTCCTATTTGAACTATTGTAAGGGTTGATCAATCAGAGTTATTAATCATTTTGAAAGTTTGCACTCATTTTACCTTGTTTTTCCCTAGTTTCTAACTTCATGTGAACAATAGTCCGTACACCTGCTGTACTTGGCCATACTGTTCTTGCATTTTCAGTTTCTACTATGTTCTCTTAAACTTCTCCCTTTGGTGGCATTCAATTTCATCAAGTTTTGAGTTTGTAGCAAAATTAGTTTGATTTGACAGTTTCACTACCTTGTCTAGGAATTTGGCAAGGATGCTTGACCAACTTGGCTTCTTGAAGTCCTAAAATGTTCATGGCTTCTCAAGAACCAGTTGGTCAATTTGTAAATTATGTAAATACATGTTTTGGTTTCAAGAGTGCAGGTGCAAGGAGTTTTGTGGCCATGGAGCCCTAGGCAAGTGTGCCATTTGGCTAGGGTCTTGTAGAAGTTTGATGCTTTGCTCTTCCATAGCAATTGCATTCATTTGGTGGACAGACCTACCTTGATGTCCAAGTGATATGTGCAAGAAAAGAGGCTTTATAAGCCATGACAAGGAGGGTTACATGTTTCAGTTTTGTGAATTGTAAACCAAAACAGTGAGTCACTGTTTGGTAGTAGTTTTTCCTTCTTTTGTTTGCTCTCCACCATTTATTGGTGTGTGTAAACCTTGTATAATATTTGTTTGTTTGAAAACAAGAGAAAGGAGTGGTGTAAACCCTACCAATGGGTATTGTGAATGCCAAGATCAATCAATGAGCTCTTTAGGCAAAATGGTAAATGCCCAGCAGGCTGTCACAGTCATCTAGGACTGATTTTTACATTTCTTTTGAGGTTGTATATGTAATCTCCCTCTTCAAAATGGCAAGTATGAAGGACACTAAGCATAAAAAGGTAGAGTATTGTTAAGAAAGCACAAAACAGACCTTGGAAAGGAGTTCTAACAGTGTGAAGTGCAGGTCCAAAGTGAAAAGGTAGTGAGAGGGCAAAATGCAGTCATAATTAACTTGACAGTGAACTACTCGTTGTTTTGTAATTGCCTAATACCTTTTGTGTAGAGCTAATATGATTCCTTCTTGTCACTAATGATGGTCATGTTCACATGCTTCAAAGTGTAATTGGTATTCATGCAAAAGTTGTGTTTGTAGAAGGCAAGAATGAAAAGTTGTCAAATGTTGCACTTTCCTTATGTGCATTTTGTAAAAATATTGTTCTCCATCCTTTGAGGTTTAAATCTTCTTGATTGTGGGCTAGTTAGTTAGTATCATGGTATAACTAAGTGTTCTTGTGTCATATGGAGGGTCTCAAGCTTAAAATTTGATTTTGCCAACAAACCCTACCAAAACCCTCTTTTTATGCCCATTTTTGGGATAGTCATGGAGAAGGCCTTAAGGACCCCTAAACTTGGAAAATATTCAAGAAATCCCAAAAGGGTGTCCGAATATCAACTTTGTTTTGTTTGGAAGTCCATCGTTGGAGCAAGGTGAGCACAAAACCCCAAAAGGAGGGCTAATTCCTAGTAGCCCGATTTAGGCCTAAAATTGGGTTTTTGACAAATCGGGTACACAAATGGGGAATGTAAAGCCTAAAACCCATCAAGTCCAGTTGAGACAAGTTTTCCTTGCATACATTTAACATATTTGGTGTGGTAGACTCCATAAGTTGGTTTTGTAGCACTAGAGAGGGAGACAAAAACAATGGATTTGAAGCCCTTGAGCAACCAAGAAGAGTTGGACTTAGGGAGGTGGATCAAGGAGAGTTGCTTGGTTGTTATTAAACCTCTTGCACTCTTATTTTTGGTGATTCCACTTTGAAACCAGCAAGGACCTATCACCTAATAACATACAAGCCTATTGGGCAACCCACTTGCACTACCTCCCTATCAGACCTAATCCCACTTTTTCCAATAAATTGGGAATACGAAAGAGCCTAGGGAGATAGATCAGTTTGGATAATTCTTGTGAGAAAGAGAGAGCCAAGGACTACCTCTTAGGGTTTCTATTCCTCTTGTTGCAAATGATGAGAAAAGATAGGGTTTGAATAATCAACTAGACTAGGGGATAAAGAATGAAGCACAAATGAACTTGAAATTGAACAAACTTGTAGATTTGAAATTGACATACTGAAATCATGAAAGGGGGAGGATTTTGGATGTGTACCTAATTCTTCAAACTAAGAAAAACTGACCAGGGCTAGGGTGCCATGCCACTATCCCTTAGAATCTGCCAAAAAGTTGTAATTGAAAGACTGCAAATCTGATGACGTAAAGCTACAACCTATCAAATTTCACTGCAAAGTGGAGGGACCATGGTACCATGTGTTAGGAACAGGAAGGACAACTGAGAGGGGGGGGTGTGAATTAGTTGTCAATGAATTTCAACCCAAATATAAATTATTTCAACTTTATACTTAATACCGGCAAACCAATCTTAATACCGATTAAACAGATTAACAATGAATAACAATACCGGTGAAACTTATTGCATGAAATAGAAAGAGAAACAACATCCACAACACATAACACAAAGATTTTTGATGTGGAAACCCTATAAGGGGAAAAACCATGGTGGGAACCTTACCCACAATCAAATGATACTATTGCAGATAGCATGTGTATACAAATGGGGTCTGCACATGCAGAAAGGGCAACCGCTTAGAGAACACTGCTCAAATGGGAGTCACAATAACTACACTAGGATGGTTAAATCCTAGAATAATGTATTGCTTCAAAGTGCATCTACAATGCTGGATTTAGTACCAGTTTAAGCTCTGATAAACACTTTCAAACCTTCCTCTAACCTTCAAATGATGTCTGCTTGATTCACTCTATGATATGCTCATATGATCTTCAATATTTGCTCATACCAGTTACCATACCACACTATATCATATTACATTTATCTCACAAATGAGATCTTACATTTATACAAAACCTAAGACCAAATGTATAGGTCGACTCACTAAGAATATTACTTTCAAATAAATTACAAAATAAATCTTGATGCAATACAAGATGTTGGCTTCAATACAATAACCAATAATAAATCATCTCTATAACATGTTGTGCTGATCTGGAATAGATAATTTGTATTAGTCCATAACCTAGACCTATCTGTCAGTAACAACAAATATGTCAACACGATTTGATCAATAACCAAAACACTAAAACCAAGTATCCAAACCATGTCTGTGACATAATCAAGTGATCTCCAGATGATAACAAGTCTTCATCAGTGTCAGTGAATATAACCTGCCGGTGAGCATATATGGGTGACTGTGCATAAGTCACTGACCTTGCCAGTGAATATAATATGCTAGTTCAAGATAACCATAGATCTCTAGAAGGATAAGTGTTGACATCAATGACACAAACTAATGCAACACATACATAATACCAACAATCTCCCCCTTTGGCATTGATGGCAACACTAGATGGAAAAACATCTAAGTGCCAAAGCAAAGTGCCAAAAACCAAAAACCAACAATCTCTCAAGATAGAGATCAATACCAGAAATAAAAAATGCAGAGAGTATATATCTCTCCCCCAATGAATAATCTCTCCCAAAAGATAAATGTTTTTCCATAGATATCTCTCCCCCTTTGACATCAAATGCCAGAGCAATAAAGAAAATATATCACAATATACAACCAACTACTCCCCCTGAGAAGTAGCTCTCCTCCATCAAAGACGGAAATAGGTTTCTCTGTTAGTTGTTGTTGGTTTGATGTCAACCTTAAATCATCTAAGTCTTTGCTGGTGAGGGTATTACCCCAAGCTTTTTTATGAGATATTCAAAAGTTTCCTTAGGCTAAAGCTTTGTAAAGATATCTGCAATCGGCTCTTTAGTATTCGCATAAACCAATTTCACTTCATTTGCTTCAACATTCTCTTTCAGAAAGTTATACTTAATAGAAACATGCTTTGTGTTAGAGTGAAATACCAGATTCTTTGATATGTCAATTGCTATTGAATTGTCACAATAAATGATTATTAGTTCTTTGCATTTTATATTTATGTCCTTCAACATTTTCTTAATCCATAATACCTGAGTACAATTAGTTGTTGCTACAACATATTCTGATTCTGTTGTTGATAATGATGTACAACTCTGCTTTTTGCTTAACCAATAAATCAATCTGCTACCAAGAAAGAATGCTCCACTATTGGTGCTCTTTCTATCATCTACATCTCCTACCTAATTTGCATCGGTGTATGCACAAATCAAAATTTTCATCTTTAGGATACCATAAACCAAGATTTGTTGTGCCTTGTAGGTACCAAAAAATCCTTTTTACTGCTGATTCATGATTTTCTTTAGGATTACTCTGAAATATTGAAACAATACATACTTCATTCATTATATTAGGTCTTGTTTGTGTCAAATACAGTAAACCTCCAATCATAGATTTGTATCTTGTCGGATTAACAGGAGCTAAATCATCCTTTAATGATAATTTGTCAGTTGTAGTCATAGGAGTACTTACCGGTTTAGAGTTTTCCATACCAAATTTTTTCAGTAGTTCCTTCAAGTACTTTGTTTCACATATGAATACACCCTTATCAGTTTGTGAAATCTGCAATCCTAAGAATAATTTTATCTCACCAATCATAGACATTTCAAATTCTTCATGCATCTTGTTAGCAAACTCCTTACACAATCCATCTTTACCTCCAAAAATGATATCATCAACAAAAACTTCAATAACCAAGATGTCATCATTAGTCACTTTGTAATATAAGTTGTTGTCGGTATTACCTTTAGTGTAACCAAGCTTCAAAAGATATTTGTCCAATCTAGCATACCAAGCTCTAGGAGCTTGCTTCAATCCATACAAAGCTTTCCCTAATCTGCAAACCATATCTTTATCATTTGTTAGTGAAAATCCATCAAGGTGTTCAATGTAAACTTCATCCTCAAGATCACCATTTAGAAATGCACATTTTACATCCATCTGATAAACTTTGTAGTTCTTATGAGCTACAAATGCAAGAAATAATCTAACTGCCTCAATTCTAGCTACCAGTGCAAAGCTTTCATTATAATCAATTCTCTCTTTCTGTGAATATCCTTTACAAACTAATCTTGCTTTGTTCTTGATTACTTTACCATCTTCATTAAGTTTATTTCTAAATACCCATTTAGTTCCAATTACATTTTTGTCTTTAGGTCGGGGAACTAATGTCCATGTATTTTTCTTTTCAATGTGTTCTAATTCAACTTCCATTTCTTTTATCCAATGTTCATCCTAAGATGCTTCAATAACAGTTGCTGGTTCAACTTGAGAAATTAAGAATACCTCTTCATTTGCTAGTCTTCCTCTTGTCATAACTCCTTGATACTTATTCCCAATTATCTGATTTTCTGAGTGATTCAGTCTTACATACCTAGGTTTATTTTGATGTTGTTGTTCTTCAGTCACTGTGGAATTATCCGATGATGCCGGTGTGAATGGATCCACTTTCTGTACTGGTGCACTTTGTAGTGGTTCATTTATGATCATCTCAACTGATGGTTCAGAATCTATAGACCTTGTATTTCATCTAAACTATTCATCTATCTTCACATTATCACTCTTAATGATCTTCTATAATCTTTAATTAAAAAAATTATATTCCTTTCTCTTAGATGAATAACCAAGAAATATTCCTTCACCACTTCTAGGATCAAATTTGCCAACATACTCATCTCTCCTAATGCAACATTTTCTTCCAAATATTGTGAAGTACTTAAGAGTAGGAGTATTACCAAACCATAGTTCATAAGGGGTATTACCGGTTTCACCTTTGATGTGAACTCTATTGAAAGTGTAGATTGTTGTATTTACTGCTTCTCTCTAGTACATGTGAGGTAGATTAGCTTCCAATATCATGCTTCTAGCTGCTTCCAAAATAGTTATGTTCTTCCTTTCCACAATTCCATTCTGCTGAGGTGTCTGGGGTGCAGATAGTTGTCTTTTGATTATGAGGTTTCACAATCTTAGGTAAATCCCTTACTGCCTTAGTTGAACGTATCTTTACAATGCAATCAAAATTTAGATGACAAAGTCTCTTATGCCATAACCAACTTTCATCAATATGATAGTTCTGATACTTAATGTTAAGTACAAATGCCAAGCTAACATGATGAGAGGGGGAGTGAATCATACAAACTTAATCTTCCATAAAAACAACAGATTCAACCTCGGTAACATATACTTCAGCAATATAACCAAAACTGCTTAAACATGCAAACTCATAAGCATATAAACATCATAACACTCATAACACCAGATTTAACGTGGAAACCCAATTAGGGAAAAACCACTGTGGGATTTTAGACCCACTAAGAAATATACTCTTCTAGAGTATGCTCGGTTAAAACAAAATCCTGTTAAAGTTTACAAACACATTGCTAGATGTGACCTGGTTAAGGGATTTCCCTTAGATCTGTTAGAATATTCACCTTATTAGAAGTGACCTTGTTAAAGGATTTCAAACACTCAATCAGAATGTCACCTTGCTAGAGGGTTTTACAAATAAGACTGTTAAGTCCACTCGGTTAAGAGATTTTCTGTCACTTTACAAAATAACAATAATAAAAATCTATCTACAACTTCACATCTAAAATGCTAAAGCAGATTCTTATTTGCTCAATAAAATTTAGTCATAGGACTTATCTTGTCCATCTGCTAGGCTCTATACTCTGTTATTCAAAACAGGTCTTCAAGCTTCAGTGCTCGGTAATCACTATGTAGCATCCCTATGCATACACTTGCCCGCATTCATTGTTTATCAACAGTTCCTTATTTATAAACAATTTGCCAATCACTTAATCTCCTTGATCACATATCCCATGATCAATCATAGCCATTAGATCTTCAAACTTGACCAGGTTCAATGTATCCTTTGATGTGAAAATGTTTTACCCTGCCTTGGAAGTTGCATACATTTCTTGGAACTTGTGCTAGGGTATTGCGGTTCCATCTGAGCTGTAGATCTTCCTGTCGATTTTCCTTTGCCATAGATTCTTTAACAACCTTTATACATGTTGTAACAATCATTTAATCATAACCAGCTCATCAGCTTCCTTCATTAAATAATGCTTTTATTCATTCAATTCATTCTATTAAATACTAGACTTCACTCGGTAGACATTCCGCCTTCATTAACCGATAGCGATAACCTTAGGGTTTACCGACTAGGTTCCTTAGGGTTTATCGACTAGGTTCTTTGCTCAGTAACATAGTATGGTATTAACCTTACAATCAACAACATATGTAGGATATCAAAACAATCTAAACATCATGATCTCATCATTGTCTAGCTCAGTAATAGATGCCCATTGAATGACTTATTCCTCCCCTTATTCATCACATTCTTTCTGTGTCTTTTATCGACATCTTTATACTCACCAAATCATACTTCGTAAGATATGGCAACATCATACTGAATTAGAAAATCAATTTCTTGACATCAATGACAAAATAATAATATTAAGACAGAAAACATCCTTAATCAGTTATATCCATAATCATAAACAACCTTCTCAATATCCTTATTGAAATGCCAATAATCTCTTAATGTAATTGGAATGCCAACAACCTCCCTTTGTCTATTATAATGCCAACACAATATATGCAATCAAGCATGTTTTATCATTGTTATTCAAATGAAAGCTATTACCTTTGGTCTGATTATCAGTTGCAATCTACAATCCAGTTTTGTTTCTGATTTTGCATTTTCCATTCTTGAATTGTAACTAAAATCCCTTTTCAACTAATTGACCAACACTCAAAAGGTCATGCTTCAATCCTTCAATATAATAAAGATTGTCAGTATTATGCTTACCATCCAAAGATATAGTGCCTTTTCCTTTGATCAAACAGGCTTTATCATTGCCAAATCTTACTAGGCTTCCATTGAATTCCTAAAAAGATAAGAATTTACTTTTATCACCAATCATATGATGTGAACATCCGCTATCAATGATCCATTCATCTTTCTTTTCAATTTTAGCTTCCATGGCCTGCTCTATCGGTGGAATAGTAGGTGCCAGTTGATCTTCTATTATTGCAACAAAAGACCATCCATTGTCTGTTGGTTCTTCATCAGAATCATCAATGACTCTTTCATTAGCATAGTAGCATGATTTATCTCTATTCTTCTTAAATCTGTATCTCTGATATTCAGGATTAGGCCTATATGTTCTTTTAGCTTCCTCTCTTAATCTTGCATGTCTATCAGAACATCTAGATGCTATGTGACCAACTTTATTTCAATTGAAACATTTAAATGGTTCTTTACCTTCATACTTACTTCCAACTGGACCTTTAGGCATCTTTCTTGCAAATAGTGCTTCAAGTTCTTCCAGTTCTTCATTTTCCCTTCTGATATCTTCAAGTTCTCTTGTATAAAGTGCATTCCAATCAGATGATGATGATGATGATGCTTTGAAGGCTAAATCAGTTTTTACTATAGCAACATGACTAAATTCCTCAAGCTCAAATGCTGAAACTTTACGAACCAGGGTATCTCTAGAAACTGATGTATTAGGCATCATCCTCAATTCATTAATAGCTATTACTTTCATTTTTTAAGCCCGTGGAAAAGATCTTAACACCTTAGAAACACTTTCATCTTCACTTAAGGAAGCTCCAGAACATTGTATTCCCAAAATAATTTCATTAACTCTTTCCATAAAAGCAAAAATTCTTTCATCTTCTTCCATTTTAAAATTTTCATACCTGACCCGGTAACATTCCAATTTTGCAATCTTGACAGTGGTATCTCCTTCATTCAAAGTCTCCAATTTTTCCCAAATAGCTTTAGTAGTAGATCGGTCTGATAATCCCATGATTTGTTGATCTGATAATGAGCTCAAAAGTGCTTCCCTTGCTTTGCAATCTGCTAGGTCCTGGAGACAACTGAGAGGGGGGGGTGAATCAGTTGTCAAATAAATTCAAACCAAAAACAACTTAACCAATGTAATGCTTAATACTGGTAAACCAGTTTAATATGCTGGTAGACAGTTTTAACAGTTAATTACTATACCGGTAAGAATTAGTGCATGAAACATAAAGACAAAGTCATCCACAATACATAACACCAATATTTGTACGTGGAAACCCTGTAAGGGGAAAAACCATGGTGGGAAACCCTACCCACAATCAAATGATACTACTGCAGATAGTAAGTGTACATAAATGGGGTCTGCACATGAAGAAAGGCCAAGCGCCTAGAGCTCACTGCTCAATCACAAAAGGGAGTTACACTGACTATAGTTGGATGGTTAAATCCAATAAGAATGTACTGCACAAAATAGCATCTTCATAAGTTGGATTCAATACCAGTGTAGTTTTGATTGTCTTCACAAAAACCCTCCTTCAATATTCAAATGATGTCTGCATGTATAGCTCTACTTATTCTCACATATACCTTCACACAATCCTTTTTCGCATCCCACAATTGATCTTACAAATAAGATCTTACATTTGTACCATAACCTAAGACCAATTTTATTAGGTCGGCTCTACAAGATATTACAATAAAAACATTTTACAAACAAAATAATATCCGATGCAATAACCGATTGAACATGTCAACTTAATGCATTTACAACAATAATTAATCATCTCCAAAGCATGTCATGCTGATCTGGAAAAGATAAACCTGCCAGTGTATACCC
The DNA here is from genome assembly GCF_030272615.1 of Cryptomeria japonica. NCBI lineage: Eukaryota > Viridiplantae > Streptophyta > Pinopsida > Cupressales > Cupressaceae > Cryptomeria > Cryptomeria japonica. The sequence goes on from NC_081415.1 coordinate 345,011,716, forward strand.
TGGACCTATTTGCCGGTAACAGCAAATATGCAAATGCTAATGTACCAATAAACAAAACTCCAGGACAAAGTGTCCACACAATGTCTTTGACATAACCAAGTGTTTTCCATATCATTCCAAGTGCCAGTGATCATTATATCTTGCCGGTGTACCAGATATCGGTGATTGTACATGAGTCACTTGCTTGCCGGTGAAAGTTGATGATTCTCCAAAGTGCCAGAGTTGATAAGTGTTTAGTAGGTGTTGACATTAATGACAAAACCATAGCAAAATACCAACAATCTCCCCCTTTGGCATTGATGGAAACACAAGATGGAAAAACCATAAAAGTGCCAAAACAGAAATGCCAAATACCAAAAACCAACAATCTCCAAAAAGAGATCATAACCAGAAATCAAAATACAGATACAGAGAGTAATAATCTCTCCCAAACAACAATCTCTCCCCCTGGGAGCAACATGTGTTTTCCTTGTGTTTTTCCATAACAATCTCTCCCCCTTTGACATCAAATGCCAAAGTTCTTACCAAGCTAAGTTCATATACAAAATACCAATCAATTTAGTTTACCAACTACTCCCCCTGAGAAGTAGCTTCCCATCAAAGACCGGAATAAAAGATTTCTCTGTTAATTCTGTTGGTTGATGACAATCATCAACTTCCTAAGTCTCTACTGGTGGGGGTATGACCCCAAGTTGATCTCTAAGATATTCAAAAGTCTCCTTAAGCAGAGGTTTAGTAAAGATATCTACAATATGCTCTTTAGTATTCACATAAACCAGTTTTATTTCCTTTGCGTCAACATTTTCCCTTAGAAAACTCAATTTGATAGAAACATGTTTGGTTTTAGAGTGTAATACCGGATTCTTAGATATATCAATTGGTGCAGTATTATCAAAATAGATAGTAATAGGTTCCTTGCATTTTACCTTTATGTCTTTTAACATTTGCTTAAGCCATAGTACCTGTGTATAGTTAGTTGCTGTTGCAACATATTCTGATTCTACTATTGATAAAGATGTACAACTTTGTTTCTTACTCAACCAAGAAACTAGTCTGTTTCCAAGAAAGAATGCTCTACCGGTGGTGCTTTTTCTATCATCCACATCTCCTACCCAATTTGCATCTGTGTATGCACATAATTCAAAGTGTTCATCTCTAGGATACCATAATCCAAGATTTATAGTGCCTTGTAAGTATCGGAAAATCCTTTTTACTGTTGATTCATGATTTTCTCTAGGATTACTTTGAAATCTTGAAACAATACATACTACATTCATAATATTAGGTTTGGTTTGTGTCAAATACAGTAAACCTCCTATCATAGATTTGTATCTAGTTGATTAACAGGTGTAGATTCATCCCTTAGTGATAGTTTGTCATTTGTTGTCATAGGTGTGCTTACCGGTTTAGAGTTTTCCATCCCAAATTTCTTTATTAACTCTTTTAAGTACTTGGATTGACTCAAGAATATACCTTTACCAGTCTGTGAAATCTGCAATCCTAAAAAGAATTTTATTTCTCCAATCATAGGCATTTCAAATTCTTGTTGCATTTTAATAGAAAATTCTTTACATAATTCATCTTCTCCTCCAAAGATTATATCATCAACAAATACTTCTATAATCAAGATGTCATCATTAGTCACTTTATAGTATAAATTGTTGTTTGCATTACCTTTATAAAAACTAATCTTCAAAAGATACTTATCCAATCTTCCATACCAAACTCTTGGAGCTTGTTTCAATCCATACAAAGCTTTTCTTAACCTACAAACCATATCTCTGTCATCTGTCAAAGAAAATCCATCAGGTTTTTCAATGTACACTTCTTCTTCAAGATCTCCATTTAAAAATGCACATTTAATATCCATTTGATAAACTTTGTAGTTCTTGTGTGCTGCAAAAGCCAAAAACAATATGACTGCCTCAATTCTAGCTACCGGTGCAAAGGTTTCATTGTAATCAATTCCTAGTTTTTGAGAATATCCCTTACACACTAGTCTTGCTTTATTTCTGACAACCTTACCATCTTCATTAAGTTTTTTTTTGAATACCCATTTGGTTCCAATTACATTTTTATCTTTAGGCCGGGGAACTAATGTCCAAGTGTTGTTTTTTCTCAATTTGTTCTAATTCTTCTTCCATAGCTTTAATCCAAAATTTATCTTCACATGCCTCATTAACATATGATGGTTCAATTTGAGAAATAAGATATACCTCTTCATTTGCCAATCTTCCTCTTGTCATAACTCCTTTAAACTTGTTTCCAATTATCTGATCTTCAGAATGATTCAGTCTTATATACCGGGGTGTCTTTGTTTGTTGTTGTTCCTCAGTTACTGTGGAATCCTCAGATGATACTAGGGTAACTAGATCTTCATTCTATATCAGTGGATTTAGTGTAGGTTCATTTGTCAAAATTTTTGTTGTCGGTTCAGAGTCTATATACCTTTAAGTTCCTTTGAATTGTTCATCAATCTTTACATTTGTACTTTCAACAATTTTCTGCAATCTTTTGTGAAAACATCTATGTGCCTTGCTCTTAGATGAATAACCAAAAAATATTCCTTCATCACTTCTAGGATCAAATTTCCCAATATACTCATCTCTTCTGATATAACATTTACTTCCAAAAATTTTGAGGTTTTTAAGAGTAGGAGTAATACCAAACCATAGTTCATGACGGGTCTTACCGGTTTCACCTTTGATGTGAACTTTGTTGAATGTATAGACTACTATACTGACTGCCTCTCTCCAATATACATGTGGTAGGTTTGCTTCTGATAACATACTTCTTGCTGCATCCAAGATAGTTCTACTTTTCCTTTCAACAACTCCATTCTGTTGTGGTGTCCAAGGTGCTGATAGTTGTCTTCTGATTCCATTTACTTCACAGAATTTATTAAACTCCTTAGACGTAAATTCTCCTCCTTGATCTGATCTTAGACATTTGATTTTCTTACCGGTTTCATTTTCTACCATTGCTTTGAATAGTTTGAACTTTCCAAGTGCTTCTGATTTTTCTCTGAGAAAAGTAACCCAATACATTCTAGAATAGTCATCAATGATTAGCATGAAATATCTATCACCTTTTAAGCTTTTAGTTCTAGCTAGACCACATAAATTAGTGTGAATTAAATCAAGAGCATTATTGGATTTTTCTGGAATACTTTTGAAACTAGCTCTAACTTGTTTTCCAAATTGACATTCCTTACATACTGTATTCTGAGGTTTGACAATTTTAGGTAAATCTCTAACTGCCTTAGTAGTATTGATTTATACCTAAGAAAAGTAACCCAACACATTCTAGAATAATCATCAATAATTAGCATAAAGTATCTATCTCCCTATATACTTCTTGTTCTTGCCGGACCACACAAGTCAGTATGAATTAAATCAAGAACATTATTGGATTTCTTAGAAATACTCTTAAAAGTTGTTCTAACTTGCTTTCCCATTTGACATTCCTTACATACTGGATTATGAGGTTTCACAATCTTCAGTAAATCCCTTACTGCCTTAGTTGAATGTATCTTTACAATGCAATCAAAATTTAGATGACAGTCTCTTATGCCATAACCAACTTTCCTCAGTATGTGCAATCAAGCATGTTTTATCACTGTTATTCAAATGAAAGATATTACCTTTGGTTTGATTACCGGTTGCAATCTCCAATCCAGTTTTGTTTCTGATTTTGCATTTTCCATTCTTGATTTGTAACTAAAATCCCTTTTCAACTAATTGACCAAAACTCAAAAGGTCATGCATCAATCGTTCAATATAATAAACATTGTCAGTATAATGCTTACCATCCAAAGATATAGTGCCTTTTCCTTTGATCAAACAGGCTTTATCATCACCAAATCCTACTAGGCCTCCATTGAATTCTAAAAAAGATAAGAATTTACTTTTATCACCAATCATATGATGTGAACATCCGCTATCAATGATCCATTCATCTTTCTTTTCAATTTTAGTTGCCATGGCCTGCTCTACCGGTGGAATAGTAGGTGCCAGTTGATCTTCTATTATTGCAACAAAATCCCATCCATTGACTATTGGTTCTTCATCAGAATCATCAGTGACTCCTTCATTAGCATAGTAGCATGATTTATCTCTATTCTTCTTAAATCTGTATCTCTGATATTCAAGGTTAGGCTTATATGTTCTTTTAGCTTCCTCTCTTAATCTTGCATGTCTATCAGAACATCTAGATGCTATGTGACCAACTTTATTTCAATTGAAACATTTAAATGGTTCTTTACCTTCATACTTACTTCCAACTAGACCTTTAGGCATCTTTCTTGCAAATAGTGCTTCAAATTCTTCCAGTTCTTCATTTTCCCTCCTAATATCTTCAAGTTCTCTTGTATAAAGTGCTTTCCAATCAGATCATGATGATGATGATCATGATGATGATCATGATGATGTTGTAGATGATGATGCTTTGAAGGCTAAATCAGTTTTTACTATAGCAACATGACTAAATTCCTCAAGCTCAAATGCTGAAAGTTTACAAACCAGGGTATCTTTAGAAACTGATGTATTAAGCATCGTCCTCAATTCATTAATAGCTATTACTTTTATTTTTTAAGCCAATGGAAAAGCTCTTAACACCTTAGAAACAATTTCATCTTCACTTAAGGAACCTCCACAACATTGTATTCCCAAAATAATATCATTAACTCTTTCCATTAAAGAAGAAATTCTTTCATCTTCTTCCATTTAAAAATTTTCATACCTGACCAGGTAACATTCCAATTTTGCAATCTTGATAGTGGTATCTCCTTCATTTAAAGTCTCCAATTTATCCCAAATAGCTTTAGCAGTAGATCGGTCTAATAATCCCATGATTTGTTGATCTGATAATGCGCTCAAAAGTGCTTCCCTTTCTTTGCAATCTGTTAGGTCCTGGAGACAACTGAGAGGGGGGGGGGTGAATCAGTTGTCAAATAAATTCAAACCAAAAACAACTTAACCAAATTAATGATTAATACCGGTAAACCAGTTTAATATCCTGATAGATAGTTTTAATAGTTTATTGCTACACCGGTAAGGATTAGTGCATGAAACATAAAGACAAAGTCATCCACAACACATAACACCAATATTTGTACGTGGAAACCCTATAAGGGGAAAAGCCATGGTGGGAAACCTTACCCACAATCAAATGATACTACTGCAGATAGTAAGTGTACATAAATGGGGTCTGCACATGCAGAAAGGCCAAATGCCTAGAGCTCACTGCTCAATCACAAAAGGGAGTCATACTGACTATAGTTGGATGGTTAAATCCAATAAGAATGTACTACACAAAATAGCATTTTCATATGCTGGATTCAGTACTAGTGTAGTTCTGATTGTCTTCACAAAAACCTTCCTTCAATCTTCAAATGATGTTTGCGGGTATAGCTCTGCTTATTCTCGCATATACCTTCACACAATCCTTTTTCGTATCACACAATTGATCTTACAAATAAGATCTTACATTTATACCATAACCTAAGACCAATTTTAGTAGGTCAGCTCTACAAGATATTACAATAAAAACATTTTACAAAAAAAACAATATCCGATGCAATAACCGATTGAATATGTCGTCTTAATGCATTTACAACAATAATTAATCATCTCCAAAGCTTGTCATGCTGATCTGGAAAAGATAAACCTGCCGGTGTATACCCTGGACCTATTTGCCGATAACAACAAATATGCAAATGCTAATGTACCAATAAACAAAACTCTAGGACAAAGTGTCCACACAATGTCTTTGAGATAACCAAGTGTTTTCCATATCATTCCAAGTGTCGGTGATCATTATATCTTTCCGGTGTACTAGATACCGGTGATTGTGCATGAGTCACTTGCTTGCTGGTGAATGTTGCTGATTCTCCAAATTGCCAGAGTTGATAAGTGTTTAGTAGGTGTTGACATTAATGACAAAACCATACCAAAACACCAACACAATCATTCTCCTGATCCTTGGTCAAATTTGGTGGATTAGGTTGACTTGAGGTAGGACCAACATACCCATTCTTACTAACTTCCCATATATCTCTTCCAATGCAATTCAGACATGTCTCCATTCTGATCTTTCATATACCATAGTTAGTTCCATCAAGTTTCGGACTGTCCTTCCTGAAAATGTTAGTTGCCATAGGATCTCCTCAAGCTGTTAGGTTTCTGCAAAAAGAGGACTTGGCTCTGATACCAATTGTTAGGAACCGGAAGGACAACTGAGAGGGGGGTGAATTAGTTGTCAATTAATTTCAACCCAAATAGAAATTATTTCAACTTTATACTTAATACCGACAAACCAATCTTAATGCCGATTAAACATATTAATAGTGAATAACAATACCAGTGAAACTTAATGCATGAAACACAAAGAGAAACAACATCCACAACACATAACACAAAGATTTTTGACATGGAAACCCTGTAAGGGGAAAAACCATGGTGGGATACCTTACCCACAATAAGATGATACTACTGCAGATAGTAAGTGTATACAAATGGGGTTTCCACATGCAAAAGGGCCAACCGCCTAGAGCACACTGCTCAAATGGGAGTCGCAATAACTACAGTAGGATGGTTAAATCCTAGAATAATATATCGCTTCAAAGTGCATCTGCAGTGTTGGATTCAGTACCACTTTAATCTCTGATAAACACCTTCAAACCTTCCTCTAACCTTCAAATGATGTCTTCTTGATTCTCTCTATGATATGCTCATATGATCTTCAATATTCGCTCATACCAAATACCATACCACACTATATCATATTACATTCATCTCATAAATGAGATCTTACATTTATACAAAACCTAAGACCAAATGTATAGGTCGGCTCACTAAGAATATTACATTCAAATCAATTACAAAATAAATCTTGATGCAATACAAGATGTCGGCTTCAATAGAATAACCAATAATAAATAATCTCCATAATGTGTTGTGTTGATCTGGAATAGATAACATGTACCAGTCCATAACCTAGACCTATCTGCTGGTAATAAAAAATATGCCAACCCGATTTGATCAATAACCAAAACAATAAAACCAAGTATCCAAACCATGTCTTTGACATAATCATGTGATCTCCAGATGATAAAAAGTCTTCATCAGTGCTAGTAAACCATATAACCTATCGGTGAGCATATACCAGTGACTGTGCATAAGTCACTGACCTTGCCAGTGAACATAATGTGTCGGTTCAACATAACCATAGATATCCAGAAGGATATGTGTTGACATCAATAACAAAAATAATGAAACACATCCATAATACCAACACCATGTCATTGTCCTAGGTAGGACTAGGGTACCACACCCCTATCCCAGGTAGATTAGGGAAAATCTAAATATTCTAGACTGTTCCTATGCCTTTTGCTAATCTGAAACTGCCTTTGGATGCCTGTTTATGTACCTACAACTGAAATGGGAAGGTTTGGGTGGCTATATAGGGTTTTGCATTAGTCAAACCCCTATGTTGGTGATTTCTACCTCCACAAATAGCTGATTTTTATAGTAAAATAGTGTGTGTAAGAATCTTGTGTTCATGCAAGACCCTAGAATGAATGCAAACAATCTATAGCAACCCTAAAGAGTAAACCCTAAATTCTTGTAATTGAAAAAGTAAATTATCTAAATCAATGATGCAAAGTGATCTAAAGCATGAATGTAAATATGAAAGTTTATGTAAATAATCTCATACAAAGACATTAAAATAACATGAAATCATACCAATCCCCAAGGGAGAGATATTGCCACTAGATCTCCTATTACTCTTCAATGTCTTCAAGGTTCCTAATTGATGATGAATGCTTGATGAAATGTTTTTGGATGTTGTTGAATGTTGTTGAATATTGTTGAAGAATCCATATAGGATTCTCTTTTACTGCATAGAAGGCTCCTTATGCTTTCTTTGCTCCTTTTTGCCAAAAACTCTTTTTTTCATAGATAGATCTTAGATGCCTTCAAATGAAGAAAGAGAGCTCTTATGTATGAAACCCTAGATCTTAATTTTGACTTAATTTCATCTTTAGGCTGACATAGGAATTGAATTTCTTGCCAATATTTTGGGGTTAAATATTATAATATCATAGAATTGTGCTCCCAAAATTTTGTGAAAAAAGTCGAGGACCATGTGCACTTTCGCCATGGTCCGACCAAATTTTCACCAAATTTTTAGGGCCATTAGATATGATGATATTAGAGTGAATACAAAAGTTACAACTGATTTCAAGGTGTTTTGATATGCGAAATCGGGCCTTAAAGGTCGAAATAGGACATAATTAGGGTTTATGATTAAATGATTTATTGGAGGAATAAAATAAAAAGGGGCACACTTAGGGTAAAGGGCCCAATTTTATAATGTGGGGAGTGATGAAATATGACTTTATATTTAATTAAATTAATTAATTAAATGATTAAAGGGAAATAATAATGCAAGATGTGAACACACTAAGGCGGGTGCTAAACTAAGTGTGAAATTGTACCACCCTAGCAAGGGTGTATAATTTATGACACTAAATTTAGCCCCCACTTTAGCGGTCATATGACACTACGTACATATTCAAGCTAAAGTAAAGAAAAGTAAACATTCATGAAAAAGGATATATTCACAAGTTGTTGGATGAAACCCTAGCGGTATCTGCAGTACACAGTTAGGAGCCACACCTTACAAAACCACATGTTAGATAAAATCACAAAATCACCTAAATGCTTACTAAGGAAGGTGATGAAAATTTTGAGGGTAGCTATATGCCCCCAATATTTTGGCTTGCTAATTTTAGTGAGTTGAAATAGGGTATCATGTTTACCACATCGAATTGTGAAAGAAGATTGATGACAAATGCTCTCAAGAAGATTTGATACAAGATCAAAAACTAATGGAGAATCATTTGGTAAGAAAGAGAACTAAGTGTCGATTCCAACACCACAAAGAGTGTGAGGATTTGAGAGATCTCTAATACAAGATGATAGATTTAAATGGAAACAAATGCAAAGAGAAGGAAGAAGAGATAGAAAGCATGAATACACACTTTGGTGATCCATGAGAAGAGAAAAGGAACCATGGACATCTCGCCCCTAAAACTAGGTGATCCATGGAGAGAAGGACATGGAAAACTAGCCCCTAGAGTCTATTTGAGTGATCCATGTAAGGGGGGAGAGTGAGAACACTGTTAGTTTCACTCAACCTCATGCATGTGTGTGCAAGTGAGGTTCGAAGTGCCTCATAGGAGTCTATGCCCGAGTACAATACAACTTGTATAGGATGTATAAGAAAGGCGTGACATCTTTCTCTAAGAGTCTGTTCTCTGGTTTCAAGAATAATCACCCTGCATAAGTGACATCATCTCACTCTGAGAGTCTATGCTCTGGTTCTGAGAATGACCCACTATTCAAGAGATATAGTGAGCAAAAGAAATATAGTACAAAAGGAGAAGTGCGGGTGGCCCCCCCCTTAAGATGTCAACATAGTTTAATGTTGATATCTTAAGGAAAGTAGACCAAGAATACCTACCTTCGACACCAAGAAGATATCCATCATGCAACAATACCATAAATCCAAGCAAGAGATGGAATACTCTTCAAGCAAGGATAATATAGTTAAAAAGAGATATCTTGCTATATAAGTGTAAAGGAGATCCTTGGAGGAGAAGGGATCTTTGTTCAAAAGACATCTACCTTCAAGAGGAGTTGTCTTAGACAAATGCAAAATCTTCTAGAATGAATGAATGCAATATTTTTTAAAAGAGTAAAGGATTGATATGATATCAAAGAGAGATTATTTATAACGACACTCTTCTAAAAGAAGGAAAGAGATCCTCATCAGGGATATGTACGTGCACAAAATAGAAGGGTTTATTATAAAAAATACTACTTAATGAAGAAAAGAAATTGATGAATGATCAAAGACTTCCAATACCAAGGAGGAGGTCCCAATTAAGGATATGTACTTAAGATCCCCACTAGTGATGGTTGTTCCAATATGAGAGAAGGAATTCAAATATGAATACACCTCTACAATCAGTAAGAAATCCTTATAGAAGACACTACTTCACAAAGGGGAAAGTTTAATCTTAAGAAGGAGAGATGTTTGAAATCACTCTTTCCCCCCATATATAGGGGGAAGAGATGAGATAGAAATAGGCTATTATGTTTCTTCCAAAAGTATGATTGCACATGAAATTGTACCATAATCAATGGCAATTAGACCCTAGTAAGTGAGCTACCAATGTCACATAATGATGAGCAACATAATATCCATTAATGTTATTTAAAGACATGCTAGATTGAATGAGGTATTTCAATATGACATGTTAAATGCTCTACTATAAGTGAGATTAAAAACATGTATACGATGATAAATGTTAAAAAGTCTTTATAAAGAGAGAAGTTTATAGGAGAAGAATAGGTCATTAAGCCGTACTTCTCTTGTACACAATAAATCCTAGGAGAGGGATAAATATAATTCATTAGAGCCTTATTCCTAGAATAAGGAATTTTATAACGACTAGAAGATAAAGTCTCATAAGTGGGATTAGAAATCTCTTGAGGATATTCATAAATATATTTGTTCATCGACAAGATTTCCTTACGAGGGGGATGGGTGTTGAAAGAAGTAGAAGATGATTTAATTGAGGTGAAGTTATCATCACTACTAAATATAGAATTCACATTGAGAGATGGTCTTTTAGATACTTTGGTGGGATTAGAAGAATTATATCCAAGCCCAAATGAAGCTTCATGTGTATTATGTTCTAAAGGAACTTTAATTCCTTATTCATTTGCACCACAACCATTTCCATCATAGCCACTCTTAGATAAAATGTGAAAACCAGGACCATAAAGGGATGCCTAATCAAAAAGTGATGGTTGTGTCTCATAGGTCTTAGTGCCATATAAATTAGAGGAAGGATTTGAAGAATTATTTGAATTACAAGCAGCCACAAAATGGTTACTTAGTTATTTAGACAAAGTAGGTTTCTCTTTAGGTTCCTCCTTAGATTTATCCTTCGCGGTCTTAGCTTCTTTCCAAGATACTCTATACTCTCCTACAAAAGTAGGGTTAAAGTCTAGAGATCCTCAATCATCATCTGAGAGCACTCCTTCAGGAGAAAAGATATCCTTGGGAGGAGATTCCAATTGAGTAGACGAATCAAGAGTACTAGAAGGAAAAAGATCATCAAAGGAAATAGATGTATTTGAAGAAGTAGAAGGATTAGGAGAAGGATGGGAAGTAGTTGAACAAGAAAATCTAGATTCTAATGGTTCTTCAAGTTTGGTACATCACCTAACAAGGTGTATGTCGTATTGTTATAAATGAACTTGACTTGCCTATGCAAAGTTGAGGGGAAAACTTGCATGCTATGAATCCAAGGTCTCCCTAATAGAAGGTTATATGTCAAATTACCAGGCATAACATGAATAGGCATAGGTAAGAACAATAGGACCTACCCTAACATGCATGGTTATGTCACCTAAACATTGTTTATCAACATTATCAAAACCTCGAATAGACATAGAAACAGGTTCAATAAGAGAACGATCCACTTTAATCTTATCCAATAAGTCCACACCACAAACATTAAGGCTAGATCCATTGTCCACATGGTGTCATCTTATAGCACCATCATTGATAATAACCACAATCATAAGAGGATCATATTGATGTTGGATTTGATGAGAAGGTAACTCATCTTGTGTGAATACAATTTGAGCTTTGGGTTTATTTGTAGGATCAATAAAAGTCATGTTATTAGGCATCACTATAGGTGGGACATCTAATTTTTTCAAAGTATCTTGTAACATCCCATGATAAGCAGGTGAAGCTTGAACTAAATCCCAAATAGAAATATTAGCGGGAGTGGCCTTAAGTTGTTTAATGAGATCATACTCCTTGCTAAGAGTTGATACACGTGGTGCTTGTGGAAGAGTAGGTTGAGAGGGAGGAAGTGAAGTGGGGGTAACCAGAGGAGGACTAGTTGTGTTGTAAGTGTGAGCAGCTGCATTATAACTCTCTCCAATAATTTTATTAGCATACTCATAAGGGCTCTTAGTAGGATAACCTCCTTTCACAATAAAAATAGGTTTCTTAGGAGTGCAAAAAGAATAATTAGCATAACCGCCTTGAACCACTAAGATAGGCTTACATTGGGAATTTTGAGAAGGACAAGCACCTTGAACTGTGAAGAGGGGTTTATTAGGTGTTTCATTCACATGTATCAAATTTATTGAAGATGGTTTAGGAATATCAAAGGTTTCCTTAGAAGAATAATGAACAAGATTGTTGCAAGAATTGTTGATAGTATCTTCTTGCACTAAAATATTTTTAGGAGGAAGACTAGAAGTAGGAATTGATGTTTTAGGAGGAAAAGTATTAGTAGGAAAGGTCATATCATCCTCTATCACCAAAGGATCTACATGGGGAATAGATTCTCTAGGACAAGGATCAATATTACTATTTAAAGTTTCACCTTTGAGAGGGAGATATTTGAAGAGATGTCAACAATATTACCTTGAACTAGGGTATCCTTATGAGTAGAACCAAGTTGAGGAAAGGGAGATGTTTTATTTTTAAAGGGAGAATGATTGAGATTCATGGAAGGTGAGATGCTATCAAGGGAGTTATCAATAATGATTTCATCCTCTTGGGATAGGGTTTTCTCATGCGGTAGAGAAAAATCAGCACCTTCTTCTAATGGTTCATCCCAAATAGTGAGGTCATTGAAAAGAGTATTAGAAATATCTTGCACAAAGATGTCCTTATTGTTATTGCCAATTTTGGGAGAAGGGATAACATTGTTTATCAACTCTTCATCCTTAAGAGGGGGAGCATCACTACATGTGTTTAAATCATCTTCTTGCCTCAAAATGTGTTGCATAGGATCCTTAGGAAAGAGATAATTAAGGAAATTGGTCATGGTTTCATCTTCTTTCTCTAAGGAATCTTTAGGGGTGCTTTAGGAGAAGGGAAAGCATTTCTCATTAATGCATCATCTCTAGTGGGAATTTTGTTGAAATCAAAAGAGGAAATGCCATCACTAGGAAAAGTAGGGACAATACTATTGGCATTTGTATGAAGATTGCATTAATGATATGTTATGTTATCATTGATGTCAATTAACCGGCAATGATATTGTTGATATTTTCTTGTAACCGGTAGGAAGATCTTTTTGGAGGACATTGTAAACCGGTATGTAAATTTGTGAGTTAAACTGGTAACTGGTAAAAGGTTAAGCCCTATCTATGTGATGTAACCGATAAACCCTACCAGTTGTTTTTGTTAAACCCCAACCGATTAAGGTTGTTGAATTGGTTATTGTAGATATACAAAAATGACCACTTTCCTAAGTGAATATTTAATATTCTTTTTTCTCCCATTCCTCTATTTAATTAAAATTTATTTAATTAAATTATTCACATTCATCTATTTAATTAAATAAATTATTCAATTTATTTAATTAGGTTCATCTAAGTCTTTTCTACCCCATTTGATTAAATAAACTACTTTATTTAATTGAATCCCCCTTCTAGCCCATTTAATTAAATTTACGTCTAATTAAAAATCCAAAATTCCAAAAATGCAAGTTGCAGCCACAATTGAAATAAATTAATTTTATTTTAATTAAATTCTATTTCTCCACCCACTTGCATTTTCCTACATCTCCCACTTGCCTCCTAAACCACCCTTCTAAATTCTTCTAGAACCCATCTAATCCTAATCAATTAGCCTAAACCCTTCAATCATTCCTTTTCCCTAAATTTGAGGATGTCACTTCTCAAATTTGGAGGAAAGTCTTCCAAAGCATTTAAAGCCTTTATGTCTTCAACAAGCTAACTTGTTAAGTTCCCCCAAATTTGGAAGGACCCTTACAATTTGTCCCCAAAGTCTTACAAACCATTAATGGTTAACTAACCCTTGTGGCATGGTTAGAGACTTTTTGCCTAATTCAACCCTCATCTAACCCAAGGGTCTTATCAGGCACTCATGGCTTTACCCTTGGTTATCTCCTTAACCCTTACACAAGAGTTTACCCCTTGGATAAAAGCTTTATCCAATGGATGACTCTAAGCCTAACCTCAACCTTACCTCCTAAGGCAACCATCATGTCTTCTCAAGCATTTAATGCTTCTTACATCTACTCTCAAGCAGTCTCTTATTGACAATTGTCACCATTTCATTGGTGAGAATTGAGTGCATGGATTGATAACTTTCAATGGTGGCCCTTGATAAGATCATCCAATCCTGACCATCCATTGCCCTATTTTTCCTATAAATAGAACCCTTCTTCTATCATTTTGATATCCAAATATTTAGTATCAAACTTATAGACATTTTACTAAGCATCTAAAGTTTCATATCTAGTCATTTTATCAAGCATTTAGCCTCTCTTTGATAGAAATAATCTTAATAACATCTTAAATAGGCATTTGCATTATCACATAATACTCTTGTTAGACTAGTATAGCATGTTAGGATAGTTTTTATTAATCCTTTTAACTTATTATCACATGTATGCTAGTTTAAATCATGTTAGATTTAATATCATGTATAACTAGGAATGCATTCATATTAGATTGATCAATTTCCCTCATTATCATGGTTTTCATTCCTAAGTCACTTTTCTTAGTGATCTGAGAGAAAAGACATTGGATTGAGGGATTCTATGAGATAGAGAATAATGGAACATCCCTTGGGAAGTTGAGCTATCCAACATAGCTCCATAACTTGCACTAAGAGTCCCATTGGTGTGTGGACTTGTCCAAGAAACCAAATTTCCATTTCATCGCACCACATTTCCCGCATATATTTTTGGTGCCCAACATGGGGTATAACCCCATAAATAACATCGTTTTTAATGTAGGACTAATATTGCAGGTACACAGAAAAGCTGAGTTAGCACGTTGGTACCTTCTTTTAACGCATTTGGAACATTTTTTAGTGCATCTTGCCTATTGTTTAACGAATCAAACCCAAACCTTAGCACTTTAAGTAGATAGGCTAGCACATAACAATTCTTCTGGTAATTGATAAACCTTAGCGCATTAGAGTATCAATGTAGCGCATCAAAGCAACAACTTAGCGCATCAGGATTGTTCTATAGCACATCCGTGCCTATTTGTAGCGTATTCATGCAACAATTTTGTGTATTGGGTTAGCAGAGAAAAAGAGGAAATTTTGTAACCAAGGAAGATTATTTTAGGCTTGTGGAAGCCCACCTAAGATTTTAAATTTTTCACTAACTTCTTCCTTGCAAGTTTTAACAGTTTCTTGCAGGTTATAGGAGTTAGAATTAGGAATTTTTTTTAATTTCTTTTTAAAGCTTTTCAAAAGTTGGATAAAAAGAATATATATTTCCTTTGGACTAAAAGGAACATTACCTTTATTTTGGGATTAAAATCAACCACATTCTTCTATGGGTTTAAATAGAATCAAAATTTACTAAGTAAAAAGAACAACAAAATTCACTTATTTTGCTTTCTTAAAAAAAAAAAAAACACTTCATTTTGAGCTATAAAAAGAACAAGCAAAATTTACTTTCTTGCAAAAGTTTAAAATGAACCTCACCATTCTTTGGTGTTTAAAAGGATCCACTTTAATTTGCAAAGGTAAAAGAACCTCATTTTTAAATTCTAGGCAAAGCAAAGAGGGAAAATCTTCCCCTATCGACTTTACATTTTGTTGACCAAATCGCAATTTTTTTTGTTGACCAGGTTGGATTCAAGAATTTATGTTGAAAATGCACACTTTGCTATGGGGAATTAAAAATAACACCATACTTGTTGGAGAAAAATCTCAAAGTAGAAGTTAGAAAATCATTGCCTTTGAAGGTTAAAAAGAACTTGAGTGCTTTGTCTCGAAAGTGGAAGGTATATGCTCACCCCTTAACTGGGTGACCAAAAAGCCAAACCACTCTTTCATGCTTTCTTCATTTCAAGTACTTAAATCCTTTAGTAGGTCTACCCTCCCGAGTTTCTCTTAGGGCACCATTTAAATGGTTGGTGAGAGGGGAATTGACGAGTTGAGACATTAGCATATTTTTATCCCTAGAACTCTTAAGTTTTTCTCATATTTTGATTTACATGATAGTAATGATGTATCAAAAGTTGACTATATGTATTTCAGATGTTAGCCTGAACCTATTAAAACATGTTTTGCCTTTCCGAGTTTGTTTTTGTAGCCATGCTATTCATTCTTGTTGCCATGCAGATTGTTTTAGGCAATATCATGTGTGAAATTAATAGATGTTTTGATTAATTAAAATAGATGTGTATGTTCTTGTATGTTCTTTCTTTTGAATTGCAGCAATAAATTGATGCTGCTATGAAGGCTCTCCTGTCACGCCAATTATAGAAAGAGATATTCAAGGAGGAGACTGAAAGATCGAATCAGCATAAATGTTGATGAACGTAAGGAAAGACAGAGGAAAAGTAATTGCGCAATGCTTATTGATGTCTTACTTAAGTGGACATTAGTGTTGTAAATACCGCCACGATATGTTATAACTGTGGTTCGGTTTAGATCCACATTATCAGTGACTTAACTCCGGTTGTTTTCTTTCTTGATTAGTTATCCACCTCTTCTTATCAGCATGATCTATGTTGTAGGAAGTAGTTGTTTTCTTTTAAATAAAGGTATTTATCTTCTTTCGTAGGTTAGATAGAAAAGGGAAGAAGCAAAACAGAGGATTTTAGAAATAAAGTTACAAGTGTTTTGAGTTTCTTCTGATTCTGAATCATGTAATGACTTCTGAAGAACAATGAATAAAGATATGTTATTTTGAGCACTTAGAGTTGTTTTTGGGAAGCCTGGAATTACTCATCCAAGGGGGCCCACTTGGTGAGTGTTCCTGTGCCTTTGTTAAAATTAGTTTTCTTCTTTAGCTGCAGTAGACGTTCTTGCATTGACTGTTCCTACAGCCATTGGAAACAAATCCATTGACTATTCCTGCAACCAAACCAAAAAAAAGTAATTCCTATTTGGTAGTATTGAACTTAACCAGTATTTCTTGAATGAATTTATGTTAATGCAAAAGTTTTCTTGTATCCTTTCAATAGTTTTAATTCTTGTTTACCTTTTCCACATAGATGTTAGTTGTTACAGTAATTCAGGGTAGCTATTGCGGGAACTTAGTGCATATATAGTGCAGACCCATTTCAAGTATTACGTCCCTGGGTTGACAATCAAATGAGCACTACCTATGGAAATAGTGACTTCACAAAGTAAAGGTCCAAACTTTGGGTTGAAACTTCAACTAGAATTATTATTCTTATTGTTGGGTTGAATAGGAATGACCTAAGTGGGAAACGACTTTATCGGCAAGTATTCCAACCCACTATAATCAAAAGTGGAGGCTGAAGAAGGTCCCCTTCAATAGTTTTTCTCAACAATTAGCCTTCCCCCAATATCTTTACGATACGTAAAGCCTTTGTTCTAAAGGTTGGGAAGCCTCCTGAGGGATTTTATCCTTGAAAACTGAACATGAAGCTTGATTATGAACCTTAGCATTAGAAACTTTGAGCTGAGTTAGTATCCAGACATCTTCAATATCATAGTGTAAGGGTGGGGAAGAATTAGCCCCCAAGATTACTCACCATATATCTCCCAAGATAACTACCCAATTGTGAAGCAATTCACTTGGGGTTAATTTCTGGCAAAAGGCAAAAAAACGGACGCCCCCTAGTAGGGAAAACTTTAAGAAACCCCCCCCTTGGACAAGGTGTAAAAACCTAGCAAAAGTTGTATAATTCCGAGGAAAATTTTAATTTTACTGGCAAATTTTTGCGGTTTACGGAGAAAAATAATAATCTCCGTTGGCGAATTAGCCATGATCACTCAAAGTTTGTGAAAAATCCTGGCGAATTGTACTATTTTTAAAACCCAAAAAATAATTGCATGGGCAAATGGTAATGTTTTTAAAACTAGAAAAATATTTGCATTGGTGATTTCAACCTATTTTCAAACCATAAAAATAAAATATTAGCGATTTCATGCTATTTTCAAACCATAAAAAATAAAATATTGGCGATTTCAAGCTATTTTCAAACCATAAAAATAAAATTTTGGCAATTTTAAGATATTAACTTTAAGTAATTAAAACACATGGCACACAGTCATCAACTCTCTCTATCTCCAACTTGCAAGCTGAAAATGCTAAGCCTTCTTAACCTCGAGATCTAGCGACTAAGGGAAATTGAACTAGCACTTGCCAATTCTCGACCACAAATGTTAAGTCCTCGTCACCGCAGCGACTTGGAGATAGTGGTAACTTAAAAAATTTAACCCTTGTCGTGTACTCGCCAACATAAAACTATTTATCTCGGACCAACTCAAGACCTTGCGACCAAAGCAATTTCACTAACAATCTCCAACTCGGTAACGTAAAATGCTAACACCCAAAAAGATAGAGACCTCACGATGTAAACCCAAACCAACTTGTCGCCAACTCATGGCTTGATCACATCTTCAAACATTTTACCTCGTGAGCTGGCGATAACCATAAAACTTAACCACAAATTATCTAGTCGCTAGCTTGCAACCTAAAATTTTTAAGGCTTGGATGCTAACTCGTTCCTGAGGGACTAGTTTGAAGGTTTCTCTTGAGTCGAGGTTGATTAGACAAGCAAGGATGATGGTTTCAGAGGCATAAAAGGATTTGATAGCTTCTGAGTTAGAGATGGGAGATCACGGATTTCTCTAAGAAATAAGAGCTCAGGTTGCTTGTTGTTAGGGATTTTGAAGCAAAATTTGTCCAATCAAGGAGGAATGAAATCAGAACAAAATCATTCACAATAGATGAGCCTTAGCAAGATGCAGTGGATTTGATAGGCATGATGATGACTTCTAGGAATCTAGAGTCTACAGTCATGTTGAAAACCACCAAAATGATAATTTTTCACGTGAATGCAGAATGAGCATCACCAAATGAAGTGTGAAAATGTTATAAATACAATGGAGTGGTAACTTAATTGGTAGGAGAGAAAATAAACCTTTTTCATTTTTTGAGAGTGGTTTTTTTCCTCAGAAAGGAAGATGATGTTTGAGCAGGATCGTGTATGGAGTTGTACTTGTTGTGTGCTCTGTGATACCGGATGGGTGTTTTTTTGTTTTCTTCCGTGTGAGTTTGTTTACTGTCAGAGGGGTTGTGAAAGTAAGAAGGATTTTTAGAGGGGGTGTGAAAGCCTTTTTTGTCAAGAAGGGCCAAGAATGGCACATCCTCTGCTTCTACTCTGCCATAGGATGGAAAGGGGTTTGAAGAAGGAGCCCGCAGAGGAATGAAAGGAGGATTTGTTTGGGTGGGGAGTGGTAGCCAGTCATCTTTGTGATGACATGGAAGATGCAACACCCCCCCCAAAAAAGATTACATTTACCCTAAAGCTCCTGTTTCCACTTTCCCTGATCATGGGCATGAAGGCTCAAGTTCCTCTTTCCATTTTCTCTGTTCCTAGGCATGAAGGATTCCTCCTCAATTTGGAAATGATCTGTTGGACTTAGACAAAACATAACATCTCACATTCCATCCAAAATGAAGGCATCAGGGTGATAATGGCATGGCTCAAACAGTTTTGCAAGTTGTATAGTCATTGGGGTTCCTTTTCTGGTTCCAGTAGTGATTCTAGACTCTAGGTGAAGGGAGCAAGTTGTATAGTGTATAGTCATTTACAGAGAAAATGAAAATCATTTAGTGTCAAGCTTTATCTATATATAAATTTATTTTGTGTATAATTCTATCTCTTTCAAATGATCAGAATCATGAGATTTAATTTTTTTCATTTGTTGCATTGTTATGGTGTATGTAATTTTTCATTTAATGCTACCTAATCCTATTATGCCCAGGAATGCAAAATTTATGTTAGTCTGGAATCATATTAAATAATTAAGGATTCACCTCATTGTAATTGGTGGGCGGATTAGAGACAGTCATAGAACACCTCCATATATATTACATAAACATCAATAGCATATAAAATCATAAGAGTATTCAGAATGAAAGTATTAAACACCACAATAGATTATTAGATAGGAATATAATTATACAACATAATTAGTAAAACATCAAGACAATAGACCAGTGCCTTATCCTAGGGAATAGAGTCACTTACAATTCAAGACAACCTGATAATAAACTTTAGTAAGATTCATTTGTAGATAAATAGGAATGAAATTATGAATAATGCCATAACATACAGTTACACAACCCAGATTCATATGTACACTAAAAAACCCTTGACCATTCAATTCACAGTGAAAACATAAATTCAACACAAAGACAATTATGTGAAGATCGCATTGCTCAAACTGCAAATGATATTGATATTATATTCATAATGATATCAGAAAGTAAATTCACAATGCGATTCAACTATGCACTTATCAAATTCTTGAACAGTTGAGCTATTATAATTATATTAATATAAGAGTTTTCAAGTTCAACATCATTGATCAATAAAAGTGGCAACCTCAACCTGAGGATTCAAAAAGCTTAGGATTACTTTGAGGAATCTTGGGTAGCAACCTCAACCTGAGATTTCTTCTTTGGCTTTAGCATGGCTTGCCACCTGTCCACCTCTTTGTCTGTTGGCCAACTGAATGCCTTTACCTCTTCCAACTTTTCAACTGAATCTACCCATCTAGCATCTGTAACTGCCCTGGACTCAACAATAAACTTTGCATGGTCAACCTCAACCTTGAACAGTGAATCAAGCAGACCTTTAAGGAAATCAGCATCAACCTATTCATTTACATGCTTGATTATTTCTTCTTGCTCTAGAATCAAATCAAATTCACTGGTCCAATCAGAAACTGATTTCAAATCTCCATTACTACCATAAATTGAAGGCACCAATTTATTATAACCTTCCCCAAATGTTTGCAATTTTTCATTTATAAGCACATCCTTCCCTGTGAAAAATGCATAAGCTGCATTCATTACCTCCACCATGTCTTTAGTGTCACTGATCTTGGGAGGGAACTCGTCACTATACATCATTGCAGCATCTAGCTTATCCATTAATCTGCTTCTTCTTGACCAAACATTGAACAAAGGTCCAAGAAAAGCGACAACCTCAGAGGATGTTTTGCTTGCCTCTTTCAAAGAAATGTGCATATCATGCACAACCATCAATTTGTCTTTCACTACACTAATCTTGTGTTTCAGAATTCCTGACACAACAGAGATAGCCTTGACATTTTGTTCCTTTTCAAGCTTTTCAATTTTCCCTGCGTATTCCTCCATTTTTGTTGTCACATCAGCTAGTATTTCTTGTACTTGTTCTGTAATCTGTATTGGAGGGGGCTCATTTGCAATTTTTTCTTTCAACTCCACTAACTCTTCCTCCAGAGAACCCTTCTTCATCAGTGTCTGTTCATATTTTTTAGACAATGCAATCAATTGGGTATATGTTTTTGTGTATCTTCTTGACAAATCCTCTATTTTTGATAAATTCATGAAAGAAACTTGAGTAAAAAATGAGGCAATCTCCGTGTCAGTTGTGTTCTGCAAGTTCCAAATCATTCTATGAGCTTTCTTTTCTACTTGGATGTTTAGAAGGTGGGGCTTTTGAGTGGAAGGGGCCAAAGACCAAGCAGCAAGTGTCTTTGACTTAGGATTAAATCCTGATCCTCTTATTACATCTCCAATTTCAAATTCAGTTCTAAACATTGGGTCCTCTTGCTTCCTAATTTGATCAATAATAAAAATAGAATGGATATCCCAGTCAGGCATCATAATCATACCAGTACTCTTTATCAATTGTCTTGCCTATTCCACAGATATTTCCTCCCTGTCAAGATCATATTCCTGTAGTGCCTTGATGATCTCCTCTTTCTTTTCTTCATTTGCTTCCTCTATGATCAGATTTTGTTTTAATTGATTTTGTTTCAACCTTGTCAAAAAACTTTTAAATTCATTTGACTTAATAAAGTCATCATCTTTCATGAACTCATTTGACAATATCACTTGCTCATCAAAGCCTTGAGCAAGGGCTTCATTTGTTTCTCCCTGTTCTTCATTCTTCCCTGCTTCTCTAAGATGTGTCCTTATTTGATGAAAGTAGTGTCCTTGTTCTGTAACAATTGCTCTAGCACGGTCTCTCCTCACAATTGTACTGACCTCAGTGGTTCAATTGTACCGACCTCGGTGGTTTTTTGTTTCTTTGCAGTTGGCACTCGGGTAGATTGAACTTCATCCCCACTCTCTACATCATTAGCAAACACACTAAGTGGCCTCTTGCCATGTGAAGAATGTCCATCTTGGGGGTCTTGCTGCTGAGTAGTCACTTTTGGAATTTGAGGCATTTGTTCCATCAAAGTTTCATATAAACTCAACATTTTGTTAATCCTCTTCAGGTACGGGCTATCAGGGCAAAAACCTGAGAAACTAGGGTTAGCAGCCAACAATTCTGCTTCAACTCTCATCAAATTTTTCCATTTTCTTCTCCTTTCTTGTACTTCATCTTTTCTCAGCAAATTTCTAACCACGTCTTCATCATCCAATGGTTCATGGTCCTTTATTGTGGCCCAAGGTGTCATTTTTGGCATTGCAACTTTAATAAATTGTTCCAGATCACAGAATCTAGACACAACATTAACCAACCTATACTGTTTAAGGAAATTGTTTACTTCATCAAAGGAACTCCTACCAATGGTAAAATCAGATGCAACCCAAAGCCTAGGAAGAAAAGAACCCTTCCTGTGTTTATCAAGGTATTATTTTTCAACTAGGGTCAATTGCCAGATAAACTCCATAAAAACAATCCTAATTGGAACAAATTTTGGTAAAATATGGGGAGACCGAGGACACCCATAGACTCTCATCACAGTAAAGTTATCAAAAAAATAAAAGTCCCCCTAGTTATGTGAAATAGGCTAGTTTGGAACATACTGGTAAGGTCTCAAAACTCTCCTAACATTAATTGACAATCGTTCCCTATTTATTCCTAGCATTTCCATAATTGGCGAAACAATCCAATTTTCAAAGAAAAGGAAAGAAGAATGGGGAGAACTATTGTCCCAAACCTGGGTCCATCTTTGTATTGGCATTAAGACACTGAATTCTTCTTTGAAAAGCTCCAATTCTTTATCCACAAGCTCAACATTATAGAACAAGATTAAATGCATCAGCAATGAATAATGCTTGAATGTAGGGCTGGGTGCACCACTCTAAATTTCAACTAGAGCATTATGAATGTGTTCAACTACATAGCCCACATAATCATAATCTTTGTTAACATCTAGGTGTTGAATGTCCATAGCCATCATCAGTAATTCCACTAACACTATTGAATCTCCATCAAAACCCAACACTTTGCATAATCCATAGATTGTACAATGCATATAATGGTGGAAAGGTGTGATGTCAAATGGTGGTTCAATACTCTCTGGAATTATAACCATCTTCTTATTCACCCTAGGCATGTATCTGGGCATTACATGCTTCTTGATAACACCTTTGTATTTGTCATAATCCTCTGCAATCCTCTCCAAATCTATATCTATACATGTAGCACCAGTAATCTGGAAAGCTTCAACAAAGCTAACTCTGTTAATTGAAACTAGGGTAGACTAGTTCTTTCTTCTGATTACCCTAGATACTGGGCAATAGCCTTTGCCCAACTCTTTGATCAAATCCACATCAACATACACATCTGGCATAATTAACTTTTCCATATTTAAATCCCAAGGGTTTGACATCGGGACACCCTTAACCCTATTTTTCCAGAAATAATGAAGTAGAGCAGAACCAGTCATATTAAGCATGGTAGGGTTTCTTCATTGGCTCCATAAATCTCTCCATGCCAAATGATTTGTATGCAAAGCAACGAAAGTCCCTGGCATCAAATCTACAAATTCATCTTTGTATTTCTTAACCATCATTTCCTTAGTGGCACTGGCCTTGGAACCTCCAAGTCCACCTACTCCACTTGTCCTGGCCTTGGGCTTGGGCTTGGAACCTCCAGCACCACTCGTCGCCTGGCTCATTTTAGCTACAGGAGAAAAACTTAACCAATTTTCTAAAATTTTCTCACACCCAACACTCTGAATTCTCCAACGTTGTTGCAAAGCTCAATTCACTAGATTACCTCAAAGATAGAATGCATTAATGCAATTATACAAAACCTCAGCTCAATCATGCAATTTATGGTATTTACTATTTGAATTTTGGGCACTGTCACTTCTCTCAAGTCTCAAGTCTCATTAATTGCCACACTTGCATGAACTAGCTAGTAGCTACTATGGCATAATGACATTAATTCAAACTTCAAACTGAAGTACTTGAGCGAAATTTGAATTCATGCCCTTCTATTTGATTGGCGATTGGAATTCAAAACTTTTACAGAACCTGGCAAACAAGTCCATGTGTTAGCGAGTTAGCGACAATGCTACCAAATCCTCTTAATCGCAAGTTTGCAACCCCTTTTATGAATCCTCAAATAATCTCATGAGTGAGCGACAACCGTTGATCTAACAAAACAACTTATTTCATCACAAGCTCGCAACTAGAAACTTAACTTGACTTAAACCCTTGCGATCCCATGACAACAAGACACTTAACTGCCTTCACATGCTTGCAACACTTTTTGACTTAAGACTTACAAACCCGCGAGCATGTGATGACCACAAAATCAGACCAAAACTTACCTGTTGCCAGATCGCAACTTAAAATGCTAAACAACTTTAAAACCTATGAGCAAGCGACTTAACTGCATCACATGATCACAAATTAAAATGACTTAACTGTGAACACCTCGCTACCTTGCGATAACATAAAATCACACCCAGTCGCAACCTTGCAACATAAAATGGTATTTGGGTGCCGTCACTTCTCTCAAGTGACCAAGTCTCATTAACTACCACACTTGCATGAACTAGCTAGTGTGGCATTAATTCAATTAAATTGATAGAATGCATTAATGCAATTGTACAAATGTCAAAATCTCAGCTCGATCATGTCAAAACTTTTACAAAACCCGACAAACAAGTCCACGTGTCAATCCCCATCTTTAATCGCACACTCTCAACCAGTTATAACAATCAGGAAAGGAATCGGTGAGTTAGCGACAATGCTACCAAATCCGCTTAATCGCAAGCACGCAACCCCTTTTACAAATCCTCATAGAATCTCGCGAGTGAGCGACAACCGTTGATCTAACAAAATAACTTATTTCATCGCAAGCTCACAACTCGAAACTTAACTTGACTTAAACCCTTGCAATCCCGCGATAACAAGGCACTTAACCGCCATCGCATGCTCACAACACTTTTTGACTTAAGACTTACAAACCCACGAGCATGCGATGACCACAAAATCAGACCAAAACTTACCTGTCGCCAGATCACAACTTAAAATGCTAAACAACTTCAAAACCTGCAAGCAAGTGACAAAACCAACTAAACTGCGATACCAACTACATCGCATGATCGCACATTAAAATGACTTAACCATGAACACCTCGCGACCATGCGACAACATAAAATCACACCCAGTCGCAACCTCGCAACATAAAATGGTCAAGTGCAAAACATCTTGCGAGCTAGCGACAACTAAAATCTCCCAGTACTCGCAAGCTCGTGACTTAAACTGACTTGATGATAAAGGACCTGTGAGCTAGCAATAACCATTAAACATGTCTGACCAACCGTTTGACCACACTTGACATTGACATGGACAAATAAATAGAGGAAAACTTAGATTTTCAATGCATGACAACTTCGGTTTACTAGCCAACTAAGACAAAAAACAAACACAAAACCCTAATCGCCATGAACATCATTATAAGCATTTAATGTAGAATAGTAGAAAGGTTCTAGCAGTAACAGTTATGTAATATGAATAATTTTATGGATCTTGTGACACAAATTTGTTGCATTTCATGTTCAACGTGTTACATAATGTGGAACCAAATACCAATTTACTAATAATTCAATTGTTTAGTAATAATTCAAATTCACAATTAAAAATATGAAATAAGTATCTGTTCTACTTTTGATTGACAAATTCAAGGAATACAATATCAAAAATCATCAATGACAACTATAGTATTGCAATTTTGCAAATTGAAATTGTAATATGACTCAAGAATTGTAGTATAATTATAAATACCTATAAACTGACTGCTAATTCACTTCAATGATTCAGTCCGACTATCTGAGGCTTCTATATCCCAAATGGACTCAAGATCCGGAAACTGACTAGTAATAACAAGTTCATCTTCATTTTGAGTCGGGTATTCAAAAATGTCTTCATCTTCATGCTAACTCTGAGTCTGCGATCCATCATATTCATTTGTCTCAGCACTAGCACTAGCAGTAGCACCACCAGCTTTTAAAGTGTTGCACACCCCTCGTCTATCACGCATGGAATTCTAGATTGCCAGTGCCCTATCATATGGAAAATCTCTAACATTATACTGGGTTACAAACAACCTCAAGCAAGTTTCCAAATTCTTGTCTAATTTGTTTCTGATCTTTGATTTCAAAAGCCCTAATGCACTAAAAACTCTCTTATCTTCCACCAACCCCAATATCATTGTTTGACATAAATCAGCAAGTTTCAAATATTCTAGTATTGCAATACGTAATGCTTCACTTTGATCTATCCTTTTCCAAAGCCTTGTGATTGATCCAGGTTCAAATGGATTCTCCAAGTTAACCAACTGTTGTTTCATATCCAATGCAAACTGTTTACATTTTTTCTAAGATGATCTGAATTTAAAATTCCTTCTATTGGTTGTCCATTGCAATATGCATCTTTTGAAAATGTCAATATCAATTCCTCTAGTTTTTTATGATACATATTTGCATCATTTGGATTATCTCCAATTGAATGCCAAAATTAAGGATACACACAACCCATGGCTTCAAGTATTTCTTCTCGAGGTAATCTTTCTCGAATCTCAGTTGAAAGTTCATATGCAATAGACTTCAAATTATCACTAACAGATTTAACAATCCTATCAAAATCTTCCTTTTTAACTAGTAGTGCTTTGCCTCGCTTGCCCATCTTAGATTGGTGCATTGGTATCTGAAATCCTTTTACAAAGATACATAACTCATTTTTTGTATTGAAATGTAAAAAAATTTCAGCATGATTCAAATCTGTAATTATCTGCCACCTAAAAAAATTTGGGCTTCACCCTGTTAGATTTGAATATAGACCATCCAGGCTCAAGCATGTCATTTTACGTAGAGTACTATACTCATTGATATACATAGTTCTGTCTTAGGCTTTCTTAACAAGTTTGTTCATTAAATCCAGCACGGGGAGAAGACTAGCTAAAGTTAACAGAGTCTCTATATCACTTAACTTATGTAAGAGATCAGGAGCTTTGTCTACTGTGAGGTGTTGCTCATACATTAGTCCGATCAAGTATTGATATTTTGTTAGAACTTGTTCCGTTGGTCCATGCAAGGAGATCCATCTGGTCTCAACATCCCTGAGAAGCTTGTTTCCTCCTGTTACTCCCTTAGCAAAATTCTAAAATTTTGCAAAATGTTTAGGACTTCGGCAGAAGTATGAGTGGAGCTCGTGGACCAGATCTTCAACTTTTGACACTGTAGGGAAATTGCTTAAAATTCTATATGCTAAATTCATTCGATGGGCCATGCAGTGAATGCCAACCATGTATGGTGCAATACTAGTTTGTAATCTTGCGCAAAGACCAGTCCTTTGACCTTGCATTATTGCAGCTCCGTCAGCTCCATCACACCAACTTCTTGGCAGTTGTCAAGTCATCCATACTAGTAATTTCATTCAAAGCTTTCTTATCTTCCAAATATAAATTTTCTGCTGTTGAATTGCCCCTCATTTTACGAACATAGAGTAGATGAGCTCAGCGGACGTGTTCTTTTACGATATACACATGCATACAAACCCAAGCAGTGTTATCTACCGTAGTAACTTCATCTATGGATAATGAAATGAAATTTGACTCTTTTACACTCTCTTGTAAATTTTCCTTTTCCACCTCAGCAAGACCAGTTTGCCATTTCCTATCCAGCGTTTATTGACCAATGTAACATAGGATAGTGAGGAACATTCAAAAAAGATAATAAATTACTAAATTTTGGGAAATCTTTCATAGGATGCCCTCTTGACATAATATGAAAAACAACACTCATCATAACAGTCTTTGCTAGGTTTTCATCTTTCGCTGCATGTTCAAGCCTAGCCTTGATTGTATTTCCAAATCCACTATTACGAATTAGTGTCATTTTGTGGTTATGCTCTTCATATTCTGCGGCATACTTAACATGAAGACATTCTTCCTTTGATTTCCATCTTACTACTCGTGTTTCCTTTCCATCTATGATCTGTTTTTCATAAACCTTACCAATATGCTTTTCTATGGTGTCAAGCTTTAGCTGCATCTTCTTCTCTCTTATAGTTTTCTAGCTACAAATCTTACACCTGCATTTTGTTGGTTGTTCATCATTGTTTGGGACTAGTTCAATGAATGGGTACTTTGCTACCCAATCAATCTTAAAACTCCTTGTCATCTCCCACTCTCGGCATAGTTTTACTTTCCTTTTTCTTTTCTTCCTACCAACATCATCTTCAGTACTAGCATTTGCATTCACCAATGGTATCTCATTGTATGTATCCCTTAGAACATCTTCTGTCGTTTCAATATTGTCATCCTCATTTGATGCATTTAACTCAATGACAATCCCACCTTGTGGTACTGGTGGTGGTGAGCTACTGTGAATGGGTTCTGCAACTGTAGAGGTCGATGGACCAAAAACTTTGCCAATTCCAAAAAAAGACTTTATGGTACTATCTTTAAGTTTAAGTTTTGGGCATTTTGATGGCCTCCCAATCCCTTCAGTTTTACTGCCCTGAGGAGTCTTACCCTTGTCTGACATCCCAATCCCTTCACCACCCTGAGGAGTCTCACCCATGTCTGACTGTGACATCTTGAGTCTTGACCTCTCACTACGAATTAAAATTTAAAACTAATACTATCAGGTATGAAGAAATGATTACTCACCTTTATGCCTTCTCAATTCTCTGAATCAGTAATCAGGAATGAATGCTTGGGCCTGTCTTGTAGGATTTTAACTCTGGCCCTCCGCCCTACAATGAACTTCGACTTTCCAACTCAATTTGCAGAATGTGAATCGAGACCCGAGACTCCAAGAGCTCCCAATTTACTAATCAGACATGAACAAATTGTAAGAAAGAGTGTACGAAATAGTGTATTTATAGCAATCCATGATTGCATTTCTGGCGAATGCGCGGGGCCCGGGCGTCGTAATTACCAATAAACATTTAATTTAATTGCATTTTTGGTGAATTGCGTGGGCGTGCAATGAACATTTAATTTAAGTGGGGCGAAATGGGTCCTCGAATGCTTATAATGTTTTATTTGATATTGGCAAATTTGGCCAATGCATGCAATGAACATGTAATTTACCATTGGTGAATTAGGTCCTAGGTATGTGATCGTTTAACTATTGCTAGCGAATAGCAGAGGTGATTTAATACCCATGTCCGCGTGATTCCAGGCAAATATTAGAGGCATGCACATCGATGGGGTGTGGTCATTGGCGAAGCCAGTTTCAATAGTGTGTTGTTAACCATGAAATTTCGAGCGATTTGACCACGATGGTGCCCAAGACTATTCATGCAAAATTCGCCAATTGGCGAAGATTCACCACTAAAAAACTCTCTGCCCCCTAGGGGGTGACATGACTATTTGAGCTGACAGAGTATCAAGACTAGTGGGCTATGGTATTGTTGATGACCCTTGAATAAAGAGTCTATCTGATTTGTCTTCTTTGTATCCAAACCTGTGAAAACATTGGGATTTGAACACATCCTCATAGAACATACACTATCTATTTGGCATAGGCAAAAATGGTTATCTTTTTCATGCTGTATTTTCAAGTTATATTTCCAAAAAATCATCAATTAAAAACAACCAAAGTTAAAAATTTCTAAAAATCCAAAAACAAAGCAAACAGAGCAATTTAGCGCATCTGGAGCATTCTTTAGCGTGTGACAGCAAAAACTTAGCATTTTCACCCATCAAAATAGCACATTATAGTTGGAAACTTGACAAACTTTTCATTATCGCTTTGGGATACAATATTAGCACTTTCAAGCATTAGCCTAGCGCATTAGGGGAAAACCTTAGCTCGTTGAGTCCAAAATTTAGCTCGTAATCAAGACATATTAGCGCATAACAAATCCAGAAAGGTCAAAATCAAGCAGTCCAAGCTAGCACGTAACGGAGGCAGCTTAGCGCATCAACATCATTTTGTAGCGCATCTGGATCATTCTTTAGCACATCCAGTCTCTGGCTTAGCAGATGGTCAAAACTAGGAAAAACAAAGAACAAATCAAGCCTTTTGGGAAAATTTTATCAAACTTCTTGAGTACCCTTTCAGGTCCAGTATCGCACTCAGTCATTAGAAATCAAATCCAAAACACCAGAGAAATTATTTCTAAATCAAACAAGTCATTCTTAGAACAACAATTTTCGAATCTAAAACTAGCTAGAGATAAGACTTTATCCTATCAAAATCAGGTATTACCATCACATTGATCAAAAGGTCCACCATCTAATGGATTCTATCAAAAAAATCATACCTAGTTTAAAATTAAGTCAACAAATCAAGTTTCCATATCGGGAAACTTTATCCATATCATTTGACACACTTTGTCGTGGAGGCGAATCTAACTAAACCTCTACTTGATAAAGTAGGCTTAAGTTTTCAAATGAAGTATCCAAATCCAAACAATCAAAGGAAACCATTGATCACTCGTGTATGACCACTCCTTATATTTTGAGATGAAAAAGTCTTCATCACAAAACTAAGTTGGAGAAACAACAACCTAATTCTAAGATACTTCCAAAACGGAATAAATTTCTTTACATCAATCATCAACTTTTCAAATCAAATCATGCCTTTCTCCATCATATGCAATTATATCTTCAAGGCAAATCAAATGAATTTGATGAAGAACCATTAAGAAGTAGAGCTTTTCACCAAAAAGCAACATTTAGTCAATGCTTAAATCGTAGAGGAAGAATCAACCCCGCTTTCTTCCCACAAGTTTGCATCACCTATAATGAAGCTAGGCCTAAACGACCCACTCTTGAAAGAGAAGAAGAAGAATTTATCCCCTTTGTCACATAAAGTTTTTACTAGATGCCTGTTGTCACTTGCTTTCAGAAAAACAAACAAAGCAAATTGCAACCTGAGTCAAGTATGGGACGTAGGTTATCAAACCCTTTCAAGTATCCAAATCTTGGAGATACAAATATGACAAAAGAAATTATCCAAGAATGTCAAGAACACCCTTCATTCCAAAAACTTATGGAAAGACTTATCGAAAAAGACAAAGAAATATCTACTCATGCTTACTAGCAAAGGAGTTAGACTCCCTGAGGACTTCAATCCTAAAACCTTGAGGAATGAAGATGAAAGAATTCTTAGAAAAAGGTCAAGAACTTACGCTTATCAAGATCCACAAAGAGAAGAAGCAACATGTGATCCAGAAAACATACCAGAACAAAACACTACCCCTGAACACAACCATGCCAGAAATCAGGACAATGAAAGGGAGGAAGCCTTCCCTCGATGTACAAATGCGCCCATGGTCTCTTTCACACAGCAAATCCAGATACTGCAAAAACAAATGCATGATATGCAACAAGGGTCCACAATACGATACAATTTTTCCTTATCCTTTTGACAGGAGATTGAACATGACACCCTTACCCCAAAACTCAGACATACCAAAATATGACAAATATGATGGTAAAAGTGATCCTCACGATCATGTATGAGATTTTTGAACCGTAAGCCTAGAATTAGCTCATGATGACACTTACCTAATGAGGATATTCCTAAGAAGTTTGGGAGGACAAACAATGGAATGGTTATCTAAGCTGAAACCTCCTCTCAAATCATTTGATGAGTTGGTAAATAAATTTATCACCCAGTACTCCTACACTATTCAACATGCAATCACCATGTTGGATGTGTGCAACACTAAACAAAGGAACAATGAGACATTCATGGTGTTCCTTCAATACTGGAGACGCATGGTTTCAAGATATCCCTGAGATGTACTTGAAAAAGAAAAGATGAAGATTTTTATTGACAATCTGAATACTGAGATGAGTTGTCAACTCAATCTCTAATGCATCCCATCTTTTGCAAAATTAATCAAAAATGGGATCCAAGTTGAAGAAGCCTGCATCAAGAAGGGAACGCTCAAGTTCTTTAAATAAGGAAATAACTCATCCAACTTTAACAATCCAAACAACAATAACACTTTAGACAAATCCAGATTTTGGAAATGAATCAAAAATGTTAATAGTGATGGAGGAGTTGATGCTACTGACATGAAATCCAAACAACCTGTGTTAGCTTTGTCAAGAAATCCACAAACAAACAAAAATCAAAAGGGTGTTGACACTTATCTGTAGAAGACCAATCAAGAACCTTTTGTCTCAAACACCAACAACAAAACCAAGGCAATGATGTTAACCAAGGCAATAAAACAAATCAGAGAAATAACTCCAACACTTTTCCGTATAGGCGCATCTACACACCCCTAGGACAAACATTGGAATTAGAATTTTGAGAACTCCTGGGACACAAAATCATCACATTACCACCTCTGAACAACTTTGAACCTTAGGTCAGACCACCTTGGTGGAATGACTCGCATTTTTGTGATTTTCATCAAAACAAAGGACATCATACAAATGACTGCATGAGGCTTAAGAACATCATTCAAGACATGATCGATAGAGGTGATTTAATGAGTGATAATCTGAAAAAAAAAGGTGACCATGACGCCTTTAAGAATCCTCTTCCAAATTACAACAACGGTGGAGCTTCATAATCAAATGATACCAGAGGAGCTCTCATAAATCACATATACAATAACATAATCAATCATATATCGACAGATGACAACTAGGTGAATGTCATTAAAATCAAGGACACACAAGAAAATGAGTCAATAAATGTGACAACAAGATCTCAAAAATATGTCTTGAGGGGAAATACATCACAAACAACACACCTCCCCAAGACTCAATATAACTTAGTTGATCAACTGCACAGATGTCCTGCTCAGATATCTATACTTGAACTACTCAAGCTATCTCCAAAACACAAAGATATCTTGGAACAAGCACTTGTCGAGACAAACATTCCTAAGGATCTGGATATTAATCAATTCCAAGCCATGGTGGCTCATATCATGGACCTGTAATACCCTAAAATTAGTCATTTAAACCATGGGCCCCTAATCTCGACAACATCACCAAGGTCCTAACCAAAGGCAATTAAATCAATCTTGAGCACATTATTAATTCTTCAATCATCAAATATCACATGGCAAATCAATTACTCAGTATTAATTAAATATTTATTTAATTAATTGAATCATTCCAAGAATATCATTTTGATCAATTATCATGTTTATTTTATTAAATATCCTAGCATATTTAATTAATTAATAAATTTGCCCTTTAATCATGCAAAAAAGGAATTAATTTATTACAAAAGAGGAATTAATCACAAAGCAAGAGTTAAATTGAAAATAAAATAAAAGAATTAAATTGAGAGAGAAATCAAACTTGAGATATTATTTCTTCTTCTAAATTGAGATTAACTTGAAATCAGAAAACAAAATAATTGAATTATTAATCATTCTCTAAAATTGGAACTCAAAGCTTTTGAGAAAAAGAAGTTCAGTTGCATTGAAAAGACTCTTTTCTTGAATCAAATAATTATCTATTTTTATCACAAATGCATGGAATTAATTAATTCTTATTTCTAATGCAACTTGAACTTCTTATCTGAATGCATTTCAATTAAACTATAATTGGAATCTATCTCAAGGTTAACTAAACCTGATTTTTTAATTATTTCAATTAATTCTAAATCGTGCTTTTTCTTGATCTCTCTTGTGAATTTCTATAAATTCAGCCTTCAGCTCTCATTCAAATCACCCCAGAGATACTTGAGAAACACCTTGGAGATTATTATTATGCTGATTTTGCTCTGGAGTCATTGAAGATATTGTGCTTGCTTTTTGAGATTATTGCATCTTAGTTTAGCTTTTTGCATATTTAGTTTATTCATTATTGCTTGAATTATTCATCCATCTTGCATTCATATAGTTTAATCTCATGCTCATATAGATTAAATCCTTCATCTTGGTGTAGTCTAGTCACTAGTATTGCTTAAAAAAATCTGAGAGCAATCTTATACTCGCATCTTTTAGAAGGCAATTAGTCGATTTGTTATGGTTTATTATTTATTGATTATTGATTTACTAACCATACATGTAATGACTTAATTGAAGTGTTGTGCCTGCAACTATCAGACTCTTTTCACTTTTTCACACACACATTTTTGGCCCCCAACATGGGGTAGAAGACTACTTTTTTTCGGCCTCCAAGACTAACTGTTTATTTTTATTTTTTTTCCGATTTTTGACTTTTCAGATTTTCATCCGTACAGTTTATGTGAATTGTCGTACGACATTTCCCATACGCCCAAACAACAAACTGCATGTGTCGTACGATCTGGTACAGTTTATCGTACAACCTGGTAAAAATTATCGTGCGATTCTGTATTTTCCTGGTTAAAAAGAAAATTTCATACTTCCGGTTTCTATCCAAATTGATTATACTGACACTGACCCTGGCTAGTTATCCGTTTATCTGAGAAATTTTCACAGCCCAATCAGTTTTTTGCAGAATTCTTGTCAAAGAATATGCTTGTCGCACAAAGTATGACTACTACTTCATTGTCTTTGCAGGTTGCCTGAGAAGAATCGACCAAACATCGTGTATTCTTTAAATTCATTTTTTAGGCACCTAACTTTCTATCTGGTTAAAGAATAAATTTGTATTTCGTGTTTTAAGTAAATTCTGAGAGGTAGGAGAGTATTCTCTTGCCTGCATAGACAATAAGAAATCCAGACCCTTGAGGCATTTTCTTTAAGTTTGAGATTTGTACATCTTTAGCGGGCCTGCCCTCCTGAGGAGATAATAACTCTTAAAGCCATTACGACCGATGAGAGGGGAATAACCCAAGTGGGAATGACTAAACACCAAGTACTCCAACCCACTATAAAATAAACATGATTTGATGAAAATCAAGTCAACGGTAGTGCTCAGGAATAGCTCTGTTAGGTCCCGGAGACAACTCAGAGGGGGGGGGTGAATCAATTGTCAACTAATTTCAAACCAAAATGACTTAACCAACTTAATGCTTAATACCGGTAAACTAGTTAAGTATGTCGGTAGACAATTTTAACAGTTAATAGCTATACTGTTAAAGATTAATGCATGAAACATAAGCACAAAGTCATCCACAACACATGACACCAATATGTGTACATGGAAACCCTGTAAGGGGAAAAACCACGGTGGGAAACCTTACCCACAATCAGATGATACTACTACAGATAGTAAGTGTACATAAATGGGGTGTACACATGCAGAAAGGCCAACAGCTTAGAGCTCACTGCTCAATCACAAAATGGGAGTCACACTGACTATAGTTGGATGGTTAAATCCAATAAGAATGTATTGCACAAAATAAAATCTTCATATGCTGGATTCAGTACCGGTGTAATGCTGATATGCTTTCACAAAAACCTAACTTCACCTTCAAATGATGTCTTCGTGTATAGCTCTGCTTAATCTCACATATACCTTCACACAATTCTTTTTTGCATTCCCACATTCGATCTTACAATTAATATCTTACATTTATACAATAACCTAAGACCAATTTTAGTAGGTTGGCTCTACAAGATATTATAATAAAGACATTTTACAAACAATATAATGTCCGATGCAATAACCGATTGAACATGTTAGCTTAATGCATTTATAACAATAATTAATCATTTCCTTAGCGTGCCATGCTAATCTGGAAAAGATAAATCTACCGATGTAACCCTAGGTAACCCTGGACCTATTTGCCGGTAAAAGAAAATATGCAAATATGAATATACCAATGAACAAAACTCTAGGAAAAGATGTCCAAAAGATGTCTTCGACATTACCAAGTGTCTTCCACATAATTCTGAGTGTCGGTGATGATTATATCCTGCCGGTGAACCATATACCAGTAATTGTGCAATAGTTACTTGCTTGCCAGTGAATGCTTTCGGATCTCCAAAGTGCTATTGTTTTAGTAGGTGTTGACATCAATGACAAAACCATACCAAAATAACAACAATCTCCCCCTTTGGCATTGATGGCAACACAAGATGGAAAAACTATCAAAGTGCCAAAACAGAAATGCCAAATACCAACAATCTCTAAAAAGATCATAACCAGAATATAGAGAGTAATAGTCTCTCCCAAACAACAATTTCTCCCCTTGGGAGCAACATGTGTTTTCCAAAGTTTCCATACCAATTTCTCCAAAGAATAATATGTTTTTCCATAGATATCTCTCCCCCTTTGACATCAAATGCCAAAGTTAAAATAATACCAAGTTCATATACAAAATACCGACTACTCCCCCTGAGAAGTAGCTTCCTCATCAAAGACCGGAGTAAAAGATTTGTCTGTTAATTATGTCGGTTGATGACAATCATCAACTATCTAAGTCTCTACCGGTGGTGGTATGACTCCAAGTTGATCTCTGAGATATTCAAAAGTCTCCTTAGGCAAAGGTTTTGTGAAAATATCTGCAAGCTGTTCTTTAGTAATCAAATAAACTAGTTTTATCTCCTTTTCTTCAACTTTTTCCCTTAGAAAATTCAGTTTGATAGAAACGTGTTTTGTTTTAGAATGTAATACCAGATTCTTAGCTATATCAATTGCTATAGTGCTATCACAATATATGGTAATAGGTTCCTTGCATTTTACCTTTATGTCTTTCAACATTTGCTTAAGCCATAGTACCTGTGTACAGTTAGTTGCCGCTGCAACATATTCTGATTGTGCTATTGATAAAGATGTACAACTCTGTTTCTTACTCAACCAAGAAACTAATCTCTTTTCAAGAAAGAATGCTCCTCTGGTGGTGCTTTTTATATCATCCACATCTCTTGCCCAATTTGCATCTATGTATGCACATAACTCAAAGTTTTCATCTCTAGGATACCATAATCCAAGATTTATAGTGCCTTGTAAGTACCAGAAAATCCTTTTTACTGCTGATTCATGATTTTCTCTAGGATTACTTTGAAATCTTTAAACAATACATACTGCATTCATAATATCAGGTCTAGTTTGTGTCAAATATAGTAAACCTCCTATCATAGATTTGTATCTAGTTGGATTAACAGGTGTAGATTCATCCCTTTGAGATAATTTGTCATTTGTAGTCATAGGTTCAGAGTCTATATACCTTGAAGTTCCTCTGAATTGTTCATCAATTTTTACATTTGTACTCTCAACAATTTTCTGCAATCTCTTGTTAAAACATCTATATGCCTTGCTATTAGATGAATAACCAAGAAATATTCCTTCATCGCTTCTAGGATCAAATTTTTCAATATACTAATCTCTTCTAATATAACATTTACTTCCAAAAATTTTGAAATACTTAAGAGTAGGAGTATTACCAAACCATAGTTCATGAGGGGTCTTACCAGTTTCACCTTTGATGTGAACTTTGTTGAATGTATAGACCGTTGTGCTGACTGCTTCTCTCCAATACACATGTGGTAAATTTGCTTCTGATAACATACTTCTTGCTGCATCCAAGATAGTTATGTTTTTCCTTTCAACAACTCCATTCTACTTTGGTGTCCGAGGTGCTGATAGCTATCTCCTAATTCCATTCACTTCACAGAATGTATTAAATTCCTTAGATGTGAATTATCCTCCTTGATTTGATCTTAAATATTTGATTTTCTTACCAGTTTCATTTTCAACCATTGCTTTGAATAGTTTGAACTTTCCAAGTGCTTCATATTTTTCTCCACGAAAAGTAACCCAACACATTCTAGAATAGTCATCAATGATTAGCATGAAATATCTATCACCTTGTAAGCTTTTAGTTATAGCTAGACCACATAAATCAGTGTGAATCAAATCAAGAGCATAATTGGATTTTCTGGAATACTTTTGAAACTAGCTCTAACTTGTTTTCCAAATTGACATTCCTTGCATATTGTGTTCTGAGGTTTGACAATTTTAGGTAGATCTCTAACTGCCTTAGAAGTACTGATCTTTACCATGCAATCAAAGTTTACATGACAGAGTCTCTTATGCCATAACCAACTTTCATCTATATGTGCAATCAAGCATGTCTTTTCACTGTTATTCAAATGAAACATATTACCTCTAGTCTGATTACTGGTTGCAATTTCCAAACCAGTTCTATTCATGATTTTGT
Source organism: Cryptomeria japonica (assembly GCF_030272615.1). Taxonomy (NCBI): domain Eukaryota; kingdom Viridiplantae; phylum Streptophyta; class Pinopsida; order Cupressales; family Cupressaceae; genus Cryptomeria; species Cryptomeria japonica. Next base: position 345,050,071 of record NC_081415.1, read on the forward strand.
ATTTTCCATTTTTAAATTGTAACTGAAATCCTTTCTCAACTAGTTGACCAACACTTAAAATATTATGCTTTAATCCTTCAACATAGTAGACATTGTCAGTGTTATGCTTACCATCAAGAGATATTGTACCTTTACCTTTGATTGAACAGGCTTCGTCATCTCCAAATCTTACTAAACCTCCATTATATTCTTGAAAGTTCAAGAATTTACCTTTGTCTCCTATCATATGATGTGAGCATCCTGAGTCAATGATCCATTAATCCTTTACTTCAACTTTAGCTGCTAGGGCTTGTTCTACTGGTTGAATAGTAGGTGCTGGTTGATCTTCTATTATAGCAACAAAAACCCATCCATTGTCTACCGGATCCTCATCAGAATCATCAGTCACACCTTCATCAACAATGTAACAAGATTTGTCTTTGTTCTTCTTGAATCGGTATCTCTGATATTCAAGATTAGGCTTGTATGTCCTTCTAGCTTCTTCTCTTAGTCTAGCATGTCTATCAGGGCATCTCAAAGCCATGTGACCAATCTTATTGCAGTTAAAACATTTAAAGGGTGCTTTACCTTCATACTTACTTCCAATTGGACCTTTAGGCATTTCCCTTGCAAATAGTGCTTCAAGTTCTTCATTTTCTTTCCTACTTTCTTCAAGTTATCTTGCATAAAAGGCTTTCCAATCAAATTTGTCAAATGATGGAGCAGATGATGTTGATGCTTTAAAGGCTAAATCTGTCTTTATAGTAGCAACAAGACCAAATTCTTCAATTTCAAAGGCTGAAAGTTTTCCAATCATTGTATCCCTAGTTATTGATGTATTAGGCATTTTTCTTAACTCATTTATAGCAGTAACCTTCATTTTATATGCCGGTGGCAATTGTCTTAAGATTTTTGAAACAATTTCATCCTCACTTAAGGTTCCTCCACAAAATTTAATACCCAAAAAAATTTCATTTACTCTTTCCATAAAAGCCGAAATCCTTTCATCTTCTTCCATTTTCAGATGTTCATACTTGACCCGAAAGCTTTCAAGTTTTGCAATTTTGACTGTGGAATCTCCTTCATTTAGTGTTTCCAAATGATCCCAAATAGCTTTAGCAGTAGACTATCTAATAATCCCATGATTTGTTGATCTGATAATGCACTCAAAAGTGCTTCTCTTGCTTTGCAATCATTTTCCTCATCTTTAGCAAAGGTAGTTGGACTGGGCTGACCAACTACAACAGCAGTATAACCTTTCTTTGTAACTTCCCAGACATCTTTTCCAATGCAATTTAGATGTGTCTCCATTCTAATCTTCCATATGCCATAGTGGGTTCCATCAAGTTTAGGAATGTCTTTCCTAAAATAATTAGTAGACATTGGATCTCCTCAAGTTGTTAAACTTCTGTAAAAGAGGACTTAGCTCTGATACCAATTGTTAGGTCCCGGAGACAACTGAGAGGGGGGGGGGGCTGAATCAGTTGTCAACTAATTTCAAACCAAAACAACTTAACCAACTTAATGCTTAATACCAATAAACCAGTTAACTATGCCGGTAGATAGTTTTAACAGTTAATAGCTATACCGGTAAAGATTAATGCATGAATCATAAACACAAAGTCATCCACAACACATGACACCAATATTTGCATGTGGAAACCCTGTAAGGGGAAAAACCATGGTGGGAAACCTTACCCACAATTAGATGATACTACTGCAAATAGTAAGTGTACATAAATGGGGTCTGCACATGCAGAAAGGCCAATAGCCTAGAGCTCACTGCTCAATCACAAAATGGGAGTCACACTAACTACAGTTGGATGGTTAAATCCAATAGGAATGTACTATACAAAATAGCATCTTCATATGTTGGATTCAGTACCGGTGTAATGCTGGTATGCTTTCACAAAAACCTAACTTCACCTTCAAATGATGTCTTCATGTATAGCTCTGCTTAATCTCACATATACCTTCACACAATTCTTTTTCGCATTCCCACATTCGATCTTACAATTAAGATCTTACATTTATACAATAACCTAAGACCAATTTTAGTAGGTCGGCTCTACAAGATATTACAATAAAGACATTTTACAAAAAATATAATGTATGATGCAATAACTGATTGAACATGTCACCTTAATGCATTTACAACAATAATTAATCATTTCCTTAGCGTGCCATGCTGATCTAGAAAAGATAAACCTACCGGTGTAACCCTAGGTAACCCTGGACCTATTCGTCGGTAAAAGCAAATATGCAAATATGAATATACCAATGAACAAAACTCCAGGACAAGATGTCCAAAATATGTCTTCGACATTACCAAGTGTCTTCCACATAATTCCAAGTGCCGGTGATCATTATATCCTGCCGGTGAACCATATACCAATAATTGTGCAATAGTTACTTGCTTGCTGGTGAATGCTTCTGGATCTCCAAAGTGCTAGTGTTTCAGTAGGTGTTGACATAAATGAAAAAACCATACCAAAATACCAACAAGCTCTCCTCTATACCTTCGGGTATATTAAACCTTGGTTTTCAAGGCTGGGAGATCTCTTAATTGAGTTTATACCTCAACGTACCGAATGGATCCCTTACTAGTTCCAATTAAAATTAGAAGCTACCTGGTTCACCTCTGAAAGGGGGGATAATCTTTGTGCAAGAGAGATAGTAACTCTCTCAAGATACTTGTCATTTTGTGCCCCCATTAGCATTTGGAGTCGGCTAATACGGTGTTGAGAATCCATTGCGTGAGACTCAGCGGTCGTATTTTGATTAGCTATTGGGTGTGTACCTAAGTCTACAAGCAAAGGTTTTCTTCTCTCACCAAATTCTGTAGGGTTTGCATGTTGTGATTGGAGTTATTATTCATATTATGTGTTTTCTATGTTTTCATCCCTAAAACTGAAATACCAAAACTGCAGAAAATAAGAAACAACTCAATGATCAAAAACTCGTTTCCAAAACTAGTCTATCCCAATCGAAACTCTATCCAAAACTAGTCTATCCCAGTCGAAACTCTGTCCAAAACTAGTCTATCCCAGTTGAAACTCTGTCAAAACTAGTCTATCCCAGTTGAAACTCTATCCATGTCACAAATTAGTATACCTTGGCTGTCAAAAACTCAGTCCACCTCTAAACTGCTCATCATCAATCAACGATCAAAACTCGGTCCATCTCAAATCTAGCCATACTCGATCATTGAAAACATAAAATTTTGCCTCTATCCATTAAACAGTCATACGAGTCTTCTTATTTATCATCCTTGTTCATATTTTGTGTTGTATGATTTTCTATCAGTCCTAACAGTCTGTCATTTCATCTTCAATCCTGTGTCATACGAATCCTGATTATCTGTCATCCAGTTCTGAGAATTGTCATTTGAGCTTTACTCCCATGTCGTATGATAAAATATTACATTGAATAGTATGTCATTCTAGACATACCCATCTGGCGTACGGTACTAGGCAACAACTCATACAAAATACTATTTATCATTGTCTTGAAACTATTAAATTGTCATCTGGTCTTGAGAAACCTGTCGTACGAATCTCTAATTTTGTCAATCCAAAACAGTCAAACTTGCCTCAAACAGTCTACAAAGAACATAAAATTGGTTATCATCATCCTGAGCATAAACAAATCAAAACAATGTACCTCTACCATTTGTGTTGCACAATTTTGTCGATCATCTTTCAGCTAGTTCAATCAACTACATATCAAACCCAAGTCACTTAGATAAACATCTTATACAGGATAGATCTTTCTTGAAACCAGACTGAGTCTTAGTCACTTCTCTCGGATCAACTTAGATAAACATCTTATACAGGATAGATCATTCCTGAAACTAGACTAAATCTTAGTTGCTTCTCTCAAACAATACGTTAACTGAACAACTGGCTCTGAATTTGATCTTGACTTCTGCATCACAAACAACTTTAGGTCCAACCAATAAATAAAAATTCCTATTCAAACCAAGAGTTCTGGTAAGAAAGATGCCAAAGGAAAAGGGAAACCCTTTTCATATAAAGATAATCCATTTTACAAAGAGGATCCCCTGACTGATAAACCTTCATCAGCAGAGATACCAGTTTATGATGAACCTTTATCTCCCACTATACCTAGAATAGAACAAAATGACGAAGACAACCTTAGTATCCATGAAACTGATAATGATTCCTCATCAAGTGAAGCTAAAGATTTTGAACCTCTAGAAAAAGATATTCATAAATGTCAAAAGGATAAAGATTTCTGAAAAATGATGAAGGCTATCATGGCTAGAGAAAAAGAAGACTATTTTCTAGAACTAGCAAAACAAGGTGCCAAACTTCCTACTGGATATGATGTTCAGATTCTCATCACTAAAAAGGAAGTATCACCTATAATAATTGTCCACAAATAATTACAAGCTTTACGGACTGAGATCACAAAACTAAAAAACAAGGATAAATCCCCAAAACAATATTCTCTGGAGACAATATGCCCATTTCCATTTGACAAAAACCTATACATGCCTCCATTCCCTTCATGAGTTGAGATTTCAAAATTTGACAAATATGATGGTACCTTAGGTCCTTAAGATCATGTCAGAGAATTTTGTGCTGCCTACATGGAGTTCATGCACGATCAAATGTATCTCATGCGCCCTTTTCCGAGGAGTTTGGAAGGACAAACTATGGAATGGTTCTCAAGTCTACCTAAGGGGATAAAAACTTTTGAAGAACTAATCCAATTGTTTTTACAACAATACTCCTACAACATTCGACATCCTATTACTATGATATAACTTTGCAATACCAAACAGAAAATAGGGGAGCCTTTTCAATTTCCTCCAACATTGGAGAAAGATGTTCTCTAGGTATTCACGACCTATCCCAGATTATGAGAAAATGGATATATTTGTCAACAATCTGATCCCTGAATTGAAATATAGTATCCAAATGTAAGTACACCCATCATTTAACAAAATGGTAGATAATGCTATCTGAATGGAAGATATGCTTATAAAGAAAGGAGATATCACGCCTTGGAAAGAAACACAACCGGGATCTATCTCTAAAGAGAAGAACAAGTATTGGAAGTATGGCAAAGACAACAATAAGAACATTGTTAATGACAGAGTAGTAGACACTATTAAAACCAACTCAAAGCCCACGATATTCAACTTGGCTAGTGGCACACAAGTACTCAAAGTAGCTGAAACCGCAACAGAAAATCCTCCGAAGAAAGCAAAAGAGTGGTTCAAAGAGAAACCCTGGCTTTAGAAACCTAGACGTGAATTCACTCCTCTGGAAGAATCATACGAATCCACTTTCAAAACTCTATTGGCAAAAAATTTGATAATGTTACCAGATAATTCTAGGCCATATGATCCGGAAGTCAAACCAAAATGGTGGAGAGAAAATGAATACTGCAACTACCATCGAAATAAAGATCATAACACAAACAACTACATGAACCTCATGCATGAGATTCAAGATCTCATAGACACTGGTAAAATTGTTTTCGGGATTCACCCAACAAATGTTGATCATAAAGATTTTTAGGATCCCTTACCTGTTTATAAACAAGGTGGTTCCTCAAATACCGAAGGAGGTGCCAAAGTAAATTATACTTATACCAGCAATGACAATGTCATCAATATGATTGAGCTTTCCCAATCTGAATATTACAATGTGATCATAATCCAAGATAAACAAAATGAATCATGATATGCAAAGGCTATGATCCGTTCTCAAAAGAAAGTAACTCTCCAAGGAGCTAGTTCTTCAACTTCTGCTCAAACAACATCAAACCTACCACCCTCGTCAAACAAACAAAAAGAATCAACATTTGATAAATTTAAAAGGCTAACTTCATCATCATCCTCTGGATATAGCGTTGTTGAACAGTTTAAAAAGACAAATGCTCAAATTTCCATCTTTGAATTACTAAAAATCTCTTTTGCTCACAAATAAATCTTGGACAACGCCTTGCTCACCATTAATATTCCAAAAGATTTAGATATCGATCAGTTTCAATCTACGGTGGGTCATCTGACTTCACCTCACTATTTGACCTTCTCTGAAGAAGATGACAACTCACTAAATCATCCACATAACCAGCCATTTTACATTGAAGCCATGATCCATTAACACAAAGTCAAACGTGTTTTGATAGATGGAGGCACGGGGCTGAATATCTGTACTTACAGTCTGCTTACACAACTAGGATTTTCTGAAAATGTCACTGATCCAGTCAAGAAAATAACAATTAAAGCGTATGATGAATAGGAAAGGACCTCTAAAGGTCTGGTATCATTACCAATCAGGGTGGGACCTATAGAAAGAGATGTCATTTTCCAGGTACTTGATCTTCCTCTATCATACAATATCTTACTAGGCAGGTCATGTATTCATGAAATGAAGGCAGTTCCATCTACATACCATCAATGCTTAAAATTTCCTTATAACGGAGTTGAGGTCAGTATTCTTGCTGATACAAATGTCCCTTGCAATGCATTGAAAAAGGGTGCTGATACCTTTGTGCCTCATAATAGAGTAGCCTCTACAAATGAAAGTTTAGAAGCCCTGATGAAAGACTTGGAAAAGAAATTGAAAATTACCAATACTAGCATGGATGGATACAAGATAGAACCAGTACTTTAATTAGTCTCTCTTCCTCCATCGCCAAAACAGTTGGGCAAACCATCAGAGGCTATGAAAACACAGACTTCAACTCCAAATATCATATATGATGGTCTTTTTGTACAATCTTCTACTTCCCTAATAGATGAAATAAAAGAGGATGTTGTTCTAAAATGAATTTTTAAGGAAGATAGTGAAAACAAAGAAGTATGACATTGTGAGATTTCCTCAACGCAATATGGTCCAGGCTACAAAATGAATCAATGCATGGGATATTCAGGTATTGGTCCCCTGGGAAAACATCAAGAGGGTATTATTGAACTAATCCAGCTACAAACAAAATCAACAAATGATAAGGCTGGACTGGGGTACAATCCAAAAAAGACATCAAACAAAAAACATGCATCTAAGTCTAAGTGGCAAAAAAGGATATCGCCTTCAACATTACAGAAAACAAACACTCAACAAACTCAAGTAGAGTGTGTAAAATAAAAAGAGGAACCAACAATCAAGAAAGAAGAAACAGTCATTACTCAAGTTACAATGGTGTTAGCTACAACAATACAAGGAGTTGAAGTCCTAGAGGATATAAGAGACGAAGTAGAAAGAATTAGAGAATTGTTTGCACCACTGAAAGTTCCAGTCACATACACTGGTAGGAAACAAGTAGATGATTCAGAGACTAACTCAAACAAGTATGAATGAGGTCCAGACCACCTCTTAGATACATCCAGTACAAAAACTCCAAAAGAGTCTAGCGGTATCATAGATGATACTCAAGAGCTGATGCGCTTAAAGCTAGAAAAGGAGATACAGGAAATCAAACTAAAAAGACAAGCAGACTATGAACAAGGGATGAAGGAAGGAAGAATACCACAAAGCTTTTCATCTATTATATACCCCTCTAAAAAGATAAAACAAATTAGGTATGGGATTACACAAGAAGAATTGGAATCTACAAAACCAGAACCGGTCATTAGTCTAGAGGAAGTTGAATGGAGTAGATGACAGGGAGTCACATAACCATCAAGATCATGTCAACAGGTGTGTCAGATATAAATGCTAAATGATCCAAATCTTGAAGGAACTTGCAACATTAAAGATGTTGGTGTTGATACCATACATACATTCACTCAACCACTTGAAGAAGACTCAGAAACTTCATCCAATGACTCTAAGGACTCTGACAATAGTCTTGTTTATGAAAATATCTACTCAGCATCAAACTCTGAATCCTCTGATATAAATGGTGAGAATCTGTCTACTGATCTTATTACTGTCGAACCTCAATATGAAGTCCAGCTTGGCATAGAGAATGATGCTACAAGTAGGTCTATTGGATTAGGTCAACTAAATATTAACGTGCACTTTAATAATCATGTTCTGACTTTTCCTAGTCTCGAGACATTTATGCAAGGTATCCTTTTGGATCTTAACTTTTTGATCCGCAGTTGTGATGATAATACCGTGAACTCCCTCGAACCTGTCCACATTCTATCCTTGGTACATCCTGAATTAATTGACTGTAGTCTACAAAACCAACCCATGAATGTACCTACTTTTGCCAATGACTACACACTAGCCTATTACCTAAACGTAGTTGAACTCATGTACTCTTTCACCAATGAACATAGTGAAAACATGACTGAAACAAATATCAAGTATCTTAGTCGCAAAAATCAGAAAAATAAAAATAAAAGATCTGATGGTAAAAACCACATTGTGGTGGTGTCAGAATCTAAAAAAGAGAAAATAAAGGACGTACCTAAGGGTGAAAATCTCTCTAAGGCGCTTGAAGGTGAGATACTTGATATACTGCCAAGTCACTTCCAGGAGAGATCTTCTATATTGATTGAGACAACTCAGCCAATGAACATTGGGAGTCAAGAAACACCACACATCATTCATGTAGCTCAATCATTATCAGTGGAAGAATTGAAAGATTTCACTCATCTCTTTTTAGAAAAGAAGATCAATTTTGCATGGACATACTATGCTATGCTAGGCCTGTATCCTGATCTTATCATGCATCATCTTTCTATCACACTAGGAGTTAAATCAATCAAGAAAAAACTCCGTAAGATGCACCCTAACGTGGTACTACTAGTCAAATTTGAGCTAGAAAAACTGCTAAAAGCTGGATTTATCAGAGCTATGGACTATGCAGAATGGATTTCAAACATAGTACCTATGTCAAAGGTAGAAAAATCTATTAGGGTTTGCATAGACTTCAGAGATCTCAACAAAGCTTGTCTGAAGGATGACTTTCCATTGCCAAACATTGATATGATAGTCGATATGACTGCTGGGTATGAGATGTACTCACTAATGGATGGATTCTCTGGTTATAATCAGATCAAAATAGCTCCTGGAGATCAAGAAAAGACATCTTTCACCTATGCATGGGGAACCTTTTGCTGGAATGTCATGCCATTCGGGCTGAAGAACGCAGGAGCAACTTACTAAAGAGCGGTAACTACTTTCTTTCATGACATGATGCATAAGAATATGGAAGATTATGTTGATGAAACTTTAGTAAAGACTATGAAGATATCCACACATATTCAAGAGCTAGGCCCTATACTAGATAGAATGGAAAAATTCAAACTCCGGCTAAATCCAAAAAAGTGTGCATTCAGAGTGGCATCTGGTAAACTACTTGGTTACATCATTTCAAAGAAGGGAATTGAGGTTGATCTTGAGAAGGTCCAAGATATAATGGAAATGCCACCTCTGAAGAACATCAGTCAAATGAGAAGTTTATAGGGACATCTCCAATTAATCAGACACTTCATTTCTCAGCTAGAAGAAAAAGCTCAGTGATGCAGAGGTAAGTGTGGTGGACTGAGAGATTCAAACCAATCAGGCATAAAAGACACAAAATGGATTTCAACCACCCCGAGGCACTCACCAATGGTTAAGACACTTCATGACACCTTACACAAAGCAATTGAATAGGTCTTGGTGGACTTAGAGACCTAAAACCCAAAGGAGCACTCAAACACCAAGAATTGCCAAAGAGGCCTGATTGCCCCTCTTGTAGCCCTATAGCGACCTTCTAGAGAAACTAACTCAAAACTTTTCCAAAGCACTGGACAAAGTGTTTGGCTTTTCAAATACCCTTTTTTAATTTCTTCAACATATGTGAAACTTGATAGGGGTTGTTTTCGACCATGTCTCTGCTGCTACAACTTTTGGACTGCAAAATGGCATAAAAGTGGGTCATTTAACAAAGGAACACCCCTCAAATCTTAACACCTGAACTCCATCTCTTGGAAAATGGAAATATATGTTATAAAATGCTTAAATATGAGATGAATTAGACTCAAACCACCTGAAACATAGAAAGCCCCAAATTTGAGCATGTAGACCCTAGGAAACTAGGGCTTGGTCAATGTCTAACCTCCAGGAACCTTACCATCAAATTGATGGACCCTACACCATCTCTAGGACCTGCCTAGATAGTTTCCTTCATAAAAAGGTACCCTCCTTAAGGTATATTGGTCAAACCAATACCCTACCAAGCATCTTCATCAGGCTTAACACTGCAAATCTGCAACTTTCAAGGATGTCAACCCTGCAGAACCTCAAACCAATGGTTTGAAAAGGTAATATACATATTCCCAAAGCCCCTTGCCAAGTTTGGGGTCAATACATGCAATGAAATGAAAGAAATTACATTTACAAGCCTACTACTTACCCTAAATCTGGGTTTTAACCGGTTATAGAAAAATACTTATAACTTATTCAAATGGATACCAAATCAATCAATCTTGGTATCAAAATGAATCTAAGACATCATAGATCAACCTACAATCAAGTTTGAATGGAAATAAATTCATAAATGCATGGAAAATTAAAGAGTTTTAGATTGCCACGTGATAAAATGCAGAAAATAGGGTTATTTCACCTTTATTGAAGCATCAAAACTTGTATTTCGATCTCCAATCCCCTCTCTCTCTTTTTTAGGGATAACTACCCTCTAACCACCAAAAATGCAATTTTGCAACTTTTGACAACAAAAAAAAAAAAATGCACAAAAAGTTGTCATGTTGTCAAACAAAGTTGTCAACTTGCTCAAATGGCTTATCCAATGCATGGAATCAGTCCCTATGGTCATTATATGACCCTCCAAACCTATTTTACTCATAAAATTCATCTCCTACCCAAAAACCAAGTTCTAGGCCAAAATTGTCAATTTTGCACATATTGGCAATTTTCAACTTTTGGGTTTCCTATTACATTTTTCCAATTTGGTTGGCTCTAATGGCCATTATTACATCATGTGAGGACCTTATAGGTCTCCTTTCTTCATTTAATGACTTTGTACCATTCTTCACCTTGGTACCCTGAATGCCTTGAATGGTTGCTCCAGCATCACTCAGCCTTTCACAAAAGTATTGAGGAAAGGAGTAATATACAACTGGGATCGAGAATGTGAACAACACCTTCAATAGATCAAAGAGTACCTATCCAATCCACCAATATTGATGCCACCAATTCAGGGAAAACCATTGAACTTATACATATCAGCCATTGATTCATCATTGGGGGCACTTCTGGCACAACAAGATGAAAATAAAAAAGAGAGAGCTATATATTACATCAGTAGAACATTGGTGTCTTAGGAAATGAACTACAATATAATAGAAAAATCATTCTTGGCATTAGTCTTTGCATCACAAAAATTGAGACAATACATGTTGGCATATTCCATCAAGCTAGTAGCTAAGATTGATCTACTCAAGTATCTTCTCAACAAAGCAACACTCACCGGAAGATTGGAAAAATGGATCATGGTACTTACAGAGTTTGATATTAAATATGTGGACACAAAGCCATCAAAGGATAGGTAATTGTAGATAAACTCATTGAAGCTCCACTTGAAGACACTCAATCGCTGCATATAGAATTTCCAGACGAATCAATAATGCACCTTACTCAACAATCATGGAAGATGTTCTTTGATGGATCTTTCACCCAAAATGGTTCCAGTGCTGGAATAATATTTGTTACTCCTCATAAATATTCAATCCCAAAGTCTTACAAGATTATTTTCCCTTGCACAAACAATATTGCAGATGGGATTAAGCTAGCTATTGAATGGAAGGTTCTAGAGTTACATATCTATGGAGATTCTCAACTAATTATCAATCAAATAAATGATACATATCAGACTTAAGATGAGAAACGGATGCCTTATAAGAGAATGGTTGATGATCTCAAGAAGTATTATATTTTTGTATCATTCCAGTAGATTCCTAGATCAGCAAACAAAGTAGCAGATGCTATGGCCACCTTGACGTCTATACCTGAGTTACAGGAATCTAATTTTCACTTTGAATTCTTGGTGGAAGAGTTACATTACGCTGCCTATGATTCTCCTGAGTCCCAAATAGTTTGTTCTATTATTGGACATGACTCATCTCGATATAACCACATTTACTCTTATCTACGTGACCAAATTATCCCAGTAAATCTTACCCATAATGAGAAAAGAAACCTAACCCTAAATTCTCCACAGTACGCCATCATTGCTAGTGATTTGTTTAGGTGAGGTTTGGACAGTACATTGCTTAGGTGTCTAGAAACTGAAGAGTCTAAACGTGCATTATCGGAAGTCCATGAAGGTATTTGTGGATCTCATTCAAATGGTCTTACTTTAGCTCGGAAACTACTAAGGTTTCGCTACTACTGGCCAGACATGGAGAAAGGTGCTATAATTTTTTATAAAACTTGTGAGAAGTGTCAGCTACATGGAAATCTCATACATGCTCCAGCAAAGGATCTCATACCCTTCATCACATATTGGCCTTTACAACAATGGGCATTTGATCTCATTGGTCAGATCTAGCATGCATCATCCAAGGGACAAAAGTTTATCATAACTGCCACTAAGTACTTCACTAAGTGGGTAGAAGTAGTTCTGCTCATCAAAGAAACTGGTAAACAAGTAGCTCTGTTCATTCTAAACCATACCATTTGTAGGTATGGGATACCTTCGTCCATCGTGACTGACAATGGAGGACAATTCAAGAATAAAGATCTAGATGAGCTCTGTGAGAAATTCAAAATTAAACAACACTGGTCATTTGTATATTACCCTCAAGGTAATGGACAAGCTGAGGCATCTAACAAAAACCTATTGACTATCTTACACAGAACAGTAAACAAATCTGGGAAGGATTGGCATCTGCAGCTTAATCCTGCATTATGGGCTTATAGAACAAGTATCATAACACCTACTGGGGCTACACCTTTCTCTTTGGTGTATGGGTCCGAAGCAGTATTACCTATTGAAGTAGAAATACCATCTCTAAGAGTTTCTTTGCAAGGTCTTGTTACTGATGAAGACTATAGGATATCTAGATTGCAAGAACTCGAATTGCGGGATGAACGTCGGCAAGTGGCATTTGATCATCTCAAAGTATATCAAAAGAGAATGTCTAGAGGATATAACAAGAAGGTTTGGCAACGAGAATTTCATGTTGGTGACCTAGTTCTGAGAGAAAATCCAAAAAATCAACAGTTTTGAGACAACAAAGGGAAGTTTGAACCCAACTGGTTGGGTCCCTACATCGTTACTGTAGTATTTGGCTCTGGTGCCTATCATCTCTAAACATCGAAAGGAGAACAGCTCCGTGAACCGATTAACACCATCCATTTGAAGAAATTCTTCACTTAGCATTCTCTTCTCCAGCAACCCGTACAGCTGAAAAAATCTTGAAAAAAATCATAAAAATCATAAAAAGTCTTGAAAAAAAGAAAACAAAATGCCTTGGTGAAAACCTGGTAAACAGGCACCTTGGTAAAAAAAAAATGAATCTCTACCAAGTAGGTGAAAACCTGGCAAGCAGGCACCTCTTGTACTTAATGTTCCATCTATCAACGCAACATTGGCATTTCTCTCTTTCGTGCATCTTTATTATTGCTTGTACATATATTTCAATTACTTTTGTGACATCCTGGTTCTTTTAGAATCCCCATGGCTTGAAACTGATTAATGTCCTAGTCTTAGGGTAATCGACTGAGAAATTTACGTGTCATAAGAAATATCAACCAAGTCATCTTTCCATCAGTGAAACCCAGTCATCCACTCTGAGTTAGTCACCTATCTCCTAACTACTGAAGAGTTTTATCACTGAGTACACAAGCAAAACAACATAACAGAAAACAATCACTAAACTATTTGAGCTATGCATGAAAAATTTTCTTTGTATGTTGTCTTTTATATTGGTTTTCAATTATTATCCCTCTAAGTAACTCGAGGAAGTCTATCTTGACTAAGAGGAGCAAGGATTGGGGGCATAATATTTTCTTTGTTTTCTACTTGTAGGAATGATTCCGATGATGTGGAAATGTCTAATAAGCTGGGTGTTTGTGATAAGAGCCTTCACATCAAGGTGAAATCGCCACACATACCTCGACTCCGCTTATTTATATGCTACAGGGAGGTTCACATCATTTCTTTGTTTGTTTTGAGGGAATTTCTTTATCATGCAATCTGGGTCCCTGCAAAATCTATCCAAGGATATGATCGAAAAAAGGGTCATTGCAGACAAGATAATTAATATTGCACATGAAAAGAAAGGAACTCTAATCTGCCTGCTATGTTTGTTATGCTCAGTGATGAAACTTAAGCATTTTAAATCCAGTGACTATTAGGTTGCATCTCATTTTGCATTTCATTCTATATTTTGTGAATTTAGAGTGATCTCGGTATGATAATAATCTCTTTATCTTCTGAATGAGAGTTGGATGCATCATCATTTCTTAGCTAAGCGGTCTCTTTTTCAACATTTCTTCGATCGAGTACTTATGTATTGAAATGTTAGCTGCATACATAAGCATTTTATATAGATTCATACATTTCATTATCACTCATTTTCATCATTTATTAGCATATGAAAATAAATAAAAACAAACATTCATATTCATTTGCATTTACATACATCCATACTGAAAAAAATATGCATACATATAGAATAAGGCATATAGAAGATATCACATAATCAATCAACACAAGTACTATGAAGTCCAATCAGATCTCATATATATATAATCATCAATGTCTCGGGGTATAAATAATGTCAACTAACATTTACAAACTCCCATCAGAGAAAGAATCCTAAGGGCTATAAAAAAATGGGCGTGTCTACAAAATATCTTAGAGCTACCAAAAGAATATCTAGCTCTCAGCCTCTGCCTCATTGCCTGGTGGAGGAGGTGGAGCTTGCTGGCCCAGATCCTGATGAGGTTCTCAAACTCCCTCAGATCGAGCCATATACTGAGAATAAGGTACAACCTATTGCACTACTGGAACTGATATGTTGTAAGCCGCAATGTAATAGGCTGTCTGACTCGTCTGATGAAGTACCTCCCACCGCAAAGCGTTTGTCTCTGCCCTCCTCTCTATTCTCATCTCTGAGACCTACTGATCTCTCTTTTCTCTAAGCTCTTCTATCTATCAGTCTCACTCCACCAGCTGTGTTTGTGCCACTATCAGCTATGATTGTAAACTTGCTAGGCATGCTCTCATCGACCGCATTGTGTCAGCCCCCTCATCTCTCACAGGATCTCTGCCTCCATCTCCACCTCTGGCTCCACTCTACTCCTCCCATCTCTACCTGACCTATCTCGGAGCTACTCGCTCCTCCTCACCTCCACCCTCAGGTACCCTATCTCCACTCAGTCTAATGCTAACAACCCCTAGGGATCCACCCTCTCCTCTCTGTTGTTGCCTACCACCAATTGGCACCCTGCTGCTGCTAGCACCAGGATCACCACCTGCCCACCTCAGAGCCTTGACTCTCTATCCCTATCTCTAACCCTATCCCTATCCCTGCATGGGGGCATCATCCTCATCCTCCTCTATTTGAGGTTCCTGCTCCGCTGGATCTATAAATCTTGAGAATGGATGTTGCTAAAACCAATCCCTGTACTGGGGCAATACCCCTGCATTTGCAACATCATCAATATAATCCCATCTGAGTCATTGTAACCCAGTAAGCTCCTGCATGCCTAAGGTGTATGATAGCCTAGGCCCCCATCCTTGCCTCTCCTCATTTGCATAATGTGCATATGCAGTAAACTCTTGCGAGATCCCCTGAGGTCTACCATACTACCTCATCACTTGAGTAACAACAAACCGCTCGACAACTATCTGTGATCTGCCTATGAGAGGTCGTGTAATGAAGAGGTCTCTGTGTATAACTCTCTAATCATCCCAAGGCTCCAGACCCCTATACGGTCTCCATATCACAGCTATCAAGTCATCCAGTTGCCATCTCCAATAATCTATCTTGTCAAGATGGGGCTGAGTAACATAACCTGAATATCTATAAATAATGGGCTGACTAGGATCCCTGCCCTCATCGACAATTGGCCTGCAAACTGGGAGATGCTCCCAAGCCCATACCTATAAAATCAAAACTCTTGCAACCATACTCTTCCCCTCTCGATAGACAATTTCATGCATCTCACAATACATGTGTGCTAGAATATACGAACCCCATCCTAATCTTTGGGGGTGCTCAATAAGTATGTCCAATCCTGCCCCATCCACACAAAATCCCCTATTGTCCCCTATTCGGCATCAAAAAGAAGCCAATAAAACCTGCCAAGATGCAAGCCAGTGGAATGTCCTCACTGTACCTGGTAATCATCATGTCCCAATTGATAGAACGTGTCAGAATATTAGGATCCCTGAAAACCTGTCTAATAGCTAGTAACCTAGGAAGATGTGTTGCATCATAAACAACCTCCCCTCCAGCAAAAGGGATATAGAGAATCCTGTATACATACTCGTGAGTGATCTTCATCTCCCCAACTGACAAATGGAATGTGTTATGCTCTGAATGAAACCTCTCAACTAATGTCACGAGCATACCGTGATTCACACGGATATCAGGCAACTGCAAAAGGTGAGTCAATCCATACAAATCAACATGTGCCCGGTCAATATCAAATAACTTGCGAACTAATGTCATGGTTGGTGGATATACACATCAGAATAACAGATGAGGCAATCGAACCTGCAAAAAAATCAAACAATAGACCATCAAGAAACATTTCAAATTAGCCTATAAGAGAAGCAAAGCATCACGCAAATCCAACTACATCAACTGCAAAATCAATATTTTAAGTTTGCACCTTTAAAAATGCTCACTGTTTTTCAAATTACATAACACAAAGTAAGCAAAAACTCGTACGAGTCAGGAATAGGCTTAATATGACAAAAGACTCTAATATGACACAAGATTAGCTCTAGGATGACAAAATGGGCTATTTTGAAGGTTCTCGTACGACATAAAGGTAGCCATAGTATGACAAAACTAGTGGACTTAAATGATAAAACAAACTTAATCAGTTTGTCGTACGAGACAGGATCCTGTCTCACACGACAAAACAAAAACGTCCGACTTCAACATGCCAAAAATTAAAAAATTAAACAAAAAAATTCAGAATTGAAATGATTAACAAGCTTAAGATCGATTACTTACCGCTGGTTCATAGTTCTGAGGTAGATTATGTCATCTCTGGCACTCAAATCGATGCTTTTGGATGGGAACCACCATTTTCTTCGCAAAAGGCTTTTTGAATTTTCAAACTTGGGAGGGTTAAAATGATTTGAAAATGACACTTTTACACCTTATATAGTCAAAACCTTAATTTTTCAACTTGCTCCAATGGACATGAAAATTGTACCCTTAGCTAGTTTGCCCATTCTGATTCCATTTTCGGGATCAAAATTGAAATATGAGATCATTTTCCTAGTCAATTTCACAATTTGGACCACTTAGCGCTTTTTCATAAGATACTCATTCTCGCTTCAATTTGCGCTCATCAATCAACGCTAAATCTCAATTCAATTCTACATATCAGCTTTGCGCTCAATTTCTCATCAATCAACACCGAGTTAAAAATTCCTCTAAATCAATTTGTGCTTAAATAATTATCATCGATAAACAATTGTCTAATCATCATGTACCCTCACTATCTTTCGATTTTGCTCCCGAGGGGGCATACTCATGACCTCATGACCTCACATCTTCAAAGCCGAGAAAATTTTCAAATCTTCATCAAAGTCAAGCAAAAAATCTTTTTCAACTAAATAAAATCAAATTCTTATTGCTAAGGGGCATCTCAACTTCATTGCTTCACATCAAGTTGAGATCTCTCGATCATCCGAATCGAATCAATCGCTACGGGCATATTGGTTTCATCACTTCAAATCAAGCTGATATTTGTCTTCATCTGAATCAATCTCTTAACGTTAATCAGTTCCATCACTTTTCATCAAGCTGATTATTCGTTTAAACTCAATCAAAAGTTTAAAGAGTATCTTCAATCACACACTCAATCTAAGCAGGTGTTCAGTTTCATCGCATCAAATCAAGCTGGACAATTTATCTTTGCTCATCGTATCTTGATCCATCAAGTTCAAGATTTATTTTATCTAGTTCAATCAAATTCTAGATTAGTAAGATCCGCTTCTTGATCAATCAAGTTCAAGTTTGGTATCTTTGCTCTCTATCGTTCCTAGTTCAATCAAGTTCGGGATTGGTATCACTTTAATCAACTTTGTTCAGCTCCATCACTTCAATCAAGCTAAACACCTTGCTCTTCATCTGGTTTGTGATCAATCAAGTTCAGAACTGGCATCTCCTAGACATCAACTATTCTTTGAACCAACGCGCTGCTCGCACATTAATTCAAAGAGGGGCAAATGTAATACCCTAAAATTGGTCACTTAAACCATGGTCCCCCAATCTCGGCAACATCACCAAGGTCCTAACCAAAGGCAATTAAATCAATATTGAGCACATTATTACTTCTTCAATCATCAAATATCACATGGCAAATCAATTACTCAATATTAATTAAATATTTATTTAATTAATTGAATCATTCCAAGAATATCATTTTGATCAATTATCCTATTTAATTTATTAAATATCCTAGCATATTTAATTGAATAATAAATTTTCCATTTAATCATGCAAAAAAGGAATTAATTTATTACAAAAGAGGAATTAATTAATTCTTATTTCTAATGCAACTTGAACTTCTTATCTGAATGCATTTCAATTAAACTATAATTATAATCTATCTCAAGGTTAAATTTAACCCGATTTCTCAATTATTTCAATTAATTCTAAATTGTGCTTTTTCTTGATCTCTCTAGTGAATTTCTATAAATTCAGCCTTTAGCTCTCATTCAAATCACCCTAGAGATACTTGAGAATCACCTTGGAGATTATTATTATGCCGATTTTGCTCTAGATTCATTGAAGATATTGTGCTTTCTTTTTGAGATTATTGCATCTTAGTTTAGCTTTTTGCATATTTAGTTTATTCATTATTGCTTGAATCCATATTGCTTGAATCCATATTGTTTGAATCCATATTGCTTGAATCATTATTGCTTGAATTATTCATCCATCTTGCATCTATATAGTTTAATCGCATGCTCATATAGATTAAATCCTTCGTCTTGGTGTAGTCTAGTCACTGGTATTGCTTATAAAAATCTGAAAGCAATCTTATACTCGCATCTTTTAGAAGGCAACTAGTCGATTTGTTATGGTTTATTATTTACGGATTATTGATTTACTAACCATACATGTAATGATAATTGAAGTGTTGTGCTTGTAGCTATCAAACTCTTTTCACTTTTTCACACACAGGGCCCACATAACCTATCTTTTTCTGACCACGATGATGTCTCCTTGAATCATCCACATAACACCCCACTCCATATTGAAGTCTTATTCTATAAACACCATGTGAAAAAAGTATTAATAGAGGAAGGAGTTGGTCTCAATATCTGTACCTTAAATCTCATCTGTGCATTGGGCTTCTCTGACTTGTCCATTGATCCAATCAAATAGATCACAATCAAGGCATATGATGATGAGGAGAGATCATCTAAAGGAACAATAATACTACCTATTCAGGTTGGACCCATACAAAAGGACACTCTATGCCAAGTTTTAGACATTGAATTAACATACAATATTCTATTGGGTTGACCTTGGATACATGAAATGAAAGCAATACCATCGACATATCACCAGTGCATCAAATTCCCATACAATGGACATAAAATTTCTATATTAGCAGACAATAACCCTTTTTCAGTATTGCAATACTTTAGGGGCAACTCAAGACTACTTAGTTCCACACAAAAGGGAAGCCCAAGCTTCCTCAACACCCAGTTCTCATAATGAATTCAAATCTTTATCCATTGATTTTAAGCAAAAGATGAAGATCAAAGACAAAGGCATGGGAGAATATTCCTTTGAATCCATGTGTTTATCAAAGTTGCCAACATCACCTAAATATCATGGACAACCTTCTACATCAACAAATCAAGAAGCCAAGCCCATTACCAAGTTTGATGGAAAATTTATCCAATTAGGCACACTAGCTAACAAATCAGAAGACAAAGACATCCTTAGTTGTCTATACAAGGATGAAGAAGAAGCTAGATCCGCTACAATAGATGTGGTTGTACCAACAAAACAATATAAAAATGGATTCAAAATCATGCAACAGATGGGATACAATGGCAAAGGACCTATTGGCAAGCATCAAGAAGGCATCATAGAACCCATTCAACTTCATTTACAATTTGCAAAAGATAAGACATGACTGGGATATGTACAGCAGATTTCGCCTTGGCCAAAATATAATAAGTATCAAAAACCTCAGTGGAAACCAAAGAATAAATATGAAGATGACTCTTGGCAAGAAGCACTACACCAAGACATAAAAACAATAAAGACTGAACAAGAGCATGGAGATCATGAATGACAACAAGAAGAGCTAGCCATTCAAAGGGAAGAAACTTCTTATAAAGCTGTACATCATGTACAGGAACCCGATCATACCAAGATAGAATCATCATCTAAAGACAATGTCACCCACAAAAAAGAAATAGTATATGAGCAGATCCAGAGAGTACAGGAAGGTTCTAACTTTGAATCAGAGAAAGCTACCAAACTAGTGTCAATCATCAATGATCTCTTCTCTCCATACAATATACCTATCAGTTACAATGAACAAACCTGGAATAGTGATTCAAAAACAAATTCTAATGAATATGAATGGGATAGTTGCTCAGACATTATTGAAGATATTGAAGTGGATACCATCCACTCCTACACACTCCTTTCTCAAGAAGAACAAAGTGCATAATCTCTATTACTTGAGTTTGGACCATAAAATATCTACGAAGCAAGTGAGAACAAGCAGTGCCAATATGAACAAGGTTACATCAAAGATAATACCATTGAAGACCTCGACAATATCATAGACCTTGTCAATATCCCAAATGATCCCAATAATGCTATCATGACCCTTACCATGGCCGATCTCAACCCACCAAATGACTCCTTACCGCTTGTGTTTCCTGACCTCATAGACTGGGAAGAACTAGAGCACCATGATTTACCTATATTTCCAGATGATGGATCCATTATCCAATATTTATGTACAGTCAACCTAAAAACATGCTCTATCGGTGAACAAAGTAATGATGTCTACAATCCAGGGAATGTCAAGTCTCTCAATCACAAAAAATGAAAGAAATAAAGGGTCTAATGCTGAAAACCAGCCAATGGCAGCACTAAATCACAAAACAGTAAAAATAAAGGACACATCTATGGGTGAAAACCTTTTTAAGCCACCTACAGATGAGTGACTTGACACTCGTCTCGAACACTATCATGAGAGATCACCCATATTGATTGAGCCAACTCACTCAATCAACATTGGTACAGAAACAAGAGTCAAAGTGATACACCTGGCCGAATCACTAAAAAATGAAGAGCAGCCTGATTTTAACAAATTATTTACAAAAAGGCAAATCAATTTTGCTTGGTCCTATGCTGATATGCCTAGCATAGATCCAAACCTAATTATGCATCATTTGTCTATTGCTCCAGGAGCTAAGCCAGTTAAGCAGAAATTAAGAAAGATGAATCCACATGTGGCATTAATGGTTAAAGATGAATTAAAGAAACTATTAGATGTCGGATTTATTCGACCTATAGACTATGCTGAATGGATTTCAAGCATTGTACCAGTTTCAAAACCAGATGGAAGCATCAGAATATGCATAGATTTTAGAGATGTTAACAAAGTTTGTCCAAAGGATGACTTTTCTTTGCCCAGCATTGACATAATTGTAGACCTAACGGTAGGCCATGCAATGTTATCACTAATGGATGGTTTCTCTGGTTATAATTAAATCAAAATTGCATCAGAGGATCAAGACAAAACTACATTCACCTATCCACGGGGAATGTATTATTGGAATGTCATGCCTTTTGGCTTAAAGAATGCAGGAGAAAATTATCAATGAGTGACAATGACATTATTTCAAGATATGATGTATACCTTCATGGAGGACTACATAGATGATTTACTGGCTAAGTCATTCACCTGAGCAGAACATCTGGGTTTCCTAGATAAAATATTCCAGAGATTGGAACAATTCAAGGTAAGACTGAACCCTAAGAAGTGTGTCTTCGGGGTAACATCAGGCAAATTATTAGGCTACATTGTGTCAGCAAAGGGTATTGAAGTAGATCCAGTGAAGGTACAGGCCATCATGGAGATGTTGCCTCCCAAGAACATTAGCTAACTCAGATCTCTACAGGGATGACTATAGTCTATCAGGCGATTCATAGCCCAACTAGCAAATAAAAGTCTACCATTCAATCATATGCTACATAAGAATGTACCTTTCAGATGGGAAGCCAAGTGTGCAAAATCCTTCTATCAAATCAAGCAATATCTAACGAATCCACCAGTTCTAATACCGCCAATAGCAGGAAAACTACTCATCCTATACATCCCAATAACTGAAGTATCACTGGGGGCACTATTAGCACAATAAGATCCATAAGGCAAAGAAAGAGTTGTATATTACATCAGCAGGACATTAAATGGATATGAGATAAATTACACATTCATTGAGAAGGCTTGTTTAGTTGTGGTATTCGCTTCTCAGTTTTTCTACCACTACATGCTAGCTCACACAATCAAGCTAGTAGCAAAAATTGATCCTCTAAAGTATTTACTTAGCAAAGAAGCTCTTACAGGCTGACTGGCTAAATGGGTCATGCTTCTTAGTGAGTTTGATATCCAATACACAAAGCGTCGGGCTATCAAAGGACATGTAATTGCAGATCAACTAGTTGAAGCACCTCTACCAAATAAACAACCAATGCAAGTGGAATTCCTCGACATGGTTGTTTTTATTGTTACACCCAAGCAATGGACCTTATACTTTGATGGTTCCTCTACCCAACATGGATCAGGTGCCGGTATCTTGTTCGTCACTTTAGAAGGACACATAGTTTCATGCTCTTACAGACTAATGTTTCCATGTAGCAACAATATCACTGAATATGAAGCTCTATTAACATGAATCAAAATGGTGGTGGAAAGGAAAATCATAGACTTAAGAGTCTATGGTGACTCTCAGTTAGTCATAAATCAGATCAACAATGAATATCAAACAAAAGATGATAAGCTTGTACCCTACAAGAAAATGGTGGATGACTTCAAACAATACCTTTTACATATCACCTTCGAGCAAAGACCAAGGTTAGACAATAGAGTGGCCGATGCAATGGCCACTATCGCTTCACTACTACAAATTCCAGAGCAATAGAGTTGTTACGAATTCCTGGTAGAGCAATCGTTTTCCCCTACCTATGGTAATTTGACATCTCAAGTCATCTATTCCATAACCAGTTCAGATTCCCCTCTGTATGGGGAAATCTATGAATATCTTAAAACCAACACCCTACCACTTGACCAATCCCATAACCAAAAACACAGCTTTATCCGGAAATCCGCCCGTTATACCTTAACTGCTGACACACTTTACCATTGAGGTCTTGATGGTACTCTTCTTCATTGCCTTGATCGTAATGAATCTGACTCTGCCTTATGTGAGCTTCATGAGGGTATCTATGGCATGCACTCAAGTGGTCTTACTCTCGCTAAGAAACTTCTGAGAATGGTATATTACTAGCCAACAATGGAGAAAGACTCTTATCAATTTGCCAAGAAATGTCCAAAATACCAAATCCATGGTAATCTTATCCATGCACTAGCACAGGAGCTGCAACCATTTACAACTTCTTGGCCTTTTTCTTAGTGGGGACTTGATTTAGTAGGGAAAAATCATCCTTCTTCTTCAAATGGACACAAGTTCATTATCATTGCAACAAAGTATTTCACAAAATGGATTGAAGTAGTACCAATGACCATAGTGTCTGGAAAGCAGATTGCATCATTTATTCTCAATTATCTCATATGCAGATATGGCATCCCTAGTTCCATCATCACAAACAATGGACGTCCTTTCAAAAATCAAGATGTGTGAGAGCTATGTGAATACTTCAAAATACAACATCATTTCTCTACACCTTATTACCCATAGAGGAATGGTCAAGCAGAGGCATCAAATAAAACTATTCTAAAAATCCTTAAGAAAATAGTCAATGATGCAGGTAAAGATTGGCATGTACAACTCAATCCGACACTCTGGGCATACAGAACTAGTATTTGAACACCCACAGGAGCTATGCCATATTATTTGGTGTACTGATCAAAAGAAATTATACCTCTTGAAGTAGAAATCCCATCTCTCCACGTATCTTTAAAGGGTCTCATACCAGATGAAGAGTATCGAGTCAACAGGTTGCATGAACTAGAACTCCTAGATGAAAAATGACAACATGCTTATGACCATCTCAAATCATAATAGCAGTGAATGTGAAAAAGATACAATCACAGTCATTCCATGAGCTTTCAAAGTAGGTGATCTTGTACTTAAAGAAAATCCAAGAAATCAACAAGATCGAGAAAAGAAGGGAAAGTTCGAACCTAACTGGTTGGGTCCCTATGTCATCATATCAGCCTACAGATCAGGTGCCTATTAGTTAACAAATTAAGAAGGACAAGTGCTTGATGACCCAACCAACAACATCCATCTAAATAAATTTTACACTTAAGTCGTCCAATGCATGGAAAAAGCAAAAAAAATAAAAAAATCAGAAAAATACAAAAAACCAAAAAATGTACAAAGTGCAATAAAAATAGGTAGTGAAAACTTGGTAATAGACACTATTTGTGAGCAACCAACTCTTCTATCTACTAGTACTCATATCTTATTTCATTCATCCAAATCACAACACGATGGCCATCAACCAACATATTTCACGCAACAATATCCCAAACATACTTAGTGCAACCACTGTCCTTGATTATCGAAGAATCAATTCATCATATTCCACCATGGCTTGGTGATCAACGCATGTATCTGCATTGATAGATATCTATAGCTAGGGGAAAAATTCCTCTTGAATTAACCATTCCAAAAAGAAACAATGAGGATCGTAGCATGATAAGAGAACAATGTCAACAACTGCTCATCGGGCTAGAAAACAAGACCATTATCCAACTGAAAATTTTAACACATACATGATGGATGATTTTCTGGATTATAATTTGTTTATAT
The DNA here is from genome assembly GCF_030272615.1 of Cryptomeria japonica. Taxonomy (NCBI): domain Eukaryota; kingdom Viridiplantae; phylum Streptophyta; class Pinopsida; order Cupressales; family Cupressaceae; genus Cryptomeria; species Cryptomeria japonica. The sequence continues at coordinate 345,075,226 of NC_081415.1, forward strand.
ATAGTAGGAATTTTTGACTATTTTGCATCTTGAAATTTTTTTGAACTTTGGATCTCCCGAGCTACTCAAGGATGCATTCAGCTAGAGAAGCAATGAAGGAATCTGATATTTTCTTTAACTTGTTGTCTGTGATGTGATCATTAGTATAGTGAAAATGTGTCTCAAGACATGATTGGAAACATATCATTGAATACATTATCCATTTTGTGCCTACCAATGGTTAACTCTTGTCTGTTCATACACAAGCAACAGTCAGGTCGTCTTGGTTCAATTATACCTCGATGCTTGTGCCATCTTGCAATATCAAAATCCATGTAAGTGTTACTCAGGTCATTATGGTTCAATTATACCATTATGCTTGTATCAACTTTCAACATATCAAAAGCTCAATGATAAAAAATCAAACAAAAGAATAATCAAGTGACTCAACAGGAATGCCAATGACAGAATGAGGATGATCAATTAGTTGCATATCATTTTTAATCTTGCCTTTAGTTGCATATCATTTTAATCTTGCATTTAGCTGCATATCATTTTAAATCTTGCATTTAGCTGCATATCTTCCATTAGGTTGCACCTGATTATCATATTCATAGATATCATTTTTAAGATACATCTCATATCATCATCATTATCATTATCATACATTTTCAAGTTACATCTCATAAATCACATTCATCAAAGCAATATGTGATCACATTTTCTCTTATCAAAATCATGAATCATACATTCACATTATAATATCAAATTAGGAACATCTATCTAAGCATCACATCATAATCATAGAAACATCACATCAAAGAATAAATCATCATCCATAAGCACATCACATGTGGATCAAAAAATCAATGTCCTATATATCTCAAAAATGGTCAAAATGTACAAGCGATGTCATGTCTATCAAAATAAAACAAATGCTCAAAATACAAAAGAGACGAGTCTCTCAGATATGAATATCTCCTGAGGCTGATGGTCTCGAGGTAGATGTCCCAACACTTGGATCTCCACTAGTAGGATCACGATGGGGAGGCCCTGTAACCCCTCTTCTCTCTATCCTCGAATGAAACCTCATGGATTGAATAGATGACACTACAACATAGCTAGGAGCCATGTGATCTCTAGGGACCACCTCCTCATATGAATGCCTGTAGTACTCAGCCTCCTTGGTTGAGTACTACATCTCCCTCAGTGTGTCTCTTATCAAGTACCGGCTACTACTCTCTCCAAACTATTTGCACAAGCCTCCACTCGACCTAAGTGCTCTCTCTCTCTGTCTCACTCTACTATGAGCTATGCAATCTGGCACTATTGGGATAGTACCTATGCCTACAACTCCTACACTATGACGTGCAACACTCAGATCTATGAATCTTGTCAATGTGAAGGAACCCTCATCTACACTAGTACCTGGGTAGTGACACCACCCACACCTATCCCTATCCTAGGCACTGATGGAGGTAATACATTTGATCTCTTCCTCTAGGTTGGCCACCCAAACTCCTCCAAACCACCCACAACTGCTATCACCTCACCTACCCTACCAACCCCACTAGCTCCAAGAACCAGACCTCCTCTCCCTCCATCACCACCTGATCATCTGACTAAGGCAATCCTCCCTCTGTCTCCTCCACCTCCTCTCCCATCTCTCCCTCCATCTCCTCCTCTGTCTCCTCTCCTCCCTCCATCTCCTCCTCCCCCTCCTCCCCCTCCTCTCCCATCTCTCCCTCCATCTCCTCCTCTATCTCCCCTCCTCCCTCCATATCCTCCTCTATCTCCCCATCTAATCCTACCACCTCCCCTCCCATCTCACCCACCATCTCCTCCATCATATCCCTCCTCTATCTCCTCTCCCTCCTCCTCTCTCTGTCTCAATCCCCCTTGCCTCTCCGGTTGCTCATCCTCATCATCATCAAAGATAGGAAGCATCTCTGAAGGATCTGATATCCGTGCCACATCATGTGCCACAAAGTAAGCTGAGAACTCCTTCGTCATCCCAACATCCACCACTTCTACCCTGTAATCCCATTTATGTCCAACTAAGAGAATGTACTCTTCCACTACCATTGCACTATCAACAGTCGGACCCCACTCTGGTACATCCTGTCTCCAACAAGCATATAAGCATGCCCCCTATGGCATACCCTGCTATCGACCATATTGCCACTGAACATGGCTATGCAAGAATATATCAATGATAAAGGGTGTCCCCCCAATCAGGTATCTCGACATGTATACATAGGGCATCTCTAGCCCATCCTCAGCCCACACCTCACAATCCATATATGGTCTCCAGATAACCATATCAATATCATCCAGCACCCGCCTCCAATTCTCTAGTTTTCCTAGCTTACGCTAGACAACTATCCCTATATAATCATACACTTAAGCTTGCCCAATTGGCCTATCCCTATCTGCAAGTGGCCTAGCTATAGGAATGTGCTCCCAAGCCCACACCTATAATAATGTGACCCTAGCTGACAAGCTATCATATCCAAGATATACCACCTGGTGAAGCTCCTTGTATAAGTGTGCTAGCATGAAAGACCCCCCAGCAAACCTGCATCTCTATGTCACCATATCCTCTAAGACCAATCCCCAGCCCATTGCCAGTCCCTTTGTCCTATGGTCGGCACATAGGAATCCACCTACAAAACCTGCCAGTACATAGGGTAGTGGAGCATAATCAAAATCTACAAACTCTTGCCAAGGGATCTCATATCCGCTAATTTGATCATTATGAAAAATCTGGTGGAGAGCCTCTATCCCACCCTCCTCAGTCTGCTCATATGGAAATAATGCCCCAACCACTAGAATCCATAGATTCCTATAACAATCCTTTGGAGTCACTGTTATCTCACTAGTAGCCAAATGAAAGGTGTTTGTGTCACGGTGCCACCTCTCTACCAAAGCTGTCAGCAAACCTTGGTTAATGATATACCAAGGCATGTCCAACAAAGAGGATAAACCACACCTCTTAATAACATCCATATCTGCCTGTGATAACCATAGAATCAATGACCATGGTCTAGGAAATCTCTCTCGCGACTAGAGTACACCAAGTTGTGCTTGTAACAACACAAATGTCCATCATCAGTTCCTACATGAATCTGATATATCCAATCAATACACAATTAACTTGAAATAATGAAACATCTCAAGAAAGCATCATATCGAAATCTATAACGCAAGTCCCATATCGAAATCCACAATGCAAGAACCATATCGAGAATCCAAAAACCATATCAAAACTCAATGACCCATAATGCAAATACTCATATCGAAAATCAAAGACCTATAACACAAGCAACTCAAAGACCCATAATGCAAGCAAATCAAAGACCCATAATGCAAGAAACTCAATGACCCATATCAAAAATCAAAGACCCATAATGCAAGTAACTCAAAAATCCATATTGCAAGCATCATATCAAGAATCATATCAAAAATCAAGAATCAAAACTCATATCAGACTTTAAACTCAATTGCAAGGCAAAAATCAAAGATCCATATCAACAAAAAATCAGGATCCTCATTCAAACAATCACCCAGCTTGGCACTTCAAAAACAAAAGCAATTTCAAAGACTATCAATCATCGTATCAAAACTCAGGCATCATCCCAGTAGGCAAAACATTGTCTCGAAACCCATCCCAAAGCACTTGGTAGGCACCTATGCTCTCCTAAGCCATCTACCTCATTTATTCCCCCCATGACACTTTCTTTCTAATCTGTTTTACCCATTTTTCTTTCCCATGTGCAAAAGTATCCCTCCTATGCTCTAAGCTACCACCCATCTGCTAACTAAACTCTACTATGTGCTAAAACCTTTACCCTATGCACTAAACTGACTCTACGCGCTCACCGGGGATTCCATTGTGCTAACCTAAGAACCCTATGCGCTAGGTTGACCCTACGCGCCACCATGTTAGCTCTATGCGCTAAAACATCCTACGTGCTATTTGTTAGAGTAATTGGGTCTTTACTTGATTAATTAAACAATATTTGTTTAATTCTTTAAGTTCCCAATTATCTTTTTACACTTAAGCTAACATTAGGTGCATATAATTAATTATTATGTGCAAGCCTAGGGTTTTCCCTTTTTAGGGTTTCTTGATCTATTAGAGGTTATTTTGTTTTTCATTGTATTATCTTTTCACAATACATTTTTGGTTAATTTGGAGCTCTCATCTTTTGAGAATATTTTCCTGTGTTTTGTGTGTTCTTTAGATTATTGCTTCATTGCTTCTCCTTGTAACAGGTTATTCAGCTTGCAGAAGATCTTCAGGCTACTGTGGGGTTGTATTTCTCAACTTCTATATGGTATCAGAGCTCAGATCTGCAGCTACTTGTTCCTATTTTTTGAGAATTTTGCATTTGAAGTAGATCTAAGGTTTCAGGCATTTTTGTGTGTGCTTAGGGTTAAGGTTTTTTTTGAGCACTTTGGGCCTAAACGGACCTCACCATCGTGCTCAGAAGGCCAAAAAACCCCTATAGTCATATAAAATTTGTCCATTTTTTTACTCCTGAGCATCTGGGTGATTTTTTTTTCTTCCCACTAGGCCGTACAACCCTAGCATGCAAATCGAGAAAAAAATTGAATTTTTTTTTTCCTTTTTATGACATGCAAGCCAGATTTTTTTAATTTAAAAAAAAAAAAATATCAAAAAAATCACAGAGAGCAAAAGGAGGGCGAAAAAAAAAAAATTAGTTTTAAAGTTTTTAGGGCACCGGACCTGATTGTCCGACACCGTACAACGCCTGCAAGCCAGTCAGGCCGACCCCATAGGTCCCGCAGGCCCTCCGGCCACCCCTACCTTCAGCTCCGACAGACCCTACCGCCAGCTCCAAACTCCGACGTCCTCACCCACCGACTCCGGCAGCCCCCACCGCTTAGCCCAGTGCCGCCGCCTCTCCGATCTGCTATCCCCTCTGCCCGGCCAGTGCTCTGCTCAACCCGGGCCGCTCCACCTCCACCCGAATCACCACCAGCTCTCGTTCTCTAGTCTTTTTGAGAGGGAGTTGGTTTTTTGGGCCTAGATTGTGCATTTGGAGTCAGATTTTGGTGAACAAATAGGCATCGGAAAGGCGATTCCGAGCCAGACCTTATGGATGTGATTTTTTTTCTTGAATCTACTATTTGACTATAATTTTTTACCAGTCAAAGTCGGGCTTCCTTTTTGCACTTTCGGGGTTGTAGAATGGGCAAACGGACTCCGTTTTTCAAAAATGAATAGGTGTTGGAAAGCTCTCAGCATGCTCTATTCAGATTTGTGATCTTTTTTCTCAAAATTTTCACCAGGTACATGAGATATCAGTTTGAAGTTTTTTTTGCTTATGCACTACTTCCTTCTCATTACTATGTACTAGGGTTTGGGATTCTCTATTGTGGGGGGTTTTTTTTTTCTCTCTTTCTATCATTTATATCAGAAATAAAGAACACATAAACTCTCAAACACAAATAAACCCTTCTGCATCTTCTGTCTATTCTGAAAGATCACATAATAAAAACAACCAACAAGCAGGTGCAGGTGCAAAGTTTTTTTTCTCATGGCAGATCCTTCAGTTGAGTTGTTGAATTCACACAACTATCACACCTGGAAGCCCCGCATCATGAGGCTTATTAGGGCACAAGGGTTGTGGGCTTCTTTGGATGAGGTTTAGCCAGTACTACAACGTCCTTATGAGATTCTTATGCACCGGAACAAGCTGGATGAGGCCATGGGTTTGATCTATTTGCATGTCTTCGGTAGTCTTCAATTTCACCTTGATGAGTTGCTTACTCCTTGTGATATGTGGTTGAAGTTTGATTCTCTCTTCGGGAGGGTCAATGAGATTCAGACATTACAGATTGAGGCAGAGTTGACTTCTTTGTTACCTGATTCCTTTCCCACTACTGAGGATTTTTTGAACAAATTCAAGACTACTAGATCTGTTCTTCAGGGATGTGGAAAGAACAAGACTGATACCGAGTGCATTCATTTGAATCTTTCAAAGCTTCAGGGTCCCTTTCAGTTTTTTGCCTCTACTTTCTACTCCACCATGGATGGCTTGGGTACTTGTTTCAACATGCCTACCTTTGATGTCTTTTGTGAGCAATTGTCTCGTGAGCAATCTCATCTTTCTCAGCTGGATACACTCTCAGGCTCCAAGAATAAAGCATTGGTTGCTCGGTCCTCTAAGGAGAAGGAGAAACATAAGCAAAAATCAAAGCCGAAGAAGCCTTCTACAGGTAGTGAGAATTCCTCCAAGCCTGCTCCTAAGTCTAATTCAAAACCATTTCCTCCCAAACAAGGGAAATCTTCACAGTCTGGTGAGTCTTCCTCCAAGACTAAGAAGAAATCATCAGACACTTGCAGTTTTTGTGGCAAGGAAGGACATCCAGTTTCCAGGTGTTGGAAATGATTAGAGGCTTTAGAGGAAGCCATGCAGCAGCATCACACTTCCTCACCTCAGGCATCTTCTCCTTCCATAGGGAAAGGTCATGCTCTCACTGCTAGAGCTTTGACCTATGGGTCCACATGGATTCTAGATTCTGGTGGTTCTCACCATATGACACACACTCAACAATTGGTTACTTCTCTTGCCTCTTGTGGTATTTCACAGATTGTAGTGGGTGACTCAGTACAGCTTTCCATCGTGGGTTCAGGTTCTGTCTCTTTGGATGGGGGTACTCTATAGGATGTTTTGGTTGTCCCTAACATCTCAACGAACCTCTTGTCCATTTATCAGACTTGCCACTCTAGCTCTGGTAAGACAATTGAGTTCTCACCACATGATGTGGTTATTCGGGACCTCCATGACCCTGATTTGGTTGTGGCTTCTGGTAGTGTGGATTTTGCATCTCATCTCTACAGATTTGATGAATTTGAGCCCTCTTTGGGTATAGGTTCATCTCTCATAGCACATGTAGATTTGGTGAATAAGCTTTGGCATGAGCAATTGAGCCATGTCAATTACAGATATCTTCAGTAGATGAGTACATAGGCACTTGTTCTTGGGCTCCCACAGATTTCCTACACTGATGGTGTTTGTCATGGTTGTGTGCTTGGAAAGCATCATAGAGATCCATTTCCGAAGGGGAGAGCCTCTCGTGCTTTGGCACCCTTGGAGTTGATTCATAGTGACCTCATGTCATTTACCACTCCTTTTTCAGGGGCCAAGTATGTACTCACATTTATTGATGACTTCTCCAGATGCACATGGGTGTACTTTCTTAAGTACAAGTCTGATGTCTTTGATTCATTTCGAATCTTCAAGACATATGTAGAGAAGCAGTCTGGTTGTTCTATTCGGCGGATATGTACAGATAATGGGGGGAGTATGTGAATCAGGCTTTCAGAGATTTTTGCACTGAGCATGGTTTGCAGCATCAGTTCACTGTTCCCTACACCCCTCAGCAGAATGGTGTCGTTGAATGTAAGAACAAAACTTTACGGGAGATGGAAAATTGTATGATTCAGTCCAGGTCCATGGATTCATCTTTTTGGGCTGAGGTAGTCAATTATGCCAACTATATTCATGATCGGATGCCTCACAAGACCATTCGACATATGACTCCTGAGGAGGCTTGGTCTCATGACAAGCTTGATGTTTCCTTTTTTCGAGTGTTTGGCAGTGAGGCATGGGCCTTTATTCCTTATGCTTAGAGGAAATCCATGGAGAGAAAGAGCCGACCACTCATTTTTGTTGGCTATTGTGAGGATGTTAAGGCGTACAGGTTGTTTGATCCTGATTCTAAAGAGGTCCTGTTTTGACGGGATGTTCAGTTTGATGAGCGTCTTCCCACAGTGGATACCCCAACTCCAGTGTCTCCTCCTCTGCCTACTCCAGCCTTTGCACCCCTTAAGGATCTTTTTGAGGATGATTCTGATGATGGTGGTGATGATCCACCCTCCCCACCTCCACCATCCCCACCTCCCGCTGCTCCACCTCAGATGCCCAAGTGGGCTCACCTTACTGTTGAGGCGGTCGGTCCTATGGCTGGTGATCCTTCAAATACTCGTCGCACTCATTCTCATACAATGGGTTCCAGTCTTTTGAGTCATGCTATTTCAGATGATCCTCAAAAGTTTTCAGAGGCGACAAGTCACCCTGAGTGGAATTGTTCTATGGAGGAGGAGTATTCTTCTTTGATGAGGAATCATACTTGGGATCTCTGTCCTCTTCCTAAGGGCAGAAAGATGGTTAGGTGTCACTAGTTGTATCGCACTAAATATACTGCTGATGGTTCCATTCATAAGTACAAAGCACGTCTTGTTGCGAAGGGGTTTTCATAGGTTGAGGGTATTGATTACTCCAAGACATTTACCCTTGTTGCCAAGATGAATTCCATTCGCTTTGTACTATCTCTTGCAACTTCTTGACGTTGGCCTATTTTTTAGATGGATGTGAAGAGTGCCTTCTTGCATAGGGATCTACAAGAGGAAATCTACATGGAATAGCCTCAGGGATTTGTGCAGGATAGTTCTTTGGTTTGTAGACTTTGGCGTTCATTGTATGGTCTCAAACAGGCCCCTCGGGCTTGGTATGAGAAGATGGACTCTTTTTTGCTCTCCATTGGGTTCTCCCACAGTCATTCTGATCACACAATGTACATTTAGCTTCTTGAGGGTGACATACTGATTCTTGTGCTATATGTTGATGATCTTCTCATCATGGGTAGCTCATCCTCTATGATTCAGCCTATAAAGTGTGCCTTGATGGATCAGTTTGAGATGATAGATCTCAGTCTTTTGCACTATTTCCTTGGTCTTCAAGTGATTCAGTCTTCTAATGGGATCTCTCTCTACCAGCAGAAGTATGCTCTTGACATGCTTTAGCGCTTCGGCATGCTTGATTGCAAGCTTTCTCCCACTCTATTTTAGTCAAGGTTTGTTTTGACTACAACTTGTCCCACTCCTTCAGTCGATTCTACACTTTACAAGCAGTTGGTTGGCAGTTTGTTATACTTGACTCACACTCGTCCTGATATTTCCTTTGCGGTTGGTCTTGTCTCTCGATTCTCTCATGATCCTCATGAGAGTCATTGGCAAGCTTCCAAACGTATTTTGAGGTACATTCAGGGCACTAGTTCTCATGTCATTCACTACACATCTGGGGACCCTCACATTGTTGGCTACACTGACTCAGATTGGGCTGGTGATGTCACTGATCGGAAGTCTACTTCTAGCTTTGTTTTCTGTCTTGGCTCTAGTCCTACCACATGGTCTTGCAAGAAGCAGACTGCTCATGCATTATCATCTATAGAGGCTGAGTACTGAGCTTCTATGCTCACTAGTCAGGAGATCTTATGGCTTCGACAATTGATGACTGAGTTTGGTTTTCCTCCTGATAATCCCACTGTTCTTTGGTGTGACAATCAGAGTGCTATTCATATTTCTCGCAACCTGGTAGAACATCAGCGGATGAAGCACATTGAGCTTCACATGCATTTCATCCGTCAGTTGATTCAGGATGGTGTTCTCATTCTGGAGTACATTCCCACTTCCGAGCAGGTTGCACACATCTTCACGAAACCTTTTGCATCGCCATGCTATCTTCAGTTGCGCTCTATGCTTGGGGTGAAGGAAGTTGTCCTTGGGGGGTCTTTATGAGGCCTTCCTTCCTTCTTCTTTTAGCATGTTCTTTTATCTTTTTTTGGAGAGGAGTTTTTTCCCACTAGTTTTTCTCCTTTGTCTCTGTTTCATAGAGATTTTTGTGTATTTGGGTACCTGGTCAGGCCTTGTTGCCGGGACCCATCTTTCATGCTTTCAGTAGTTGTTCTAGGTTTTAGCTTCTCCCTAAGTCTAGCTTAAGGGTGGGTGTTAGAGTAATTGGGTCTTTACTTGATTAATTAAACAATATTTGTTTAATTCTTTAAGTTCCCAATTATCTTTTTACACTTAAGCTAACATTAGGTACATATAATTAATTATTTTAATTAATTATTATGTGCAAGCCTAGGGTTTTCCCTTTTTAGGGTTTCTTGACCTATAAGAGGTTATTTTTCTTTTCATTGTATTATCTTTTCACAATACATTTTTGGTAAATTTGGAGCTCTCATCTTTTGAGAATATTTTCCTGTGTTTTGTGTGTTCTTCAGATTATTGCTTCATTGCTTCTCCTTGTAACAAGTTATTCATCTTGCAGAAGATCTTCAGGCTACTATGGGGTTGTATTTCTCAACTTCTATACTATCCTAAACCTACTACGTGCTACAAACTAACTCCAATATGATAACCTAGTTGAAAAACCCTATGCGCTACCATTCCTATCGTATGCGCTAAGAAGGGCACCCTACGCGCTAAACCACAAAAATTGAAGGCAAAAAATGAAAAATGCGATTAAAATTGACAAAATTAAAATAAAAAAGGGCAAATTGAGGTGACTTATAGGTGGACCATACATGGTGGGCCTCTGGTATCGACAAACGCACTCAAATTGGTGAGAAGTATAGGGAACCGACATTTTGTCACTCTCCACGTGTCACTCTCACAAAAAGTCGAAAGGTGCAAATGATAAAATTAAAATCACTTTTTACCTTTTTATAGGGTAAAAGTCAAAAAGGGTTAGTAGGTGGGGCATGTATTTTTGCTCATTTTCTCACTTTTAAACCTCTCAAACATCATTTTTTGGGAGATAAATCAATTACAATGCATTCAACATAGTCAAAATTTAAAAATGCAATTAATTAAAAAACGCTCATCAAATCAATAACATTTTTCAAATTTTTTTGATTCATCTCCCGAGGGGGCATTATCAATATTGTTTATCAAATCTAGGGCACGACATTAGCATCTTGACACACGACATCAACATCTCAATATATTACATCACATCGATCAAATTTTGGTGACATATCCGACAAATTTCTTTGAATCAACATGTGCACACACGCCACTTCAAAGAGGGGTAAAATGTAGACATACAAAAATGACCACTTTCCTAAGTGAATATTTAATATTCATTTTTCTCCCATTCCTCTATTTAATTAAAATCCATTTAATTAAATTATTCACATTCATTTTTTTAATTAAATAAATTATTCAATTTATTTAATTAGGTTCATCTAAGTCTTTTCTAACCCATTTGATTAAATAAATTACTTTATTTAATTGAATCCCCCTTCTAGCACATTTAATTAAAAATCAAAAATTCCAAAAATGCAAGTTGCACCCACAATTGAAATAAATAAATTTTATTTTAATTAAATCTACTCCACCCACTTGAATTTTCCTACATCTCCCACTTTCCTCCTAAACCCCCTTCTAAATTCTTCTAGAACCCATCTAATCCTAATGAATTAAGCTAAAACCTTCAATCATTCCTTTTCCCTAAATTTGAGGATGTCACTTCTCAAATTTGGAGGAAAGTCTTCCAAAGCATTTAAAGCCTTTATGTCTTCAATAAGATAGCTTGTTGAGTTCCCCCAAATTTGGAAGGACTCTTACAAATTTGTCCCCAAAGTCTTACAAACCATTAATGGTTAACTAACCCTTGTGGCATGGTTGGAGACTTTTTGCCTAATTCAACCCTCATCTAACCGAGGGGTCTTATCAGGCACTCATGGCTTTACCCTTGGTTATCTCCTTAACCCTTGCACATGCGTTTACCCCTTGGATAAAAGCTTTGTCCAATGGATGACTCTAAGCCTAAACTCAACCTTACCTCCTAAGGTAACCATCATGTCTTCTCAAGCATTTAATGCTTCTTACATCTCCTCTCAAGTAGTCTCTTATTAACAATTGTCACCATTTCATTGGTGAGAATTGAGTGCATGGATTGATAACTTTCAATCTTGGCCCTTGATAAGATCATCCAATCCTGATCATCCATTGCCTTGTTTTTCCTATAAATAGAGCCCTTCTTCTATCATTTTGATATCCAAGTCTTTATTATCAAACTTATAAACATTTAACTAAGCATCTAAAGTTTCATATCAAGAATTTTATCAAGAATTTATAAGCATTTTATCAAGAATTTAGCCTCTCTTTGATAGAAATAATCTTAATAACATCTTAAATAGGCATTTGCATTATCACATAATACTCTTGTTAGAGTAGTATAGCATGTTAGGATAGTTTTTACTAACTCTTTTATCTTATTATCACATACATGCTAGTTTAAATCATGTTAGATTTAATATCATGCATAACTAGGAATGCATTCATATTAGATTGATCAATATCCCTCGTTCTCATGGTTGTCATTCCTAAGTCACTTTTCTCAGTGATCTGAGAGAAAAGGCATTGGCTTGAGGGGTCCTGTGAGATAGAGAATAATGGAACATCCCTTGGGAAGTTGAGCTATCCAGCATAGCTCCATAACTTTCACCAAGAGTCCCATTGGTGTGTGGACTTGTCCAAGAAACCAAATTTCTGTTTCATCGCACCACATTTCACGCACACATTTATGCTGGTCTATGATCTAATGATGAGTCGTAATGATGGTGACATGTATGGTCATTGTGTGAAGACAAGTTCAAAATGTTTTGTCATGTTTTTGTCTAGGGAATGAGCAAAGTATATTGCATCTAATGCAAAGCGCATGATGAGTTACTGAGTTAGATGAAGCGATGATTAAGGAGCAGTTGAGGTTGTCTTGATTGATGTGTAGATATTGCTATGTAATCTAATGGTCATACTTGAACCAACTTGTTTGTATTCTCTATGAGAGAATTAGGTCTTTGTTGTGTTACCAACCTAATTGATTTGTTATAGGGTCGATGAAGTTGTTTTGTTGAAGGTGTTGGCAAAAAGCAATTGTGTGTGGTTGCCGAATCGAATGATGAGTCTACAGTTTAAGTAAAGGCATATAGGAGCTTAAAAATGATCTGATCAAGCAAGTATAGTGCTATTCAGATAGATCAAGAAAACTCCTGTTGTTTTCTAACAATTACAGAAGAAATGAAATCCCCTAATCGGGTAAGCTCTAACAAGCTTGGTTACTTCTCAATTCCTCTAACAAGGTGATCCATTAGCTTGGATTCTCAAATCCTCTACCGAGGTTACTCCTAATAGGGTACTTGCTTCTAATAAGGAATTTGTAGTCAATCCCTTAATCGAGTGATTCGTAACAAGATCAATTCTTAACAGGACTTTTGTAAAGCTTTAACAGACTTGGCTCCTAACAAGGTGAACTTCAGAAGAGTTCAGATAGTTGTCTTGTGAGTCTCATCTCACTGTGGTTTTTGCCATTTGGATTTCCACCTAAAAAATACTTTTGGCATGTGGTAAATGTTTTTGTGGTTATGATCTTATGGTTGATTTGATTAACTACTTAACTATTCCGATAAGGCATGATAACCAGAAGCATTGAGAAATGAAGTCTGTTGACATTTGATAAAGCATTTGGATATTTACAAGTTTAATGTTGTTTACTATTAAGTTGTTGTGATAGTCAACTGGTTTTCTTATGAGTTTTTATCTTGACAGAGATATTTCATTGATAAGTTTACTTTGTGTGATTGAGATTGATATTGGGAAAGTTTGTATTAGTTTTTCTATTTACTGTTTCACCCCCCCTCTTAGTAATCTACTGGATACTTATTCTTTCATCATATAATCAATTGGTCTTAGATCATCTCATGTCCTATAAGATCTAAGCCTAACAACTTGAGGTAAAGATCTTGCAGATCATGATGAAGAAGGAAGGTTTGAAGTTTAACAAAGAGAACTATAGGATATGGAGCGACATAATGAAAATTTACATCAAGAGTTTGGGAAGTCAGTATTGGGAACATGCCAATACTAAATATGTTGCACCCACTAGGATTCTGACTAATGATCAGAAGAAAGAACAACAAGAAAATCATCAAGCATTAGAGGCCATTATTAGTTCCATGTCTAATGTTGAATATGTAGATGTTCACGGTCTAGAGACTGCACATGAGGTATGGAAAAAACTTGAAGAGATTTATAGCAGTGATGAACATGTTAAGGTTGATAAAGATGAGAGTCTAAGAGGAAATGACATGCAGATGGCTGAAGGTGAGAATATCCAGTAGTATGGTCAAAGGATAAAAGAGATAGTTGGTGAAATTAAGAGTGCAGGAGGGAAAGTGGAAGATGCCACAGTGATCAGTAAGGTACTGAGAACCCTACTACCGGTCTATGCTATCCGAGTTGCAGGTATTCAAGAGATGAAGTACATAGACAAAACTAAGGTAACTCTTGACTCCATTATTGGCAAACTTACTACTTTTGAATTAAACGGTTATGATGGTAGTGTACAAAAATCTAAGTCTGCATTTAGAGATTCTGTCTCTAACCCATCTGTGAGAAAAAGTAGAGATTCTAGTCATGGTTATGAATCTAGATCCAACAGAGATGCTAATAATGAAGATAGTTTAGTGGAGCTTGAAGCATTGTTGGCAAAATGGTTTCCTAGAGGCACTGGTAAATATAGAGGTAAATTACCTTTAAAATGTTTTGCATGCAACAAGATTGGCCACATAGCTGCTAACTATCCTAAAGGTGAAAATGAACACAAGAGAGATAATATCAAGAAGTATAAGGGTAAAGGCAAGAGAGATTGTCTTATTGTTGTTGATAATGGTATCACTGATGAAGAATCTGATGGTGATGCTAGTGAAGATATTGTGTTTGTAGCTATTAATGAAGAGATATCAGACCAAAAAGCATTAGTGTCCAGGATGGATAACTCTGATTATTTGATCATTGATAGTGGTTGTTCACATCATATGAGCGATGATCAGAGAAAATTTCTTTCATTGAAGGAATTTGATGGCAGTGTTGTAAGATTTGGCAATGACTCACCTTGCATGGTTAAAGTTATAGGAGTTATTTCTCTTAATGGGAAGAGCAATGTTGATGATGTCTACTGGGTTGAAGGTATAAAGCATAATCTTTTAAGTGTGGCACAACTCAATGACAGAGGATACCCACTGGAGTTTAAAACTGGCATGTGCAAAATCTTTGACAATAAAGGTGAATTGATTGCAACCAGGAAGAAATCTAAAGGTAACCCATTTCACCTTAATCCTAAAGTTAGCAACTATTTAATTACAAAAATAGATGATAGCTATCTTTGGCATAGGAGATTTTGTCATATAAACTTTGATAACATTGTTAAAGTGAGTAAGTACAAGAAAGTGAAAGGTTTTTCTCAGTTAGACAAACCGGTTAATGCTCTTTGCAAAGAATGTCAATTAGGAAAGATTACTTCTTCAACTTTCAAGAGAAAATCCTTTTCAGAGGAGAATTTGTTAGATTTGGTTCATACAGATCTTTGTGGACCAATCAGAACAAAAAGCATTCAAGGTGACATATATTTCATGATCCTCATTGATGATTGTTCAAGGATGATGTGGGTCACATTAATGAAGGATAAGACTAAAGCTTTTGGTAAGTTCAAGGCATTTAGGGACTTAGCTGAGAAAGAGAGCGGAAAGAAGATAAAATGTCTGAGAATAAATCAAGGTGGTGAATTTACTTCTGAGGAATTCACTAGGTACTGTGATGAGAATGACATCAAACAACAACTTTATGCACCAAGGACACCACAACAAAATGGTATCATAGAGAGGAACAACTGGTCAATGGTTGAAGCTGCTAGGACAATGTTGATACAAGGAGGTGTAGCGAAAAACTTTTGGAGAGAAGCTGTCAGCACAACTATCTACAATATGAACCGAGTTCTGGTGAAAAGAGATAAGGACAATACTCCTTATGAATACTGGTATGGAAGATCACCTGATGTTAGCTATTTTAAGATATTTGGAAGAAAATGTTTTATTAAGAGAGGTGATTACATTAAAAAATTTGAGGCTAAGAGTGATGAAGGTATATTTCTTGGCTATTCCACCAAGAGTAAGGCCTACAAGTGTTTTAACAACCAGACATAGAGAATTGTTGAGAGTGTTGATGCTCGAGTGGATGAATGTCCTGAAGTTTCAAAGGAAACCAATTTGGAGAAGGATGAAGATCCTTGCATTTTGTTTTTGGAACTAGAAACTATGAAATCTAAAATCAGTAAAGCAAATTTTGATGCACTTGTTCAACCGGAACAAATAAATTTAGAAGATGATGATAATGATGAAGTTTAACTTTTAGATAATGATCATGTTATTCCTATATATGTGAGACTAAATCACAATCCTAAGAAAATTATTGGGGATAAGGATGCTAGAGTACTAACTAGAAGGATAATAAGAGAAAACTCTTGCATGATCTCCACTATTGAACCAAGAACTGCTAAGGAGGCATTTGGTGATGCTCATTGGGTTAAATCTATGGAGGAGGAATTGGATCAAATTGAGAAGAACAACACTTGGACCCTAGTACCCCAACTGGTAAATAAGAATGTTATAGGTACTAAATGGGTATTTAGGAATAAGTTGAATGAAGATGGTGTTGTAGTTCAAAATAAGGCTAGGCTGGTTTGCAAGGGTTATGTACAAGAAGAAGGAGAAGATTATGGCAAAAATTTTGCACCGGTAGCAAGACTAGAAGGTGTCAGAACTTTACTTGCATTTGTAGCCCATAAGAAGTTCAAGGTATACCAGATGAATGTTAAGTATGCATTTTTGAATGGGATATTGGAAGAAGAAGTATACATTGAGCAACCAGATGGTTATGCTTTAACTGATGAGAAAGACATGGCATGCAAAATGCATAAGGCTTTATATGGATTAAAGCAGACACCCAGAGCATGGTATGAAAGGCTTCATACACATTTGATGAAGATAGGATTTTTGAGAACCAGTGATGATAGTAACATATATCTCAAGTCTGAAGGAGATGAAATATTGGGCAGTGAAGTATTCGTTGATGATATCATATTTGGAGGTAATGATGTCATGAGAAATAGTTTTGCAGATAAATGAAAAATGAGATTGAAATGTATTTAGTAGGGGAAATAATTTTTTTCATAGGATTGCAGATACAGAAAATGAAGAATGGTATTTTCATTACACAGTCTAAGTATGTAAAAGAGGTCTTGAGGATATTTGGCATGAGTGACTGTAAACCAGTTGGGACACCAATGGTTACAGGTTGTAAGTTGTCTAAGGAAGATTAATCTAAGTCTGTTGATGAGAAGGAATACAGGTCAATGATTGGCAAATTGCACTATGTTGTTCACAACAAACCGGATATAGCTCACGTGGTTGGCATAGTTGTTAGATTCCAGAAGAATCCTAAGGAAACACATCTAATAGGAACCAAGAGAATTTTAGATACTTGAAAGGTACTATTGACTATGGATTATAGTATCCATATGGAGGAAACTTCAATTTGAAGGTGTACATAGATGCTGATTGGGTAGGAAATGTTGATGACCGAAAAAGAACAACCAGTGGAGCATTCTTTCTTGGAGGAAGACTTGTTTCATGGAGTAGTAAGAATCAGAGTTGTACTTCACAATCTACTGCTGAAGCTGAATATGTTGCAGCTTACATGAATTGTATACAAGATATTTGGATGAGGCACATTTTGGAAGGTTTTAAGATGAAGATTTCATAACCCATAAAGATTTTATGTGATAATACAAGTGCCATAAATATTTCCAAGAATCCTGTTTTGCATGCACTAACCAAGCATATTGAATTGAAGTGTCATTTCTTGAGGGAAAAAGTGTAGAGAAAAGATGTTATCTTAGAGCATGTTTCTACCAAGGAGCAGCTTGCAGATATTTTTACCAAACCTCTACCTAAGACTACATTTGAGTATCTTAGAAGTCAACTAGGGGTTGTACCCCTTCATGAGGTCAGTTGAGCATGATGTTGATTACATCAGCCCCTGAATCACTTACATAATTTTATAGAAGGATTGGTGTAGTAGTGGAAGCTATTCCACAGGGGGAGCATTAAGTTGCAGATTATTGTTGTTATACAATGAAATTTGAAATTACATATTTTACTTTCAATTTGGCATTGTTGTCAAAGGGGGAGAAGAATTATGTGATTATGAGGAGGAGAACCAGTGACAAGTTGAAGACATGGAGAGCATGGTGAATACTTGGTAATTTAAACCAGGATTCCTATTCACAATCACAACAACAATCAATGGTGTTGATATTTATATTTCCATCAATTCCAAAGGGGGAGATTGTTGGCATTTGCATGAAGATTGCATTAACAATATGCTATGTTGTCATTGATGTCAATTAACTGGTAATGATATTATAGATATTGCAATTATTGTTGATATTGTCTTCTAACCGGTAGGAAGAGATTTGTGGAGAATATTGTAAACCGATAACCGGTAAAAGGTTAAACCCTATCTATATGATGTAACCGGTAAACCCTACCAGTTGTTTTTGTTAAACCCTAACCGATTAAGGTTGTTGAATTAGCTATGTTGTTTTATGATCTAATGATGAGTAGTAATGATGGTGAAATGTATGGTCATTGTATGAAGAAAAGTTTAAAATGTTTTGGTACATTTTTGTCTAGGGAATGAGCAAAGTATATTTCATCTAATGCAAAGCATGTGATGAGTTATTGAGTTTGATGATGCGGTGATCAAGGAGCGGTTGAGGTTTTCTTGATTGATGTGTAGAGATTGCTATGTAATCTAATAGTCATAATTGAACTGACTTGTTTGTAATCTATATGAGAGAATTAGGTATTTGTTTTGTTACCGACCTAATTGATTTGTTATAAGGTTGATGAAGTTATTTTGTTGAAGGTGTTGGCAGAAATTAGTTGAGTGTGTGGTTGCCGAACTTGATGATGAGTCTGCAGTTTGAGTAAAGGTAGATGGGAGCTTAAAAAGGATCTGATCAAGCAAGTGTAGTTCTATTCAGACAAATCAAGCAAACTCCTGTTGTTTTCTAACATTTACAACAGAATTGAAATCCTCTAACAAGGTGATCCATTAGCTTGGATTCTCATATTCTCTACCAAGGTTACTCCTAACAGGGTACTTGCTTCTAACAAGGCATTTATAGTCAATCCCTTAACCGGGTGATTCTTACCAGGACTTTTGTAAAGCTTTAATAGGCTTGGCTCCTAATAGGGCAAACTTCAAAAGAGTTCAGATAGTTATCTTGTGAGTCTCATCTCACCGTGGTTTTTCTCATTTGGGTTTCCACGTCAAAAAATACTTGTGTCATGTGGTGAATGTTTTTGTGGTTATGATCTTATAGCTGATTTGATTAACTACTTAACTATTCTGATAAGGCATGATAATCAGAAGCATTGAGAAATGAATTCTGTTGACATATGATAAAGCATTTGGATGTTTACAAGTTTAATGTTGTTTACTATTAAGTTGTTGTAACAGTCAACCGGTTTTCTTATGAGTTTTTATCTTGACAAAGATATTTCATTGATAATTTTACTTTGTGTGATTGACATTGAGATTGGGAAAGTTTGTATCCGTTTTTCTATTTACCGATTCACCCCCCCCCTCTCAGTAATCTACCAGATAGTTATTCTTTCATCATATCGTCAAATACCATCTTATAGTACAAAATTAACCTCATGAGGGAAGTATTCTTTAGGAGGAAGATGAACATCTTTCTCCAAAGGTTCATGCTTAGGAGGGAGATCTTTGGAAGAAGTGCTCATAGCCTCTTGTTGCACTAGCATGCCTGCATTGGTAAGACCAAATTTAGGAGAAGATAACTCAATGTCCATCAATACCTTTTTACTTAGAGAGGCATCATGTAGGGAAGGTAAGGTAATATTAAGAAAGGTGTTAATGATATCATCCTCTTCCTTTAAGATGACTAGATGAGAAGGGCACATTTTAGGAGAATTTTCAAGATCACCCTTCAAATCTTCATCCTTAGAGCATAGGAGAGTTTTGAAGGGGTTGGTAACAACTCTTTTAGGCACTAGAATGTTGTCATAGATAGGAGGAGGTTCTCTAAGAGATGGAAAAATTGAAACAAGGGAGACTAACCCATTATCACATCTATGAAATGAATGCATCATGACAACAATTTTCCTTTTTCAAATAGTAACATATACAAAATAGAAGGAAATGTTAAATTTTAACCAATGAAAACACTTTAAATGTTGATTTAGAAAATGAAATTTATAAGTGAAATGTGTTCCTAAATCAGATCTAAAATTAATGATCCAAATTAAGCAACCTCCTAGGAAATTGAAATTTAAAATTAAGATTATGTAAAAATAGCCTCTTAATTTAAAATGAAAGAGATCAAATTTAAAATAAAAATAAAAATTAGGGCCTTGTGGAAATAACCTCTTAATTTTAAAATTTGAAATGTTGAAATTTTGAATTGAAAGAATTAAATTTAAATTTAAAAATTAGGGTTTGTTTGATTAAACACTTAATTTTAGAATTTAAATTAAAAATTGTAATGGTAAAATTTGAGAATTAATTTGAATTTAAAAATTAGGGCTATCTTGATTAACCACTTAATTTTAAATTTGGAAATTAAAATTGTCCACAAGAAAATTAAAATTAAAATTAGGGTCTTGTAGAAAGGACTTCTTAAAATTAAATTTAAAATAGATCTAAGATTGAAATAATAAATGCAAAATTGGAGAATGTACAAGATTAATTTAAATTTTATAATTAGGGCCTTTTAATTAACCACTTAATTTGAAAATTTAAATATGAAAGTAGTGTTAGACATAATGCACCACTGAGAGGGGGGTGAATTAGTGGTTCTTAATATTTTACCCTTAACTAACTTATGTGTGTATACCGATTATGGGATCTAACACAATGGAGACATACCGGTTAGTGAGGAGACCAACTCAAAACAATCACATACAAATAGGCATCTCATAACACCAGGATGTATGAGGAAAACCCAAGATGGGAAAAACCTCGGTGAGCAATGATGTTGGAGTCTACTGCTCCAATACAGCCTCACAATGAAAACACCATTACAAAGTTTAAGGCACCAACCCTTGACTTTAGGGCACCAACCCAAGGAGCACCAATCCCTATCTTTAGGGCACCAACCCAAGGAGATACAACCCCTGCACTATGCTACAACTCAATATTCACAATGTAAAATTCAATTACAAAAGTAGTTATCTAGCTACAAGTGGATCTTGTAACAACTCAATACAATCTCCCCTGTCGGTAAGGTATCTCCTTAGCCTTACCAGTTCTCTGCTCACTCTGACTAAATCTTCACCAACTCAGTCACTATCTTGCTGGATCTTCTCTTCTTACTCACTGCTCTCTCTTCTCACTGCTATTGCTTACCTATTCACCTTTCTCTTTGTCGATTCTCACTTCCTTCAGCTCTCTGCTGCTCTCCACTAGTACTATACTTAGCCAATTTTATGCCTACCTATTCTATAGCTTCCTTCACCTTTGCTCTCCCCTTAATACTGGGTGCATCTCCCTCTTTGAATATTATGCACAACATCATCTCAAACAACAACACTTGAGATGGAAAGCTCAAGTACCAAACAACCCTTAATGACTAACATGGGTCTCTCTCCTTCTTTGAGCATCTGTTGAATCTTCTTCTGTGTTTAGTATATCTGAAATTAATCTGAGGATGAAGCTCTGAACTCCTCCTAAACCATAGATCTCTGGTCTTTGTTTCTCATCTGCCAGATTCCAAAACGATACTCACCTCAATACCTGTGACATCTGTCATCATGACCACAATGCCAACTGTTAGGTCACATATCCAACCTATTGACCCATTAGGTTGTATACTCATAAGATCAGCTATCAGACCACCATTAGTCATTCAGGTCCTTTTTAATTATCACCTGAGACGTAACCTCATCCATCCAAGCTATTGGAGTTACAGTCTCTTGTTTCTTTCGGGACACTTTCCTCTTTACTTTTATCTCCTGGTTCGAAATGCCTTTGCTACCATTCCTTTCACCTATAGTGGTAAACTATCTTCCATGTGTAGTCAAGGTGGTACCTATACACACACTGCCATCTTATTTTCTTCCTCTTGTCGGTAGCATCTTGTTCATCTCCTTGACCACTTTCAACTAAGGGGTGAATGATCTGATCAATATGTGACTCCCCCTAAGTCCTGCATCTCCTTTAAACTATAGGAGATATCACTTGTGCATTTAATGCACAATGTCAGTCCATGGTCCTATTTTTCTGCTTCTTCCTCCATGTCTACTTGGTCTCACTTTTCTTCCCCTTTTTAGTCTGACGGGCAGGTTTCTTCTTCTCCTGATGATTGATCCTTACACTTCTTAAATCTCCTTTATAGCCAGAAGTAGTGCTATAGTAGCATACAACATCCATCCCAACCTCATGATTGGGGAACCTTCTAACATACTGGTTATCTCTTCTTCCTCTGACCATGTCATTTTGGCTGGTAACCAGTTTCTTTGAATTCCTTGCATGTGTAGGAACACTTTTCATTTTGTTCCATGCAGGTCTTTGCTGCTCATATGTCCTATAACTGCCTCCTCTGAGCTGATTAGGACAGTTCCACTAGTTTCCATAGGAAGGTGATTTCTTCTTCCTACATTCATAATTTCTATGGCCAAAACAATTGCAGTCATAGCATACGACATTTGCATTTCTAGGAGTAGTAAGTGGATTCTTGTTAGCATAACCAAGAGTGGGCATATGCATGTTTCTACAATATGATATTTTATGCTCAAATGCATTTCTTCTCTTGCAATCTAACATTCTATTCCTAGGAGGAATACCCAGTCTATTCTTAGGCCTTATTTTACATTCATCTTCCCTATGACCAAATCCTTTACATTTAAAGAAATATCCAGAGAAAGGTGGCTTATTACTTACAAATTTGTTTTGCCAGACATGAGGTGATTTTACCGGTTTGACCTCATTGTTTCTGTTTCTCTAGGAAAGGATCTAGGGTTGTGAATTCTCTTTTGGTCTTCCATTAGATCCCTCCTTCTTCCACGCTTGGCATGATGTGTGGGTAGGAACATATTCCTATTTTCTACTGGTGAAAGGCCTTCTAGGTTGCCTTCTCATGTTATTGCTTCCACTGAAGCTATCTTCTCCTACTTTCCCTTTACCTTTTAGGTCTCCATTGTTCCTCCATGTAGCACCACTCTTCATTCTCAGCTTCATGACCTCACCGGTTGTAGTCAGATCTACCTTCTTTCTTGGAGTATCTTTGACTGTGAAGGTTTTGTTTGCATTTTTGATGTTTATGTTGTGATTGTCATTGATGGACACACACTTGCATTGAGATCCCCTTTATATGTATGAGCTAGAGCACAACCGGTATTTATTCCAACCAGTATGTTGTATTATAGTCTTTAGACTATTAGTGTTTTGCAGAATGTGTTTCTTGGTCTGAAGCGGCATATTGACCCCAAGCGGTTCGTGGATCTCAAGCGGTATGAGGGATTAAAGTAGCATAACACATTTTTACCAGTCTTCATTTTTGTCAAACCGACAACCGGCATTTTATATGAACCGGTAATACTCTGTGATGAATTACCAACCGACATTTTGTGATGAGTTACCATCCATCGATTAATTGACGGTGCCGACACCTTAACAGTGCTTTTTGTGTCATGGTACCAAGTATGTCTAGATTCAGTGAACCTAGGAAATTGTTATGTAATCCTATTGGACCGACATGAAATCAAATTCCTTTATAAGGACATCATGTCTAGGGTTTTAGGTTGTTGATGTGGTTGTAGCAAAATTTTATGTTGTTGTTAGGGTTTAAGGTGGTTGAGGAGTTGGAGAGAATATGAATGTGTAGAAGACTAAAGTAATGCTGGAGTGCATTAGGAACGAGCTATCAAGGATCTAACCGAGAATTCTGTGCTACTAGCTAGATCAAACACTTGTTGATTACTCACATCTTTGACAAGTCTATAGCACTTAACTGGGTAGGCCCAAAAGCCTTTTGTAAATCCTCTAACAAGGTGGTTCACATCTAAGGATCTAAAATCCTCTATCAAGGTAGTCTTTAATCGGACTTATCTCCTAACAGAGATTGAGATTCCCAACAAGATTTGTTCTGGTAAAGAATATTGTAAAACCTTAACTAGTCTGACCTTAACCGGTTTGGTTCCTATTCTGCAGATAGTTACTTGTGAGCTCCATCTCACCGTGGTTTTTCCCATTTGGGTTTCCACGTCAAAATATCTTGTGTTATGGTGTTTTTGCTTCTGTGGTTGAATGCATTATTATCTATTTGGTTTGCATGTGTATTAACCGGTTTGTCTGCTAAACTATTTTACCGGTTTACTAATAGTCTTGCAAAGTGTTTAAGTGTAGAGATTTTTGGCATACTAATTCACCCCCCCTCTTAGTATTCATCAGGTTTGGCTTTTGCCATTTTCATTTGAGGAGACAAATAGAATATCTTTGTGGGAGGTCTCCTTGCTTGTAGAGAATTCATCGGCAGCACATCCTAATCCTCTAGTACCCTTGGAATGTTTTTGTTTACTTAACATTTTGTCCAAGGCCTTAGTAATGCCATCATATTTCTTTCTCAGTTTAAGCTCATCTTGGAACTTATTCAGCTCTAATGTGAGCTTCACAATTTCATCCTTAAGAGCCTGACATTATTTTCCTTTAGTCTCCACCTCTAGTTGGAGATCCTCACATCTTCTCTCCTTAGCATCTAAGACTGATTTCAACTCACCAGTCAATCCTTTTGCTTTTTCTAGTTGAGATGTTAATATGCAGATGTTATCATTTGATTCTTTAAGGCATATTCTCAACCTACTGCATTCATCATGAACTGAATCCTTGTAATTTTAAAAATTCTTTCTAACACTTTGCAGTTCATCTAGTGCACTTACCAGTTCACTTTCAAGATCTACTTCAGCTTCATCTTCATCATCACTCCCAAACACATCTTATCAGTGGGATCTATCAGCCTTGTCACACTCTAATGTGTGTACATCACTTTCTATCTCTTGTGCCATGAAAAGATGAGTTTCCTCTTTATAAAAACTGCAGCAACTGATGGATATGTTGTCAACACTTCCACATGTGTCAAAATTGTTGTGCTTCATGCTTCCACAATCCAATTCAGCGGTGCATGGCTCATTTCCATAAAGCATCTTCAGTCTATCCCATAGACTCTTTATTGTTTTGCATCTGTCCACCTATGTGGAGACATCACCGGTGAGCCCACTGAATATAGCCTTCATGGCTTCTTCATTACATAACCATCTTCTTTCTTCTTTAGTGTCGATGGAGGGACATACATTCCTAGGGAGACCATTTACAGCTATCATCTAGACATCATAACCTAGGGAGGACAGGAAAACTTCCATTTTGCAACTCCAAATAGCATAGTTTGAACAATCAAATATCAGAGCAGGGATTGACACCAAAAAAACCATTGTGTCCTTAGGCCAGAATCTACCCAAGCTAGAGAAAGCTCATCTAGCTAGGAACTTAGGCTTTGATACCAATTGTTAGACATAATACACCACTAAGAGGGGGTGAATCAGTGGTTCTTAATATTTTACCCTTAACTAACTTATGTGTGTATACCGGTTATGGAATCTAACACAATGGAGACATACCAGTTAGTGAGGAGACCAACTCAAAACAATCACACACAAAGAGGCATCTCATAACACCAAGATGTACAAGGAAAACCCAAGATGGGAAAAACCTCGATGAGCAATGCTGCTGGAGTCTACTGCTCCAATCCAGCCTCACAATGAAACCACTGTTACAAAGTTTAGGGCACCAACTCAAGGAGCACCAACCCCTGACTTTAGGGCACCAACCCAAGGAGCACCAACCCCTACTTGATTTATGGGCTACAACCCAAAGGAGTACCAACCCCTATCTTTAGGGCACCAACCCAAGGAGCTACAACCCCTGCACCAAGCTATAACTCAGTGTTCACAATGTAAAATTCAATTACAAAAGTAGTTATCTAGCTACAAGTGGATCTTGTAACAACTAAATAAAATCTCCCCTACTGGTAAGGTATCTCCTCAGCCTTACTAGTTCTCTGCTCACTCTAAGTAAACCTTTACCAACTTAGTCACTATCCTGTTAGATCTTCTCTTCTTACTCACTGCTCTCTCTTCTCACTATTGCTGCTTACGGGTTCACCTTTCTCTTTGTCGATTCTCACTTCCTTTAGCTCTCTGCTACTCTCCACCAGTACTATACTTAGCCGGTTCTATGCCTACCTATTCTGTAGCTTCCTTCACCTTTTCTCTGCCGGTATGGATACTGTCGGTTCTACTCTCCTATCGGTTGAACACTTCATCCAAATTCTCCCTCTCTCTGAATCTCTTCTCAAATACTTGTTGAGCACTTGGTTGTTTTTCTCTTACGTGCAGAAGTAACACTTAGTCACTTTGCAATAGCATAATCTTCTTCCATTCAACAACACCATCTATCTCTTAGGCTCACATATTTATAACCCAGACTTCCTGCCAAAAACCAATTCAAACTTGGTGCCTTAAGGTTTTCTCCACTGATCATGAGACACGCCGAATCCAATCAAATCTGATCGGATCACAACTCAGAGATGTCTATCTATACATATCCACCATTTACGTGCCTTCCAGAACATGCCTTCCTTCTTCAGCAGCCTGCAATCAATCTTTCATCTTTGCTCAATCAATTCACCATAAATGGCCCAGCTGTCTCCTTCGCCTACTTCCATCCACACAATCAATTTGTCCTGGATCTTGAGCCACACAACTCTGCAACTCTACCTTGAACTTCGTAGTCACCATTAATGTCGGACCAATCACAACTACCTCATTGACCTTACTTCACCGACCTCTACATGTTTCATCCACCACTTCATCTTCACATGGCATCAGAGTCGATAACCACCTCATCACACTACTCTTTTGGTTTAGATTGGTCACCAACCACACACTCTACCGGTTCCTCTTTCCAGCTGGTTCTCTCATTCTATCGGTTGCCTCCTTATGTCTGCCTTATGCTGAACTGCTAGTGGAACACCTTGACCGGTTGTCAGATATGTCTATCTTGAGCATGCTTATTCCTACAAGGTGGGAAGACATCTACATCTGCACCTTGTCCATATTAGCGGTGAACATTCATACCAGTAAAACCTCTTGATGACACAAGTCATCAATTTTCACCAGACTCTATCTTTAGTCAAGTCAGATTCCTCTGTTTGCATCTACTCAGCCTTGCCTTCTCCTTGATCAGCTCGGACCTTATCTCAGTTGGTTTGTCTGAATGACAAACACATCACTCTTCTTCTATATCGACATCTCAACATGCCTTCTTTGTCAATCTAGTGCATACCCTGATCTTTGCATGCTCTAGAGGCTTCCTCATCTTTCACTTGTACAACCGGTCTTTGCATTCAATCACCTACCTATCTTAGGGAATCATTCTACCAGTATAAGTATAACATTACCAAGGGGATTATGCATCATCCACCTGACATATGTCATCCTACATAGAGAGGGAACATACTCTGTCAATCTATCACCTAGCTTGTGACAACTTCTTTAACCGGTGGGAGTCCTACTAGTTAACCTCACACTGACAATTTGGTGGCCTTCTCAAACTTCTCCTTTGGTGTTGATGTGAACAAAACAATATTCTACTAATTTAGCATTACCAATGCTCATCATGTAATCTCTTCATACTGGTTGTATGCAACACTATATCAATACCCTTTCTGCAGAGTGATCACTTTGCTGCACATCTAGCTTCTTCCTTCTGCAAGAGGGTGATCACCAGGTTGTCATCAATGACAACACATTAATTCTTCTCCCATACTGATCCATCTTCTATACCAGTTGACATCAAACTCTAATGCCAACAACCTCTTGTTCACTAGCTGACATCAGTGTCAATGATACCGATAACATCCTATACCGATTGACATCAATGACAACACAATGCCAACAAGTAGATCTAAGATTGGAATTTGGAAATTGAAAAATTGGGAAATGCACAAAATTAATTTAAATAAAAAATAGGGTCTTTTTAGTTAACCACTTAATTTTAAAATTTTAATTTGAAGGCAGATCTAAGCTTAGAATTTGGAAATTGAAAAAAATTGGGAAATGCCCAAAATTAATTTAAATTTAAAAATTAGGGTCTTTTTAATTGACCACTTAATTTTAAAATTTAAATTGGAAATTTAAATTTGACCTAAGATTGCAATTTTGAATTTAAATTGAAATTAGAAACCAAATTTGAAGAGGGAAATTCAAAATTTACAAAACCCACAAGCTCAATTTTTTTTAAAATTTTAAAAATTAGGGTTTTTGAAGTTAACCACTTAATTTTAGAAATTAATTATTAAATTTGTCTTGTAGATGAAATTTTGTATTATTAAAAAGAAAAGGTGCTTAGATTTGAAATAATTTATCCAAATTAAGCTATCCACAAGTTCAATTTTGGGTTGAAAAATTAGGGTTTTAGCAAAATTGATCTCTAAATTATTAAATTTACAAGAAATTGAAACTTGTAAATGTAAATTTTAATTTTAAATATAAAAAAAACTCATATCTGAGATCATAAATCAGAATTAAAGAAGGATTGGATTCACATCAGGTTCACCAAAATGTGGGAGCGAGAAAGCAAGATCGAGTGACTAGGACCTAATCCCACTCTTACCAACACATTGGGAATAGGAAAGAGCTTAGGGAGATAGATGAATTTAGCTACTTTTTGTGAGAAAGAGAGAGCCAAGGAATATCTCTTATGGTTTCTATTCCTTTTGTTGCAAATGAAGAGAAAAGCTAGGGTTTGCATGATCAACTAGACTAGGGGGTAAAGAATGAAGCACAAATGAACTTTAAATTGAACAAACTTGCAAATCTAAAATTGAGATACTGAAAGCATGAAAGGGGGAGGATTTTGGATGTGTACCTGATGCTACAAACTGAGACAAACTGACCAGGGTGCCATGCCACTGTCCCTGAGAATCTCATAGAAAGCTGTAATTGAAAGATTGCAAATTTGATGACCTAAAGCTACAACCTGTCAATTTTCACTACAAAGTGGAGAGACCATGGAACCATGCCACTTACTTGGGTAGGACCAAGGTGCCATGCCCCTATCCTAGGCAGATTAGGGCAAATCTGAAGATTCTAAACTCTTCCTGTGCCTTTTGCTGATCTGAAACTGCCTTTGGATGCCCGTTTCTACACTTGCAACTGAAAAGGGAAGGTTTGGGTGGCTATATAGGGTTTTTCCTAAGGTAAACCCTTGTGTTGATGGTTTCCACCTTGACAAATTGTCGATTTGTATAGTAAAATAGTGTGTGTGGGAATCTTGTGTGCATGAAGACCCTAGGATGAATGAAAACAATCTAGAGCAACCCTAAAGAGTAAACCCTAAATGCTTGTAATTGACAAAGTAAATTCTCTAAATCAATGATGCAAAGTGATCTAATGAATTAATGTAAATATTAAATTTTATGTAAAGAAGCTCATAAAAAGACATGAAAATAACATGAAATCATAAATCCCCAAGGGAGAGATATTGCCACTAGATCTCCTATTACTCTCCAATGTCTTCAAGGCTCCTAATTGATGATGGATTCTTTATGAAATCTTATTGGATTTTTTTGAATGTTGTTTAATGTTGCTGAAGACTCCACATAGGCTTCTCTTTCACTACCTAGAAGGCTCTGTGTGCCTGCTTTGCTCCTTTTCACCAAAAAATCCTTTTTCGTAGATAGATCTTAGATGCATTCAAATGAAGAAAGAGAGATCTTATGTATGAAACCCTAGATCTTAATTTAGACTTAATTTCATCTTTAGGCTGACCTAGGAATTGAATTTCCCACCAATCTTTTGGGGTTAAGCATTATAATATCATAAAATTGTGCTCCCGAAATTTCAGGAAAAAAGCCAAGGACCATGTGCACTTTTGCCACGGTCTAATCAACTATTCACCAAATTTTTAGGGCCATTACATATGATGATATTAGAGAGAATTCAAAAGTTACAACTGATTTCAAGGTGTTTTGATATTCAAAATCGGGCCATAAAGGTCAAAATAGGACATAATTAGGGTTTATGATTAAATGATTTATTGAAGGAATAAAATAAAAAGGGGCACACTTAGGGTAAAGGGCCCAATTTTATAATGTGGGGAGTGATGAAATATGGATTTAGATTTAATTAAATTAATTAATTAAATTCTTAAAGAGAAATAATAATGCAAGATGCAAACACACTAAGGCGGGTGCTAAACTAAGTGTGAAATTGTACCACCCTAGTAAGGGTGTACAATTTACGACACTACAATAGGACATCATACACCTCAAGATAAGAATGATAAAATGAAAATGATTTTTAAATGAAATAACAAATGCAAACCAAATCTTGCTTAGATTTGATAGTTCCTCAATTTTTATGTGCGCTCAATGAGGTCTTTGAATGCTCGATGTTACTCCATGATGTTTGATGCAAAATGATAATGGATAATGGATGAAAAATGGATGAAGTATGAGTTGAGTGATGATTCCATCAGATTAATGGTATGGTTGTAAAAAAGTGGATTAAATGGGTGGAAAAATGAGGGATTAAATAGGAGAGGAGAGGAGAGATAGGGGATCTCAAAATGCAACACTTGTCCTCAAGGAAGACAAGTGGTACTCCAAAGGGAGCCAAGTGGAAGAAGATTCCACACTTGCCCTCAAAGAGGAAAAGTGTCTAAAAGGGGAAAGACAAGTGTCCCAAAGGAGGGACACATGTCTTAGGAAATAATGACATATATCCTCAAGGACACATGTCTATTTGGGGAATAACCACCCAAATATAGGATATTTTCCAATATTTGGAAAATAGGGAGTATGCACATATGTGAGAGGGTAGGCTAGAAGGGATATGATAAGGTTGGTTAGGGAGGATAGGGTAGTTAGAACCCATAAGGATAGGGGTAGGTTAGATGGGGGTAGGGTTAGTTGGTTAGAATGTAGGAGACATGTGACTAATTTACACAATTATTTAGGAGAGAGGGTAATTAATTAATTAACGGGTTTAGAAAAGTGATCATTAATTAATCAAGAATTAATTAATGGGGATAGAAGAAAAGGGGATGTGAATTAAATAAACAAAGTTATTTCATTTAATAGAAGAATGGCTAAAAGGATTTAATTAATTAAGATGGTTCTAGATTGTTCGTTAATTAATTAACCAAGGCTATAGCATAGTTAATTAAATTAATTAGCTAGGAAAGGAAAATACAACAATTAATTAAATAATTTATAACTATTTAATTTAAAAACATTTGAGATAGAAAAATTTAATTAATTAGATTGATCAAATTTAGGTGTCTACGAATGGCCGTAATTTTTTTTGCCTCATTTGCTTGATGTGACTATTTTGAACATATTTTGACATTGACAATGGACATAAATTGATTGGTAGCTTGAATGTGATTATTTTGAACACATTTTGATATTAAGAAAGAAACTATTCTCCACATATTAAAATCAATTCTTGTCTATTGTGTATACACACACACACATAGGCATGCATATATACATATACATATATGCCCAATAGTGTTATTTTGTGTGGAGAATAGCCGCTTATTACCAATAATTGTCTATTTTCCACACAAAATAGCATGCCCATAAAAAACATGTGCATTGCCATACATGTATGGCTTGAAATGTGGTGTCTGTAATGTACAAAGCACATATGCATCACCATACAAAAAGTAGAAATCGTCAATGTGAAAAAGCCTAAATAGCACTTTGATCGCTAAAGAAACAACATCCCACTCATCTATCGGGAATTAATGTTCACATCGGACATATAAAATAATTATTTGTAAAGTTGGTTGTTGTTTGTTATATAGGTTATTGAATTAGTGGTACAAATATGTTGAGTTGTTAAAAAAATTGAACATATTGTGTAGGGGGAAAAGTGATACTAAACAAACCCTAATCCCACTCTCGCGTACACATTCTTGGAATACAAAAGATCCTAGGGAGGTAACACACTTTGGATACTTCTTGTGAGGAAGAGAGAGTGAAGGATTGCCTCTTAGGGTTTCTATTCTCTTGTTGTAAATGAGAGATAGGAGAGATCTGCAAAGTGTCGATTTGAATGATTTAACCTAGAATGCAAGTATACACAAGAAACCCTAATCTAGAAATATAGAACTAAGAACAATCGATATACTACTGAAAATTACAGATTAGGAGACAAATTTAGAGGTGCGCCTGTGCCATAAATCTGAGCCAAAATGTCTGGGATAGGAGTGCTACACCCTTGTCCTGATTCAAGAGACTGGAAGCTGTAACTGTCAGATAGAGATCTGAAGACTAAGACCTATTGCCCTACCAAAATCTGCCCAGATCTTGGAGGAACAGGGTTCCACGCCCCTATTCTGGGTAGGACCAAGGCACCATGTCCCTTTCCTAAGGGTTTCTATCCAAACTTAACCCTTAGAATAGTCTTTGTGTGATCTGCCAGTCTTGAAATTCGTAGCTACGCTTAGATCTTGAATTTGCACCTATAGCTGAAAAATAGAGTTTAAGGTGGCAATATAGGGTTTTGCCTTAGTCAAACCCCTGTTTTGGTGTTTTCCACCTCAACAGATAGGTGATTTATATAGTAAAATAGTGTGTGCAAGATCCTAGAATGAATGCAAACAATCTAGAGCAACCCTAAAGAGTAAATCCTAAATACTTGTAATTGACAAAGTAAATGCTCTAAATCAATGATGCAAAGTGATTTAAAGAATGAATGCAAATCAAATTTATGTAATGAAGCTCATATAAAGACATGGAAACAACATGATGATGAGCTTATAAGGCACTAAGAGGGAGGGTGAATTAGTGCAAGTAAAAACAAAACAAATCTGATTATGCACCTTAACAACTTGAAACTCAATAAGAAAATGATAAACACAATCACATATGAAATCAACCAATTGAATAATGGCCACATAACACAAAATATTTATATGTGGAAAAACCATGGTGGGAGTTAATACCCACAAGATAACTATCTACGGAATAGTGATCTTGACCAGTTAAGGTCTTACAATGAAAATGTTGTGTTAGGAGAAGACCCGATTAAGAGTCACTCGGCTAGGAGATTTACCTATGAGAACTATGAGGAGATTAATGATCTATTAGGATCAACCTCGTGTGAGGATTTACCACCCTTTTTGAGAGTTGCCTTATTAGTAGACTTAAAGATCTAAGGCTTGTTAGGACCTACCCAGTTAAGGGATTTAACTATTGTAACTATTAGAATAACAATAGTTAGAAGATCCCCCTTTAACACCTTTTGTGTCTGATAAGATCCACTTTAGAAGATTACAACATCACATACACTTCATCTCAGAACTCCTTTGATCACCGCACTATCTGAGATACAATATTTTCTAATGATTTCTCATACATTCAAGATCATACTCATTTCATAACTTCATCTCTCAACACACCTCTTAAATACATCATTAGGTTAGCTAGAACCTTGGAACAGTTCCCTACATTCAATGAATCTAGTGAATCTTTTAATACACTTTTTACATAAGTCATGCACCGACATAACTCATCAATTTTTGTGTCAGTTTACCGATTTAAGTGATTATCATCACTACCGATTAATTTTCTAACAACTTATCTGTTCTACCAATCAAAATTCTTTCACCTGATCAAATTTGCTTGTGTGGTAATGAATATATCTTCATCTGGTAGTCTTCAATTCTCTTGTAAAACTGCATCACTTCATCCTTCATGAATTTCACATACCGGTTGTCGGATTGTAACTCTATCTTCCATTTACCAGTTGAAGTCCTAATTACCAGTTCTAATGAAACTGTCTCTACTTACCGGTTAAATCTTATCGGTTGCACAGTAGGACTAAGATGACTTAGACACAGTTGTCATCAATGAAAACATACAAAAAAGTCATCATACAACATTGTAACCTCATACATGTACCGGTTGCATCAAACAAACAAACATTACAGGCTGAACAAATGATCAAATGGCAACATTCTCCCCCTTTGGCATTGATGGCAACACTCAGGATAAATTTTGTGAACTAAGTGTGCAAAACAAAAAGTGACAACTTATAGAATACATAGACTCATACTCCCCCTTAAAAATTGTTTCTATTTACACAAATGAAATCATTACTCCCCCTTAATAGTACATACAAAATTTTGACTCTTAAACTAATTCTACTCTCCCTTTGACAACAATGCCAAATAAAGAAGTATAACACATATATTACAACAAAATTTGTCATAAAAAACTGTATGTATATATAGAGATAAAAGATTTAAAGTCTTTATAATGCAATTCTTAAGAAAACATCATTGTAATGAAACTTTAACTGTTTAAGATCATTGTCCCAAGTTTCTAACAGTTTCTCGATAATCTCAACATGTGTCATTATCTATGCTACTAACTCCTCCATAGCATCGACTGTACTCATCTCAGGAGTAGCCAAAATTTTCCTTTGACTCTTTGAATGCTCTCTGAAGAATATCAACTTTTGGAAGTAGCTGAATCTGGAGTTCTTTCAGTGATCTTACCCATTTTGATTTCCCATATTCACAAAGTTCTAACTGATGTTGAAGATCAACAACCCTCCTACCAAAAGTAATCACTGAGTCCTATATCGGTGTGAATGTATCACTTAAGTTTTGTAACTCCTTCTCAGTATAATCTCTCTTCTTTCTCAAGTCAACACAAAATAGTGAAATTTGGGAAATGTTAGCCAAAATCTTACAACCAGTTTCCAATCCCGTCTTCAACAAGTCTCTATTTACTATTATGGAAACTTTACCTTTATCAATGTCAACCATTAACTATTCTACCCTTTTCTTCTTGTAATCCTTTTCAACAGTAATATATGCAGCTTCTTCAAAAGTTTTAAGTTGTTCACTGACATCAACAACTAACTGTCCGAGCTTATCCATCAGTGTGGCAAGGTTTTCAAGATCAGCCTCCACTAGGATACTTGACAAAATTTTAATAGTAGACTTCAAGGTCTCTGTTTCCTTTTGTTGTTCCTTTAACCTTTTCTTTTGTGCTCTTGATTGCATAGCCTGTGCAATTTCCATAAGTTGCGAGGAACTCAAATTATCCATGTCTATTGGACCTTTTATGCTAATTGAGTCATCATCATCATCCTTAGCTATTGATTTCTTCTTGTTCTCTCTATTTTCTTTTGCTCTTCTACCTTCTCTATTTTCTTCTCTTTCTTTGTCTTTCCTTCCTCTATTTTCTTCTCTTCCTCTATCTTTTCTTCCTCTGTGATGTTCCTGACTAGTGGCAAATTTTCAATGGTTTGTTCTATTATCGATTCTTCCTTATCAACTTTATCTTTTTGATTACCTTCAGTAGCAATATTTACATTTTTATTTACACTTACATTTACTGGTGCAGATCGAGTCTCTATTGACTGTGCAGTTACCCGTTGCTCAGTTGAACTTTTGTTTGCTTCTTTCTCTTCTCCTTTGTTTTCAACTTGTTCCTGCTAAGATTCAAACATATGTACATCAACTTCAAAAAATTCTATATTGTTAGTAGTATTAACAATAATATCAACATCACCGGTATCATCATCATCTTCTATATCTACCGGTTGAGTATCAATAGGGTCATCTTGTAAATATTTGTTATCTAGTTCAAAATCTGTAGCTTTAACACTTTTAGGAAAGTCTTCTGCCTTTAACCTAATAGTAGTATCATCCTAAATTTCTTCACTTTCTCCTCATCTTCATCAAGGATGAGGCCTAAATTCTTTTTCAATAAAATCTCAGTCTCCTTCTAGACTAATTCAGTCTCTCCAATAAGCATTCTTGTTAATCTTCTCTTTGATCTAAAAATTACTTTTCTATTATCCTTCACCTAATCAATTTCCTCTATGGTTTCTTCTGGTAGCAAGTGTTTAAGTGTATAATCAATAAATTCTTTATCAAGACTAATTGCTGCTTACCAACTTACATCAATGAAATTGTATAAAAAATCTAGTATTTGCCCTTGTAATTCAATGAGGGCTTTACTAAACTTATTCATACTAAAAATGATTGCATCTTCAATCTCCCTTTGTTGGCTTTTAGATAAATGAGTAAACAATAAATTCAATCCCTTGTAAATACCATAATCTTTAATGATTCTAACCATTCTTGCGAAAGAGTCTTCAAGTGTCAAAGTTTTCTTAGTTGTTTTACCTTTACCAGTAGTCTTCTGCTTCTTAGCACTTGCCCTTAGTGCTCTCTTGTCTTCTTCTAATTTTGTTTCTTCTACATCGGTTACCGGTTTATGATCTTTTTCTTTCTTTCTTTTACTGGTTTGGGCAGGCACACCATTAGGTTCAATAGGTTTACCTTTCCTTTAAAATTGAATTTTAGTAGGCTTCCCTCTTTGTGATTCAACAAGCTTCACCTTAGGTACTTTTGCCTTCTTCTTTTTCAGCTTCTTTGGCTACTCTGGTCTTACCGGTGGTGGTATCGGTTGGAACACTAGAAGTTCCACCATGTTTAGCCTCATGTTTGGCTCTTGCTGCAACTATTTGTTCCTTTGTGAATCCTGCCTGTTCAACAAAGGCCTCCACCTCTTTTCTGACTTTTGTAATTATCAGTCACTACAATTCAGAGTGCACTTGTAGTAGTTTCTCCTTGTAGGTTCCAAACCTCTCAACAGTGGTATCGACCGATTGAGCTAGCAAATGATCAACATAAGAAACAAGTAGATCTTTGTCCACTTCATAACCCATGGGCATTACCCATGTGGTCCTGGGAATTATTGCCTCCATCACGTATGTATCTATGTCTACCATAAAATAGATGGAGTCCTCATATCGATTGACTACTTCTATAGGTATGTATTCCCTAGCATGCATTTTCTTTTGAAATTTCTTGAAATAGCCCCAAGAAACATCATCAAAATTTTCTTTCAGCATCCTAATGTTTCTCTTTATCTGCAATAGGGCAGGTGTCCCGGTTATCCATTGTACATCACCAATACCGAGGAAATTTTTTTGAAAGCAAAAGAATAAACCCATGATAAGTTGTCCAAATTTGAATCTCATCTTTTTGTCCTTCTTGAATACTTCCAAATTTGCCATTAATTGGCTCCTTAGTGCTTCAGCCAAGTCATAATCGACATTCTCCTTAATCATCTGGTAAGCAGTGTGTATTGTTTTTGTCGATATTCTATTCATTCTGCTTGAATAGAAGATTCTATAGATGATCACCATTGACACAAATTTAACAACAAGGTCATTAATATTATTAACAACCATTTCTCTATCATCCCACCTTGATCCAATTAACTTCTCAACATCATTCTTTGGTACAGACCTAAGCAATGGTATCTCACCAATTGAGTGGAAACCGGTTATAGCATGAATTTCCTCCTTAGTGATTTTATGTGGTCAGTCCAAACACATAAATTGATCATGAATGCAACTCAAAACAAATTTGACTCTCATCATCAAAATCATCAATAAAATTGTTCGCATGATGAAACACTTTATCGACAACACTTCTAAACTGTTCTTTCAATCTTCCCTGTTCATCACACAGAGATATGTATTGCTCATAAATAACTCAAACTCCCAAGTCTTCAAGTTTGCAGTGATAAAAGGATCTTACATCCTCTACATGCAGAACTCCATTCAGTACATCGAATAGGGCACCAACAGGGTCAATTTCCTCTGACTTATATGGATGTCATTTGAATTTTGGTCTTGTCCTCTCAGTCACATCGACTAGGTGAGGTGTATTCATTATAAATATGCAAATCACCAAGAAAAGAGAAATATTTCACAGATAAATACCTCTTATGATTTGGTACTAGGGTTTCCAACCTTCAAAACCTTAAATACTCGATCACTGATTCAAACTTCTCCTTGATCATCTCAGATTGCTGGAAAATGGTCTGAATGCTGCTAGCACAAACTTTTCTCTGCTCTGCTTGCTCACCAAATGAAACTCTAAAAGTTCTTTTTATTCACCTTCTAACTACTACAATAAATGTTCTTTACCAGCAAAACCTTAAAACACCTTAAAGACACTCTAAAACATATTATTGGTTGACAAAACTAAAATATATTTACCAGTTAACATTCCAAAAGATTTCAAAAACATCAAAATGCATTAGAATATATAGATTCAACTTACAGTACATCATCTAGGGGTTCTTTTCAAGATTTGACAATATGCACACCCCAAGTTGTAAAAAAAAACTCAGTTTGTTGGTGAAGAATTCTCCACACCCGGTGAAGAATTGGAATCCCTAGATGTTTTATCCTCACTCTTCTTCTTCCAAACCTTATTCATTTCAGCTCTAGTCTCTGTTGGCATTTGATCATTTAGTCAACCGGTAATGTAATGTATTG
This sequence comes from Cryptomeria japonica, assembly GCF_030272615.1. Classification (NCBI taxonomy): domain Eukaryota; kingdom Viridiplantae; phylum Streptophyta; class Pinopsida; order Cupressales; family Cupressaceae; genus Cryptomeria; species Cryptomeria japonica. The sequence goes on from NC_081415.1 coordinate 345,113,395, forward strand.
CTTGATGCAAGTGCTACTTGTCTGTAGATGAAAAGAGGTTAGATTGGTGAGTGATGACTATTTTGCATGTTGTCATTGATGGAAACTATGTTTTCTAAGTCCTCCATGTCATACAATGCAACTGGTAAGACTTAAGCGGCAAACAAAGACAATTTTATCGGAACCGGTAATTAGGTTCTCAACTCGTAAATGACAAATAGAGTTTCAAACCAACAACCGGTACATGAAATCTATGAAGGATGCATGGATGCAGTTTTGCAAGAGAATCAAAGAATACCAGATGAAGTTGTATTCATGACCACACTAGCATATTTGATGAGATGTAGGGATTTTGTTTTATAGAACAATTATGATGGTAGAGACTTAACCTGTAGTGATGAAAATCACTAAGATTGGTAAAAAACAAAGATTCGGATTAGTTATGTTAGTGGCCAACCTAACTAAAGTGTACATTGCAAGGTTTTCTAGATTCATTTAACCTAGGGAACTGATCCAAGGTTATAGCCGACCTAATGACATTTTAAAATATGTGATGAAGTATGAAGGCAATGATGATGAAGAATCAATATGAATGAATGAATCCGTGAGATAGTTAGTGACTATTTCATTTTAGAGAGTACGGTGATCAGAGAAGTTTAGAGGTGATGTATATGTGTTGATGTAATGTTCTGAAATAGATCTTATCAGACATTTTTGATGTTATACTAATATCATTTAAATCTATTATTATCCTATCAGTTACAATAGCTAAATTCCTTAACCAAGTAGGTCCTAACAGGCCTTAGATCTTTAAGTCCCCTAACAAGGAAGCTCTCAATAGAGTGTTAAATCCTCACAAGGTTGATAGGAAAATCCCCTAACTAAGTGACTCTTAACCGGGTCTGCTCCTAATAGGGATTTTTAATTGTAAGACCTTAATCACTCAAGATTACTATTCTGCAGATAGTGGATCTTGTGGGTACTTACTCCCACTATGTTTTTTCCCATTTGGGTTTTCCACATATAATTTCTTGTGTCATGGGGTGATTTCATACTTGGTGTTATTTATTTTATGCCTATTGAGTTTTAAGTTAGTAAAGTTATTAATCATATTTGCATTGTTTTTACTTGCACTGATACACCCCCCCCTCTCAGTGCCTTATAAGTTCATCAGTCTCTTCAACAATGTTGAATTTAATATTTCCTTTCCAATCTACAGATTGATTTACTAGTTGGTTCTTCAGTGTTCTACAAAACTTAGCAATGTGTCCCAATTTGTGATAGTGATAGCAAGCCATTCCTAATGCTATCCAAGGTCATGCATTGTTTTTACCCATCCTTCTTTTGCAGTCCATAGCCACATGTCCATAATTGTGATAGATTTTGTAGATTACATTTATTCTTTTCTCCATATCATAGGGACTAAACCAGTTAGGATAAGGTCTTTTCTAGTTTGTGTTTCTCCGGTTATCAACATTTCTTCTCCAATCACGAACAAGTCTTGTGCTCATGTGAGGTGTTGGGTTGTTTGCTCCATATTTTCTTTCAACTGATCTATTCCCATACATATTGCATTTATAGCAATAACCTTCAAATCTTCTAGGCACATATCTATTGTTATGTCTATAACCAATGTTTACATTAGATCTGCTTCTACAAACATTAGCAGTATGTCCCAATTTATGACACTTAAAACAAACATGTTTATAAACTTTCTTACCAGTAGATTTCTAGATCTTACGTGCTCATTTACCTTCATGAAATTTGTTCTTGGTATTGGAAGGTTCACCTTTCTCAAATGTAGAGTAGCCTAGTCTGGTTGTGTCTCTATTTGTCCTTTAAGATTGTATCTTCTCATCAAGAATTGAGGAACATTTATTGAATTTTGTAAGCTTCTCCTTGTTTCATCAAGTTCCTTGGTAAGGTCTTCATTCCTTTTCATGAGGGTCTATCTAAGAGACATATCCATGTCTAAACATACTTGTATTTCTTCCTTTTCTTCCTTTTCCTCATGCCAATGCTCATACAAGGTAGCATTTTCTTGTTTAATATTAAAGATTTCATGCTCTTTATCTCTGATTTGATCTTCAGCTTTTCTTGTAGCCTCTAGCTCCTGACTCATTCGGATTGTTAATGCTTCAAGTTATCTTATTAGGTTAGCCTTTTCACCATTTAGCTTCTCCACTTCTTCAACTAGTGCATCAATATTTTCTTCATCTAGTGAGGAGATTTCAAAGACTTCTAACAATTTTTCAACAAGTTCCTTCCTCTTAGAAACTGAGTACCTAAATTTCTCTCTCAATGTTTCCAGCTCTTCCTTAGTTTCATCAAGCTCTTTGGCCATCTCTCTATAGGTCATTCCTTCCCCCAATTCTTCCTTAGCATTAGAGATCCCTTCCAAGTGGTTAATCCTTAAGGAAGTTAGGTTCTAATACCAATTGATGAACTCATAAGGCACTAAGAGGGGGGGGGGGGTGAATTAGTGTAAGTAAAAACAACACAAATCTGATTATGCACCTTAACAACTTGAAACTCAATAAGTAAATGATAAACACAATCACATATGCAATAAACCAATAGAATAATGGCCACATAAAATAAGAGATTTATACATGGAAAACCCAAATGGGAATAAACACGGTGGGAGTTAATACCCACAAGATAACTATCTGCAGAATAGCGATCTTGACTGGTTAAGGTCTTACAATGAAAATGCCATGTTAGGAGTAGACCCGATTAAGAGTCACCCAGTTAGGGAATTTACCTATTATCCATGTGAGGAGCTTAATGATCTATTAGGATCAACCTCATGTGAGGATTTACCACCCTTTTTGAGAGCTACCCTGTTAGGGGAATTAAAGATCTAAGGCCTATTAGGACCTACCCGGTTAAGGGATTTAACTGCTATAACAATTAGAATAACAACAGAGAGAAGATCCTCCTTTAACACCTTCTATGTCTGATAAGATCCACTTCTAAACATTACAACATCACATACACTTCATCTCATAACTGCTCTGATCACCGCACTATCTGAGATACAATATTCGCTAATTATTTCTCACACATTCAAGCCCATACTCATTTCATAACTTCATCTCTCAACACGCCTCTTAAAAACATCATTAGGTCAGCTAGAACCTTAGAACAATTCCCTAGGTTCAATGAATCTAATCAATCTAGCAATACACTTTTTACATAAGTCGTGCATTGACATAACTCATCAATTTTTTTGTCGGTTTACCGATTTAAGGGATTATCTTCACTACCGGTTAAGTTTCTAACAACTTATTTGTTCTACCAATCAAAATTATTTCACCCGATCAAATTTTCTTGTGCGATCATGAATATATCTTCATCTAGTAGTCTTCAACGCTCCTGCAAAACTGCATCACTTCATCCTTCATGAATTTCATGTATCGGTTGTCAGATTGTAACTCTATCTACCATTTATTGGTTGAAGTCCTAATTACCGATTCTGATGAAACTATCTTTGTTTACCGGCTAAATATTATCAGTTGTAGAGTAGGACTAAGAGGACTTAGACACATAGTTTCCATCAATGATAACATACAAAATAGTCATCATACAACATTCTAACCTCATACATGTACTGGTTGCATCAAGCAAACAAACATTACTAGTTGAACAAATGATCAAACACCAACACATGAAACCATACCCAACCCCAGGGGAGAGGTACAAGCCAATCTTTAGTCGGTGATCTCCTATTGCTTTCCTACATCTTCAAAAGCCCCCAATTGATGAAAGAATTCTTGATGAATGCTTGATAGGTGTTGAATTTTGTTGAATACTCTAAAAGATCTGCTCTTTCACTACATAGAAGGCTCCTTGTGTTCGCTTTGTTAAAAACTCCTGTAGATTAGATTCCTTTCTTAATTTCATCTTTAGGCTGACGTACGATTTGAATTTCTTGGCAATTTCTTGAGGTTAAGCATTATAATATCATAGAATTATGCTCCCGAAATTTTGGGAAAAATGTCGGGGACCAGGTGCAAAGTGCACCCAGTCTAACCAAATTTTCACCAAATTCAGGACCATTAGATATGATCATATTAGAGTGAATCCCAAAGTTACAACTGATTTTAAGATGTTTTGATATGCGAAATTGGCCCTTAAAGGTCGAAATAGGACATAATAAGGGTTTATGATTTAATAATTTATTGAAAGAATAAAATGAAAAGGGGCACGCTTAGGGTAAAGGGACCAACTTTATAATGTGTGAAGTGATGAAATATGAATTTGATTTAATCAAATTAATTGATTAAATTCTTAAAGGAGACTAGAAATGCAGGATGCAAAAACACACTAAGGCGGGTGCTAAACCAAGCATGGAATTGCACCACCCTAGCAAGGGTGTATAATTTATGATGCTACATTTATCCCCTACTTTAGTGGTCATATAAAACTACGTGCATATGCAAGCTAAAGTACAAAAAAGTAAACATCATTTGAAAAAAGGATATATCCATAAGTTGTCGGATGAAGCCCCCAATGGTATCCGTAGTACAACAGTTAGGAACTACACCCTACAAAACCACATGTTAGATAACAAAATCACCTAATTCTTTCTAAGGAAGGTGATGAAATTTGTGGGTAGCTATACACCCCCTTATTTTGGCTTACTTATTAGTGAGGTGAAATAGGGTATCATGTTTACCACAACGAGTTGTGATGAAGACCTTGATGAAGCATGTTCACAACAAGGCTCGATTGTACATCCAAGCACTTTATGAAACAATTGTGGAGAAAGAGAACAAATTCACAATTTTGACGCTACCGATGGCATGAAAATTGGAGCTCCCTAGCTTGAAATTTATGATAGATTAAGTGAAAAGAGAGAAATTGGGGTTTTTAACTTAAAATCATAAAATGAAAAAGTGCATACCTCATAAATATGAAAGTGACACTTTCATTTGTCACTTTTTGAGTTCTGGCACTATTCATTATAGAGGAGCCTACACATCAGCAAACATTCCTCAACGTTGACCCAAGAGACCAACATAGATGGATATCCTACGCTAGGCCATGTTGATTGGAAGACCGCTCGACGTGGTGAGTTGACCTTTCATTGACTCTCTATTAACTTTTTTTGTTTGCATTAGTTTTCATGTCGATGATGTTAGCATCAAGATCATGCACATGCCCCCCTATCTGGGCACCATGGTCTCCTAGGGCGCCTTGGTCCTCCCTAGGTGCCTTGGTCCCATAGGGTCACCCTGGTCCTCTCAGGGCACTCTGGTCCCATAGGGGCACCCTTTTCCACCCAGGGCACCCTAGTCCCTACTCGGAGTGATCGAGGGTTGCACGGGATCAGGCATCTGATGTATAGAATAGATGCGATGATGTTTTCAATTACATTATGATGATCAATGAGTGATTAATGATGATTGGATGGTTTCATTTTGAATATTCTTCCCTACATAAGATAGCACACTATCGACAATACCTTTCGAAGACTCCAGAGTCATATTCCAAGGCTTTCACCAGAGGACAGGGAGTTGCTACATTCAGTAGGTTTATGGCATGTGATAACCATGCCTCCTATCAAGTTCCACCATGCGATGTTTATGGCCTTGATGGAGAGATGGGATGTAGATACCTCCACCTTTCTTCTACTCATGGGGGAGATGATAGTCACTCTTGAGGATGAGTATCACATACTTCATCTTCCCATCAGGAGAGAGACGGTGAGATACCAAGCCGATAGCACTACTGCTGACTACAAGAGGGAGCAGATATATTACATCAGGAGAGAGATTCTCGATGAGACAAAGGGTCACATTATGATCAGTTGGCTTTTATATCCCATCGGTGAGGTTCCACTACTGAGACGGTTGATGATTGCTACCGTTTCATTAGTTGTGTGCCCTAATGGGTGTGACGCACACATGCATGGAGATCTTTCTTATGCAGTGAGATCCATGAAGAGACATCAGAGGGTATTCTTCTAGGGGTGGAGCATGTTATCCCACCTCTATCATGACCTAGGAGAGTACATTTTTGGATAGGGATGCAACCTGATGACCTGCACACAACTATAGATTTGAATACTTAAGCACATCACATGCACTAGACCTATTGGGGTTCCTATTAAATAGGTTCCAGAGCAACCTAGGGTGTTTTCATATCCTCTTACCCATGAGGGGTAGTTCATAGATCTACTATACTAGAGAGTGACCTCTTCTAGATTGACAACAGAGGTTATCAGATAGAAACCCTACCTCAAGATGTATATGTAGGCAAGTATACATAGGTAGTTGTTTTGCATACAGAGGACCATCTACTAGAGAAATAATATAGCCACATTGTAGTCCCATTCTACTTTGACCAAGTTTGGCGACAGTTTGAGTTTGAGTAGTGTGTCCCTATAGATGTGCCTATCTACATCCGACACTTACATGCGACTCTTAGGCCAAGATTCATTCTGAGACCTACCAATGATGATATGGATATCACAAATTTAGATGGGTCAGATTAGGATATTGTGACCAACTATAGAGATGATGTGGGCACACACCAGCAGTACATCACATGGTGGGGTAGGACATATCCTGCAACTATCTTTCTAGTAGACTTCCCCAGAGGGAACCCTGGACCATGCAAACACATGGGTGATGAGGAGGACCCTAATACATTCGAGGACCTTGGTGAGGAGGACACATATGATCAAGATGATGATGCAGGACATCAAGGGGCTAGTGGTGCAGGAGAGGGAGATCATGATGGTGATGATGAGGGGGGTGGAGAGGAGGATGAGGAAGATGAGGAGGATGATGAGGATGAGGAGGAGGAGGAGGAGGAGGAGGAGGAGGAGGAGGAGGAGGAGGTTGAAGAGGATGAGTCAAATGCATCTCCACATCACTTTGAGGATGACACCATAACCTTAGATCCATTGAGCATTCCATCACAAGGGGAGAAAGACCCTATCAGGGGTCTCGATTCTAGTCCCCACCATCCCGTGCCCACTGTGCAAAGGCAGTATGAGTGCAGAGAGCCTAGTGGGTCTTTTTCATGAGGTATCTTTCCATGACCCCTATTAGTGAGAGGGTGATATAGGTAAGGTGATCATTGATTATTCAATTTATGCATATTTAATTACTTAGTTTGATGATATAGAATTTTACTGATGAAAACCTCTTTCTATCTCTATAGTTGGTGTCTAGGAGTGGTGCTCCCTTATCCAGAATGTAGTGGTAGACATCATCACAACTGCACACATTCCTAGCTCCTTGCAGATAGTGCATAGAACACAAAGGAGTGTTGGGCAGCATGAGGACCTATTCACCCCTTTCCAGGTGGAGTTAGAGGTCTAAAGAGAGAGGGAGAGTAACTTGTCAAAGAGGTTGTAGTGGACATAGCATGATCTAGCAGCGGCTCAAGAAGAGGCAACCACATGTCGTAGGATGATGATGGAGAGGGAGCATAGGATCTCCTCGCAGAGTCACTCATGCTCCACATCACGATACAAACCCATGGGTCCACCCCCATGGCTAGATCAAGAGGGGACGTCTAGTCACCATCCTCCAATTGCTAGTCCTAGGGATAGGAGATGACTATGTGACATTTTTTGATGTATAGTGATATAAATGTTATGACATTCATCGATATATATATATATATATATATATATATATATATATGTTTTATCTCAAACATGTTATTTTAATTATTGAAACAATGTATGCATTACTTTGATTAAAAGTAACATATTTGGGAATGAACATGTATGTCTAATCCAATTTCCATGTGATTGATTTCTCAATGCTTCATGGTTAAATTGATACATGTGTGATTTAATTAAATAACTAAGTATTTAATAAAATGCTACCTTGGTGATGTAGAAGAAAAATGTGTTAAGCTTAAGAACTATATGACTAATGTGATTTAATTAACTCTAATTAAACACAACATGATATAATCCTACTTAACACATAAAAAATTGTATAACATGATAGCACATATAAAATGTAAATCTATTATAATTTACACATATGAATCAAAGATAAACCATAAAGTGAAGAAACATGCTTGTCAAGAATGAAGTAATGTATGTCATGCCCAAACTTTTGGGCACGAACGGAATAATTTTTTTTTTAAAGGAACAACCTAATAACATTTAATTCGCTAATATGAAACGTACTAACAAGTTTTGTCTTAACTATGTTTTGAGTTAACTCTAACCACTAACTCAAGTAAGAAAAAATAATTTAAATTAAATGCGGAATATTAACTCTCCAAATGAATTTATTATTATCTCATCAATTAATAAATAATAAAATCATTTAAGCAAAAATCTCTAATTAAATTGACAAGAGATATTATCAATCTCAATTTATCTTTTAACCGCTGTAGGAATTAATTAAATTATCTCTAGCACTTAGATTTTTAAAACACCTATATTTCAATTTAGCAATAATTATAATGTGTATTAAATCTGACTAAAGGGCTAAATAAATCCATATTATATTTTGCCCTATAAAGTTTATTCTCGTCAAGCCTAAATATAGGTGAACTTCTATAATTCCCCTATCGCCAAAGAACTTTACAAAAATCATTATAATTTTCTAAAATATAACGCTTCAAGAGAATTAAAATTTAAAACATCATATTTAAATGTATATATAAACGTATATAAAATATGAATGTATAATTAATTAATTAAACTATAATCAGATTTATACATTCATATATACGACTATACATATCTATATATAAAATTATATATATAAATAGATATATATATCCAACACATATCCTTTTGTTTAAAGTTTTTAAACTTTAAAATATTCATGAACCCTAAAATTTTAATGTTATAAATAAAGGAAATTACCCTAACCTTTTCTTTTATTCTTTTTATAATTTCAAAATACCCTAACCCATAACGAGTTAGGGCTTCATATTTTTTTTGTGTTGCAGGAAGGAAGCCAAGGCATGGAGGAGGGTATGTATTGCAGGTAGCGGTGAAGGGTTTTGTGCTTAGAGCGGCAGAGGGTTTTGTGTTTAGAGCGGCGGTGGTGATTGTGGGGGGCGGGGGGGTGCAGGGATGACCGCAGCTGTTCTTGTGGGTCGCGACAGCCACGACTGTGCCGTTGCTATGGGGTGCCACCCATAGTGGCGGGTCAAAGCCTCCCCGACTGTGGGTTGTGGTCGCCACCCACAGCACAGGGGGGCCGAAGCTCCCCCATTTACTTATTATACCTTTACTAAGCAAATATGATACCTTTACTAGGCAAATATAATTTTATTTATTTTTGAATCCTTTAAACAGATTAGTCAAAAATTTCAGATTTAAAACAATGTATTTTCTGGGTTTTTTTTTTTAATAACTTATTCCTAAAATCAAAGATAGACTATTTAACTTTAGATTTATTTTCTGCATATAAGTAAATGATAGAATTAAATAAATTTAAACAACAACTATATTTAGACTAGAAAGCATTGAAATAAATCTTAGAAATAGACATGTTAATTTTTAGAGTTATTTTCTGCAATTAAATAAAAGGGAAAATGACAGAATTTAATAAACAATATTTGCATTTCCATAAATAGGACTAAATGTTTTATTTCCAGCTTACTAACATACATGCTTTCTACTTTACTCATTTCCCATTTTTCCAATATGCATAAGGAGATAAAATGAACCTTTATTTTCAAAACTAACATACATACTACAAATATTATTTCAGTAACTATAGGGACCTTAATCCAAGATAAACATTTCATTTTTTTATTTTTTTTGCAACAAAATAATACTTAATAAAATTAATGCATTTCTTTAAAGTGTGTTTAAAATACAATATAGCCAATAATACAAATGGGTGATATACCCAACTAGTCTCTCTTTTCTATTAAATGAGGACTTTGATTAAAATAGATACAGTTTCTTTTTAAGGTAAATACAACATGCAACTTTTTATTTACATTCCTGCAAATGAAAATATAGCATCCCTTTTCTTATTCTTTTTCTACAACCCAAATAAAAACAACTCCTAGATTGACTTTTTCCTTCCATTCCAAGTAACCTGCAATTAAATCATAAGGCTTGACCATGGAGTGCTCACCTCCCAGCCTAGGCTTACTAGAAGCCACCCCCGAGCTTGGAGAACCAAGCCCTAGACAGGTTACAAACATGCAAACACAAAAAGCAAGGGAAAAACATACAACAACACTTTCCCAACCAAGGCTACACTTCATCACAAAATGTGATGATTTTACATGGGTGGTAGTGGACCAAATACCCTAAGGAGACTGCAAGAATGGTAGATCACAAGCCCACCTCATGGAAAATAGAGATATATCACAAGTTCATTAACCCCACATCCTTATGCCTCCCAAGGCATTCAAGCCATACATTCTCCCCTTATGACCACCAAATGCATAAACCAGGTCATGCAGCAAGGGTCACATATACACCCCTTGAGTTTGCTCTCAAAAGTGAGTCTCTCACTCGAGGGTTGTCAAACTCCTACCACCCGCAAGACCATCCTACTCTCCCAAGAGTAGAAGACCTTGGTTACTCCCAAATCACGGAAAATGCACAAAAGAATAAAAGAAAGGTCGCATAATATTTTTTTTACAAAAGAAATTACAAGACAACAACTTTTTCATTCAAACAATCTTTCCAACATCAACATGCAACTTAAAAAGAAACAAAAGAAGAAGATGAACCAACCTTCAATCTGCCCAAAGGTTTGCTAGAACTAGTTTGAGGATGAGCAGCCCAAATCCACAAATCTTCCTTCTACACTTAGCCAAAATTCTGTCCCAAAATTGTATTTCTCAAAATTGCATAGTCTCTAAAAATGGAGAGTGGTGATTACCCACAAAATCTCTCATTCTTGCCTAAAAAGACCTCAGTGAGAGTTCTCATAGGTTTCTAAAACTGAAAAAGGAAAAAGTACGAAAAAGTGGAAAAGGATCTCTCATCAAAAAGGAAGGTTGTCTAACCTAGATGGCACCTTCTAATTTCAATTTTCGCTCACCTTAAGAAACCCACTTTTTGAGGTGACTAAACAGTCACATGGGAGTAGACACATGCCTAAAAATACTCCTAACCCATAGGTATACCTTATGGACTTTAGGAAACACCTTTAAACTACCCCTAGGAGTCCATTTGACCCCTTATAAACCTATCTGAAGTTAAAATTTTGGGTCAAACCCGTGTTTTCCACTCCAAAGACTCTCTACCCAAGGAAAATTTTAGAGCCACATTCCAATGTTTGAAAAACCTATAGTTGAACAACTCCCTCCAAGAGACAGGCCAAAAATCAAGACATAAATCAACACATGTGTCAAGTGACACAATAAAATACTTTACAAAATTACACATGAAATTTGTCTCTTGTTGGATTTACAAAAATTAATAATTCAATTTAACACACATGCAACATTTACTTTCACAAATAAAACATGATACATACGAGGTGTTGTCTCTCCAAATAGACAACCCCTGGCTTCATGAATGTACATGGGTCTAGGTTTGGTTCTCCATAATGTTTCCATGGTCACATGGATAATTTTCCTTCATCTCAATTACACATTAGTAATTCCAATAACCTCATATAATATTAAACGCATGAATAAGAATACACATCAAACACTCTACATACAATTTACATTTAAACAAATCGATATATCTTATATCCAAATAAATCTACATAAGCAATTATCATAATCCACATAATTCTGATCCATACATAAAACATGCATCCTATTTCTATCATCATAGTAAAGTCCTGCAATTCCAATAATGACATACATCATCACAAAGTAATCCTATTCTAGAATCATATAGAGTTCTATATTTATAATGCATAGAAATGAAGCATCAATATATATCAATGTTATCCAAATCATGGAATCATATAAGTTCCAAATCCATAATGCATAAAAATAAAGCATCCATAATAGTCTCAACATGAAAAATACTAAAATGCTAGGATGAGTCAGGGTAGGGCCTCACACCCTCCCCCTCTAGGCATGAACTTCCTCCTGGAGTTCATAAAAAAGATGGGGGTACTGTGATCTCATACGTGTTGCGTCCTCCCATGAAGCCATAACATCATCACAGCAATCCCACTGGACCCTAACCTAGTCCATCTCTTGACCTTGAAGGGCCAATGTCCGGCATGCCAAAATGCAAATGGGCTCCAAAGCTAGTTGGCCATCCGACTCCACCTGCAAGGCATCCCAATCTAAAATATGAGACTCATCATAGATATACTTCCTCAAAACCGATACATGAAACACATTGTGGATGCGTGATAGGCTAGGTGGCAATGCTAAATGGTAGGCAACTGGTCCTATCCTCTCAAGGATCTCAAAAGGTCCTACAAAGCAAGGTGCGAGCTTAGAACCCTTTCCATAATGGATTGGACTTTTATGCGGTCGCACTCTCAAGAAGACTCTGTCTCCAACCAAGTAGCTATGATCTATCCTCTTCGCATCTGCATACTTCTTCTATTTATCATGTGCCTCTCTAAGATGTTGCCTAATCAAATTCCCCTGTTGCTCCATATCCCGAACTATCTCAGGACCAATAGCAACTCTTTCCTCTACGCGGTCCCAACTCAATGGTGTCCTACAAGGCCTGTCGTATAATGCCTGATAGGGTGGCATTCCCAACGAAGTGTGATGCCCATTGTTATAGGAAAACTCCACTAAGGGAAGGTACTCTTCTCATCTGGTCTGATGATCCATGACGTACATGCGAAGCACATCCTCTAACACCTAGTTAACCCTCTCTATCTGACCATCCATTTCTAGATGATAGGCTATACTAAAATTGAGCTTGGTGCCCATAGCTACCTATAATGCCTTCCAAAAGGAAGAAGTGAAGAGGGAATCCCTATTAGAAATAATCTTGCGTGGAACACCATGAAGTCTGACAATGTCTAGTAAGAACACTTGTGCTACTGCTGGTGCTGTGAAGGTAGTTTGAACTGGTGAAAAGTGGGCCACTTTGGTCAACTTGTCAACTATCACCAAGATGGCATCATGGTGACGAGATGACATAGTGAGACCAATGATGAAATCCATGGATATAGTATCCCACTTCCACTCTGGTATAGCATGAGACTGGAGCAACCCACTTGGATGGTGGTGCTCCGCCTTGACTCTTTGACACTCAAGGCATCGGGCTACTAACTCAGCAATGAGCTGCTGCATTCCTGGCCAATAATATAATTGTCTCAAGTCAGCATGCATCTTCTTAACTCCAAGATGTGCTGCATAAGGAGCTCTATGAGCCTTCATGACAATGAACTCTCACAATCCACTGGAAGAGGGTACATAGATGCGCCCTCTATGGCGTAATAGCCCATCAGACTCTAAGGAATAATCCACGTATTTCCCTTCTAGAGTTTCTTGAGATCGTATCACCTAACAAACCTCTAAATACCATCCATCCTCTGGCAACTGCTGTAATATACGATCTCTCAGATTTGTGCCCATAGATATGGTGTATACCTCGTGACGTCACCTACTCAAAGCATCTGCAACTACGTTTCCTTTCCCTTTGATGTAGTGAATGTCAAAATCATACTCGCACAAGAACTCCATCCATCTCCTCTAACGTGCATTAAGGTTTGACTGAGTGAATATGTACTGAAGACTCTGATGGTCTGAATGTAGCTCAAAATGATGACCTAAGAGGAAGTGTCTCCACCTCACAAGTGCATGCATTACTACTGCAAGATCAAGGTCATGAATAGGGTAGTTAAGCTCATGAGTCTTAAGTTTCCTAGACTCAAAAGCTATAGCCCTACCATCTTGCATAAGGACTGCTCCTAAACCCTCTAGGGAAGCATCTATGCAAACCATGAAGTCAGCTAAGGGATCTGGTACTACAAGGATAGGTGCACAAGTAAGTGCCTTTTTGAGTTCCTGAAAGACCCTCTCGCACTTCTCTGTCCACTCAAATTTCTTCCCTTTATTCTGAAGAGAAGTAATAGGATGTGCGACTCTAGAGAATCCCTCAACAAAGCATCAGTAATAACCTGCTAAGCCCATGAAGCTCCTAACCTTTGTCACACTGGTTGGCGTTGGCCAATTCATAATAGCTCTGATCTTGGATGGGTCTACTGAGATCCTATCACTGGAAATAACGTGTCCAAGGTACTTGAACTCTGAACGAAAGAAAGCACACTTTGACAAACTGCCATACAACTGATTGTCCCTCAAACACTACAAGACCTACCTCAAGTGCTCCTCATGCTCCTTCCCATTCTGAGAATATATCAATTTGTCATCGAGGAACACAACCAAAAAGCGGTCAAGAAATGTGTGGAATACCCCATTCATGAGGCTCATGAAAATAGTTGGAGCATTTGTAAGACCGAATGGAACCACGATGAACTCATAGTGGCCATATCTAGTGCAAAATGCGGTCTTGTGGTTATCACTTTCCACTATTCTCAACTGATGGTATCCTGACTTCAGATGAATTTTGGAAAATACTTTGGCACCCTAAATTTGGTCGAATAAATCATCAATCCTGGGTAAGGGATATCGGTTCTTGATGGTTACTTTGTTCAACTGACGATAATCCATGCATAACCGAAGAGATCCATCCTTCTTCTTCACGAAGATGACTGGTGCACCCCATGAGGATACGCTAGGATGTATGTGACCCTTCTCTAGGAGTTCCTCAAGCTACATCTTGAGCTCATTAAGCTCACTTGTGGTCATCCTATAAGGTGCTCTTGAAACTGGCTTAGCTCCTGGTACAAGGTCTATATGAAAGTCAATCTCTCTACGAGGCGCAATTCCAGGTAGCTCTGAAGGAAACACGTCTGAATATCCCTTAAGGATAGGATGATCATCAATCGATGTTTCCTTTTCATCCTCTTCCTCTCTAGCACTGATGGTGATGGAAAATAGATGACATCCCTTTCGCATGCTCCGCTTAAGCTGCATTGCAGAAATCATACGAAGAGACACAGGTCTCTGAATCCCAGTGATTATTATGGGCAAACCCTGATCATCCTCACACTTGATTTCTTTCCGGTGGCAATCCATCTAGGCTCTGTGGGCATAAAGCCAATCCATGCCAAGTACGATGCCATATGATCCAAGTGGTGTAACTCTAAGGTCTACCAAGGTGGTGGTATTGCCAATCTGAAGCTGACATGCCCTAACCTCTGATTCAACTGACACTCTAGCCCCAAAAGCTAACTCCATTTCCCAACTGACACCTTGTCTAGTTTCCACTAGCCCGCAACGCTCCACAACCAATGGAGATATAAAGGATTCAGTAGCTCCTAAATCAAATAATATAGATACACTGCTACCTCTAATCATAGTTTCAGCCTCAATGACTGTGTCCTGGTGCTCTATCTGGTGGTTGTCAACCACTACGAAGACTCTATGGGACCTACCCATATCTCCAACTGTAGGATCTGATGCTGCCATCCTCTGATTTCCTACCATTTGACCCTGAGGACACTCTCTCACCATGTGTCCCATGGCTCCACATGTGAAGCAAGCACCGCATGCCTGAAACTGGATGCCCTGAGGCCTAGAAAAAGACTGTCCCCCTGTCCTGCTGGAACCACTGTACCCACTCCTGGAGGACTGCTGAGTCCTCATCGGAGGTGTGTAAGGAACCTGAGATCACTGATCTCACCTCTGACCCTGAGACTACCACTGTTTGGGCTTTGCGTCCTACTGACTCTGCAGAGGCCTCTGCCTCTGGTTCTGTTGTGACTGTTGTGGAGGAGGGGGTTTGGAGAACCCCGATGTGTGTCTGTTATTACCTTTCCAATGGGGTTTCTGAAACCTGTTTGTCTGGGGTATAGGGTTTTGGTTCTGGAACCGATCCCTGATATCCTGTGGCCTGACTTGAATCTCCTCTGCTATCAAAGCCTTCTCCATGGCAACCTGAAGGCTCCCTGAAGAGGACATCCTAACTGGTCCTGCTATGCCAACATTCAGCCCTCTCATGAAACGGTTAATGAGAAGTTTCTCGTCTTTCAGGTAGTCCACGTAGGGCAAGAGATTGAAGAATTTGCTCTCGTACTGGGTCACTGAGAGACCCTTCTACTGGAGGTCATGGAACTCATCTATCCTACACTGTTTGTAATGCTCTGACAAGTACCTCTCCCTGAACCTCTCTATAAAAATCTCCCATGTGAGAGTATCAGTAACTAAACCACACTTGTATTCCTCCTATCTCCAGCATGTGGAGGTCATTGCTCTTAATAAGTGGACTACTACACGTGCCTTTAGATTGCTCTTGTAAGAGTGCAATGCAAAGCACCTATCTAGGCTCAAAAGCCAAGCCTCAACTTCTACCCCATCGATAGATCCCCCAAATGATGGTGGCTGTAGCCGCATAACCTCTCTGATTAGATCCCCTGGATCTAGACATGATCTCTCATAATACACTAGCTCTGCTACTAGAGGTGGTCCTGGTAAGTGAACGGACTTGGGCTCATGCCCAGCCTAACTCTCTACAGGATTAGGAGGTGGACTCCTACTCTGTTCCCTATCTGTCGATCTATGGCTCCCTAAGTTCTGGTTTTCAACACAATGATCCTCTATTGGAAGCCTTTCCTGGACTATCCCTATCAGGTTCTGGGGTGCTTCTAAGATGTCTCGGTTTGGGTCAACCGGCAATTCGGGAGGAGCCTTTGGGTTCCTTTTCAGAACCGATTCCTCCCTATCAACCTCGTCGCGTGCCATGCTTTCACGCCTAGGACCTCTACCACGTTTGCGAGCTTGTCGCGTAGTCGGAGGCATCCTTATGAGAAAATAAAAATAAAATAAAATAAATAAATAATTTTTTTCGGAGAAATATTTAATTAATTAAAAATAAAATAAAAATTAATTAATTAACTAATTAAAGTGAAACATAATGGAGAAAGGTTCCTAGTGCTGGAAACCTTCCTCTGATACCAAAATGTCATGCCCAAACTTTTGGGCACGAACGGAATAATTTTTTTTTTGAAAGGAACAACTTAATAACATTTAATTCGCTAATATGAAATGCACTAACAAGTTTTGTCTTAACTATGTTTTGAGTTAACTCTAACCACTAACTCAAGTAAGCAAAAATAATTTAAATTAAATGCAGAATATTATCTCTCCAAATGAATTTATTATTATCTCATCAATTAATAAATAATAAAATCATTTAAGCAAAAATCTCTAATTAAATTGACAAGAGATATTATCAGTCTCAATTTATCTTTTAACCGCTGTAGGAATGAATTAAATTATCTCTAGCACTTAGATTTTTAAAACACCTATATTTCAATTTAACAATAATTATAATGTGTATTAAATCTGACTAAAGGGATAAATAAATCCATATTATATTTTTCCCTATAAAGTTTATTCTCGTCAAGCCTAAATATAGGTGAACTTCTATAATTCCCCTATCGCCAAAGAACTTTTAAAAAATCGTTATAATTTTCTAAAATATAAAGCTTCAAGAGAATTAAAATTTAAAACATCATATTTAAATGTATATATAAACGTATATAAAATATGAATGTATAAATAAATAAATTAAACTATAATCAGATTTATACATTCATATATTCGACTATATATATATATATATATATATATATATATATATATCCAACACATATCCTTTTGTTTAAAGTTTTTAAACTTTAAAATATTCATGAACCCTAAAATTTTAATGTTATAAATAAAGGAAATTACCCTAACCTTTTCTTTTATTCTTTTTATAATTTCAAAATACCCTAACCCATACCGGGTTAGGGCTTCATATTTTTTTTTGTTGTAGGAAGGAGGCCAAAGGCATGGCGGAGGGTATGTGTTGCAGGTAGCGGCGAAAGGTTTTGTGCTTAGAGCGGTGGAGGGTTTTGTGTTTAGAGCGGTGGTGGTGACTGGGGGTGGGGGGGGGCTCCCCGCAGGGATGGCCGCAACCGTGCCTACGGGTCGCGGCCCACAAAGGCGGCCTTGGCTGCCGCTGTGAGTCGTGGCCCGTAGCCACGGCTGTGCCATCACTATGGGGCGCCACCCACAGTGGGGGGCCAAAGCCTCCCCGACTATGGGTTGCGGCCCACAGCGGCGCTGTTGGGGGTCGCCGCCCACAGCGTGGGGGGGGTGAAGCTCCCCCATTTACTTATTATATTTTAAAAAAATAAAAATTTAAACCCCTTTTTTTGTTTTCTTTATATATATATATATATATATATCTTAGATGCATATGATACCTTTACTAAGCAAATATAATTTTTTTTTTTAATCCTTTAAACAGATTAATCAAAATTTTCAAATTTAAAACAATGTATTTTCTCTTTTTTTTTTTTTTTTAAATAACTTATTGCTAAAATAAGAGATGGACTATTTAACTTTAGATTTATTTTCTGCATATATAGAATTAAATAAATTTAAACAACAACTATATATAGACTAGAAAGCATTGAAATAAATCTTAGAAATAGACATGTTAATTTTTAGAGTTATTTTCTGCAATTAAATAAAAGGGAAAATGACAGAATTTAATAAACAATATTTGCATTTCCATAAATAGGACTAAATGTTTTATTTCCAGCTTACTAACATACATGCTTTCTACTTTACTCATTTCCCATTTTTCCAATATGCATAAGGAGATAAAATGAACCTTTATTTTCAAAACTAACATGCATACTACAAATATTATTTCAGTAACTATAGGGACCTTAATCCAAGATAAACATTTCATTTTTTTTATTTTTTTTGCAACAAAATAATACTTAATAAAATTAATGCATTTCTTTAAAGTGTGTTTAAAATAGAATATAGTCAACAATACAAATGGGTGATATACCCAACTAGTCTCTCTTTTCTATTAAATGAGGACTTTGAATAAAATAGATACATTTTTTTTTAAGGTAAATACAACATGCAACTTTTTATTTACATTCCTGCAAATGAAAATATAGCATCCCTTTTCTTATTCTTTTTTTGCAACCCAAATAAAAACAACAACTCCTAGCTTGACGTTTTCCTTCCATTCCAAGCAACCTGCAATTAAATCATAAGGCTTGACCATGGAGTGCTCACCTCCCAGCCTAGGCTTACTAGAAGCCACCCCCGAGCTTGGAGAACCAAGCCCTAGACAGGTTACAAACATGCAAACACAACAAAGCAAGGGAAAAACATACAATAACACTTTCCCAACCAAGGCTACACTTCATCACAAAATGTGATGATTTTACATGGGTGGTAGTGGACCAAATACCCTAAGGAGACTGCAAGAATGGTATATCACAAGCCTAGCTCATGGCAAACAGAGATATATCACAAGTTCATTAACCCCGCATCCATATGCCCCCCAAGGCATTCAAGCCATACTTTCTCTCCTTATGACCCCCAAATGCATAAACCAGGTCATGCAGCAAGGGTCACATATACACCCCTTGAGTTCTCTCTCAAAAGAGAGTCTCTCACTCGAGGGTTGTCAAACTCCTACCACCCTCAAGACCATCCTACTCTCCCAAGAGTAGAAGGCCTTGGTTACTCCCAAATCACAGAAAATGCACAAAAGAATAAAAGAAAGGTCGCATAATATTTTTTACAAAAGAAATTACAAGACAACAACTTTTTCATTCAAACAATCTTTCCAACATCAACATGCAACTTAAAAAGAAACAAAAGAAGAAGATGAACCAACCTTCAATCTGCCCAAAGGTTTTCTAGAACTAGTTTGAGGATGAGCAGCCCAAATCCACAAATCTTCCTTCTACACTTAGCCAAAATTCTATCCCAAAACTGTATTTTTCAAAATTGCATAGTCTTGAAAAATGGAGAGTGGATGATTACCCACAAAATCTCTCATTCTTGCCTGAAAAGACCTCAGTGAGAGTTCTCACAGGTTTCTAAAACTGAAAAAAAGAAAAAGTAAGAAAAAGTGGAAAAGGATCTCTCATAAAAAAGGAAGGTTATCTAACCTAGATGGCACCTTCTAATTTCAATTTTCGCTCACCTTAGGAAACCCACTTTTTGAGGTGACTAAACAGTCACATGGGAGTAGACACATGCCTAAAAATACTCCTAACCCATAGTATGCCTTATGGACTTTAGGAAACACCTTTAAACTACCCCTAGGAATCCATTTGACCCCTTATAAACCCATCTGAAGTTAAATTTCGGGTCAAACCTGTGTTGACCACTCCAAAGACTCTCTAGCCAAGGAAAATTTTAGAACCACATTCCAATGTTTGAAAAACCTATAGTTGAACAACTCCCTCCAAGAGACAAGTCAAAAATCAAAACATAAATCAACACATGTGTCAAGTGACACAATAAAATACTTTACAAAATTACACATGAAATTTGTCTCTTGTTGTATTTACACAAATTAATAATTCAATTTAAAACACATGCAACATTTACTTTCACAAATAAAACACGATACATACGGGGTGTTGTCTCTCCAAATAGACAACCCCTGGCTTCACGAACGTACATGGGTCTAGGTTTGGTTCTCCATAATATTTCCATGGTCACATGGATAATTTTCCCGCGCATCTCAATTACACATTAGTAATTCCAATAACCTCATATAATATTAAACACATGAATAAGAATACACATCAAACACTCTGCATAGAATTTACATTTAAACAAATTGATATATCTTATATCCAAATAAATCCACATAAGCAATTATCATAATCCACATAATTCTGATCCATACATAAAATATGCATCCTATTTCTATCATCATAGTAAAGTCCTGCAATTCCAATAATGACATACATCATCACAAAGTAATCCTATTCTAGAATCATATAGAGTTCTATATCTATAATGCATAGAAATGAAGCATCAATATATATCAATGTTATCCAAATCATGGAGCCATATAAGTTCCAAATCCATAATGCATAAAAATAAAGCATCCATAATAGTATCAACATGAAAAATACTGAAATGCTAGGATGAGTCAGGGTAGGGCCTCACAATGTAGATCACTAAACAATACAATATCATTTAATATCACATACTTTAATGAAGAAATGCTAACATATTATCCAAATTGAAGAAAGAAAAGGAACAATGAGAGAGAATAAACTAGAGAGAGAGAGAGAGAGAGAGAGAGAGAGAGAAGGAATAGTATCAACAAAGGTGCATAGCATTTATAGGTTCTTTGAGAGGCGTACCTTCCACATCTTCTATCTTATAAGCACCTAATCCATAGACTTAGACAATGATGTATGTTCCAAGCCAATTAGAGCTAAATTTTCCTTTTTCCTTTTTCCACAAGCAAGGCACTCACATTGCAATTATTGTCATAAAGTACTAATTCACCTATTGAGAAGGAACATTGAATGACTTTATCATTGTAGCTTCGTTGTAAATTTTTATGATACACTTGAATATGCTCAAGGGAGTTTATGCACCATTTGTCAAGCATCTCAAGTTGTTGGAGCCTTTGTTGTCTATAAGAATTATCATCCACTATACCCTTAAGAGAAACTCTTAAAGATGGAATTTCTAACTCCAAAGGCATAATAACATTGACACCATAAAAAAGGTTATAAGGAGTACAACCCATAACAATACATATGCTTGTTTGGTGAGACCATAGAGCATACATTAACTAAGTATGCCAATCCTTACCATGCTTGTTCATAGTCTTACGAAGGATTTGTTTGATTATTCTATTTGAAGATTAGGCTTCACCATTAGATTGAGGATAGTAGGGTGTAGAAAATTTATGTTAAATATGATATTTCTTGAGAAAGTTCTTCACATATTTGTTTTTAAATTATGTTTTAATATCCAAAACCAAAGAGGAAGGTATTCCAAATAAGGAAATGATGTTATCTAAGATAAATTGACAAATTACTTCACTGGTAGTAGATCAAAGAGGAACTGCTTCTACCCACTTTGTAAAGTAATCAGTTGTGGTTATGATGAAAGTGTGTCCTTGAGATGAGGGAGGAGATATTTTACCAATGAGATCCAAACCCCATGTAGAAAAGGGCCAAGACACTACTTGAGATAGAATTTCTTTGGCAAGAGCATGGATCAAATTGATATGTTGTTGACACTGATGACATTTCTTAACAAACACAAAGATATCCTTTTGCATGGTTTGCCAATAATATCCCATTCGAAGAAATCTTTGAACTAAGGATGTACCCCTAAAATTCCCCCCACAAGAACCTAAATGTACTTCTTCAAGAGCAATAGGGATTTTATCTTTGTTAAGACACTAAAGGAGAAGACCATTATAACCTCTCTTATAAAAAATATTAGAAAGGATAATGTATCTAACGGCCAACTTGCGAATCCCGGTCCTAGTATTCTTGTACGTAGAGTCGGGAAGGGTACCATCATCAAATATCTCACGATATATGAGTACCACTCATCAGAATCTATAATGCAATAATATGCTACATCACTAGGACTGTCGACAATAGTCAGAGTAGTGAGGTTGTGAATAGTAAATTTGAGATCTATCAAGGGGTCCTCTAAAGACACAAGAGAGGCTACACATGCCATTGCATCAACATGTCGATTATCTTTTTGAGGGATAAGCTCCATAATATACGAATCAAACATTTGCAACAAGGATATAGCTAAATCTCTATATTGTGATAATTTATCTTGCTTAGCTTGATAAATTCTTGTCGCTTGCCTTATGATTAATTGATAATCTCCATAGATATGTAGATGTTTCACATTTAATGCTAAGGTTGCTTTATTCCAGCTACATGTGCCTCATATTCAGCAATGTTATTGGTACAAAATAAATTGAGACGATATGATAAAGGGATAGGTTTATTTTTAGGAAAAATTAAGACAACCCCTTCCCCTGATCCTATATGACATCTGGAGCCATTGAAATATAATTCCCAAATCTCATCAATCTGAATAGAGAGAATGCATTCATTGGGAAAAGACTTTGGGTTAGGTAGGGAGAAGAGAGAAGGAGCCTCAATCAAGTGGTTGGTCAATTCTTGACCTTTTATTACCTTTTGCGAGACAAACTTAAGGTCAAAATCGGTCAACATCATAACCCACCTGGCTAAGCATCCTGAAAGATCAATTTTGGAGAAAAGATGTTTTAGAGGATCAAATTTAATGATAACATGGACTTCAACATTCAAAAGGTAATGCCTTAATTTTTGGGTTGCAAAAACTAAAGCAAGGAACTGCCTTTCTATCGTAGAATATCGGACTTTGTAATTGAGTAGAATGTGGCTTATATAGTAAAATGTACATTCTCTACCATCCTTATCACATTGTGCCAATAATGCTGCAAGAGCATGATAGGAAGCAATTGTGTATAGCAGAAAGGGTTTGGAAGGGTCAGTGGGTTGAAGAATAGGATGATTGGACAATTATGTTTTTAAGCCCTCAAATGCTTGACGAAAATCCTCATTCCATTGAAAGACAATATTCTTTTTAAGGAATTGAGTAAAAGGAAAGGTACGATCCGCAAGTTGAGAAACCTACGAATAGCTTGAATCTTTCCTTGCAATATTTTTAGTTGGGAAACATTTTTAGGAGGTGGCATGTTGACAATGGAATCTATCTTCTTCATATCCACCTCAATTCCATGATGCGAGACTATGAATCCTAAAATTTTACACTATCCACACCGAAAACACACTTTCGGGGATTCAAGTGCATCTTGTACTTACAATTTATTTCAAAGACTTGACGAAGGATCTTAACATGATCTATAGGAAAAATGGATTTAGCTAAGATGTCATCAATGTAATCTTCTAAGATTTTATGCATGTAATTATGGAAGATGAGGGTCATAGCATGTTGATAGCTAGCGCCTGCATTTTTCAATCCAAAAGGTATCATAACCCAAAAAAATGTGCCCCAAGGGGTGGTGAAAGAAGTTTTGAATTGATCTTGAGGATTAATGAAGATTTGATTATATCTTGAGAAACCATACATGAAGGATAATAAAGAATGGCCTGCTATGGAATCTACTATCATATAGATATTTGGGAGAGGGAAATCATCCTTCAAAGAAGCTTTATTAAGATCTCAAAAATCCATACACATCCTAGTCTTGTTATCAGATTTAGCCACGACCACAATGTTTGAAATCCATGGGGAATAATCGATAGGATGAATGAATTTGACATCCAATAACTTTTCAATTTCAGCCTTAACAAGTAATGCTACTTTAGGATTCATCTTTTGAATCTTTTGTTTTATAGGTTTAGCATCAGGAACTAAGACAATGTTATGAGTGACAATATTAGGATCAATGCCAAGCATGTCAGAATATGTCCAAGCAAATATTTAAGGGAATTCATATAATAATTCAGAATATTGTTTTTTCTTCTTCATCCAATAATTTCCCTATCTTAATGACTTTGTCTTCAATACAAGGATCCATCCTAATATCAATAGTGTCACTTATGGGGAGATTAATTTGTTGAGGAGTGTCTTTCAACTGAGGAAATTCTTTAGCTATCTCATGATTATTTCTTTCTTTTCCAAAGTAAGCTTCTGTATTTAAACAATAGGGAAAGTCGTGATTATGGTGATAACAAGGAAGGTTGTCATAGACTCCTAGGAACTCAGCTAAGGAATCATTAGTGGGAAAAACATCCAAAGATAAGACACTAGAAGAGTCACAGTCAATATAATCTAGATATTTTATTGAGAGGGAAGTAGAAATGACATTAACATTAATAGATGATCTCATAGAAGCTTTAATACGCTCAAACGGATCATAGCCAAGCCTGAATGTTGTATCACGAGAGTTATTTTCCAAGGGAACCTTTATCCCTTCTTCTTGGGCACCACATCCATTACCATTATATCCACACTTAGCTAAGATGTGAAAGCCAAGACCATAAAGGTTAGCCATTTCTGAAAGAGAAGGAGGATTTTCATAAAGTAAGGGATCGGAAGCCTCTAAATCAGAAACTAAGGGAGACGAAGTCTGAGAAGCCTCCAGAAAGTTATTACTCAATGGCTTGGATAAAGTGGACTTCTTTTTAGGTTCTTCTTCTTCTTTCTTATTTTCAACCTTGGGTTCTCGAGGGGGAATTTAATATTCTCCTATGAAAGTAGGATTAAAGTGAAGGGATCCCCAATCATCTTCTACAAGAATCTTTTCAAGAGAGAAAGCATCTTCAGTGGTAGAATCAGGTTGAGAAGACTTTTCTTCGGGAACCTTAGGTTCATTTGAGGAATAATTAGGAAATGATCTAGAGGTAGGAGATGGACTTGAGGAAATAGACACACTAGTGGGAGTAGAGGTTTCGGAAGAATCATCTAGGATAGTTGGGGAAGAACCAATTGAAGAGGATTTGGATGTTGATGTTTGCAGACAATCCTGGAGATTAGTGTCACCTAAATAGGTATATGTTTTATTATTGCAAATTAATTTAACTTGTCTATGCAATGTAGAGGAGACAACTTGCATGCTATGAATCCAAGGTCTCTCTAATAAAAAATTATATGCCAAATTTCCAGGCATGACATGAACAGGTGTGGGTAAAGTAACAAGACCTACCTTAATAGGAAAGGTGATTATACATAATGAATATTTAGCAACATTATCAAAGCCTCAAATAGTAAGAGAATCAAACTTAATGAGAGATGCATCGATATTGATTTTATGCAACAAGTTAATGCTACAAACATTAAGGCCTGAACCATTGTCCACTAGTGTTCATCTTATTGAACTATCATTTATGATAACCACAATCATTAAAGGATCATATTGATGTTGCATTTCACTAGTGGGTAACTCATCTTGGGTGAACAAAATCTAAGCTTTAGGAGATGTAATAGAATCAATCTAGGAAGCCATATTATTGGATGTCACTGTGGGTGGGACATTCAAAGTTTTCAAGGCATCTTGTAACATTACATGATGGGTTGAATAAGTTTGAATCAAATCCCAAAGGGATATATTGGTAGGAGTAGATTTGAGTTTTTCAATAAGATCGTATTCCTTACCAAGGGTTTGTGAAATGCCAAGTGCTTGAGGAAGAATAGGTTGAGGATCAGGAAGAGAAGTTGGGATAACCAAAGGAGGATTAAGTTGCTAATTGTTTCTTGTGTTATAAGTGTGGGCAACTGCATGATGATTCTCCTTAGTTGTTTATCATAACTATAAGGACTCTTACTGGGATTTCTTCCTTGCACAGTAATGACGAGTTTGTTAGGAGTACTAAAGGATTCATGTCTATATCCACCTTGAACAATGAAAAGGGATTGATTGGGAAGTGGTGAAGTTGAAGAAAGATAAGAACCTTGGACTTAAAAAAGAGGCTTGCTATGTTCATTCACATTTATCATGTTGATTATCCTTTTAGATGTATTGTTTTTGTTTGAATATTTAGGCAAAGACATAAAGTCATCAAGGGCATCATCCAACAAGGCATGGTCATATTGATTGAAAGGTTTATCTTTTGACTCAAGACATATCCTCATAAAGGGAATTGTTGTAGGCAACCATGTTGCTAGATCTAGTGGAGGAGTTGATAGGACGGTGAACTCACAATAATGGTTCCCACTTTTTTTCCACTTTTGACACTGAGATGAACATTTTTAAAATAATCTTCAACTTCTGAGAACTATAACATTTAAACTATTAAAATTTGAAGATGATGTAAATTAGTGATTTGTAGTATTTTGTCTGTAGATTCTATGTATATTTTTTCCAAATTTTTTTGAAGTTTTTTTTTTAATTTTTCCATCTCCCTCGAAAAGTAGTTTTTTACAACAAACTTCATTTTTTAAGAGTGATGTGCCTCCCAAAATGCATAACTTTTTTTCTATAAATGATAAAAACTCAATTATTTCAAATTTTGGTTTGTAACATCAATATCCAGGGCTTGCAGTTGGTTTGATAGTGATATGTTGAATATTTTTCATTTTATTAAGTTTTGAAGTCCGACTAGTCATAATTCAGACATAGGTTTAAGTTTGAACACATAATTTGTTCTATATATATAGAAATTCAATTTTATTGTTTTTGTTAGATAGAAGACATCAATACCTAGGGCATAGATATTTTTCAGAATTTTTTTGAATAAGTTTCCTATTTTTCCCAATGCATTCAATAGAGAAGTTCATGTTCGGTGAAAAACCAATATTCCATAAAATTAAAAAAATGAGAACATAATAAATTCACAATGTAATAAAATTATACTCATTGGAAAGCTTGCTCCAAGTACTACCGTCTAATATTTTTGGGTTATCAAGATTATTTCATTTGTGCCTTGAACCAGAGGTTCGAAGTCAAAACTTCCTCAAAGCTCTAAAAGTTTTTGGGAGAAACCTCTAACAAGAGGGTTCGAATGAACACAGGTTCGAGAAAAGGGGGGTATGCTTGAACCGTAAGGGGTTTGAGCGGACCCCTCTTCACTCGAACCCACATGCTAAATTATGACACACACTTTTTCATAACAAATGGGTTCAAATGAACCCAACCTTTTCTAACTGTCGACATTCGTTCGAACCCTGGCCGGCTCAAATTTTTTTTTTTGTATATTTAAGTAGAGTCGTATAAATATACATAATTTTTTTCATTTTTAACACACAAGTGATTAAAAAAATTCACATTTTTGGATGAAAGAAGACATTTGAAAATTATTTTGAGGGCAATAATTTGAAGATATTTGAAGGGTTTTTTAAAAGTATGGAGAACAAGAAGAGAAGGCAAAAGAAGACTTCAAGGAATTATTCTCCTGAAACGGGACAAAGATATCGAGAACAAAGAAGACAAAGATATCATGATGCAAGTATGCATTTTTATTTTTATTTCTATTTAATTTTATATGTATTAGTACCAAAAATAGTGTTTATTTGTTATTATTAATTAGTTCAATATTTTTTATCTAATATTTTTAATGAAAATTAATTTTAAAAATATTAATTTAATTTATATAATAATTCTATCTTAATTAATTCTAAATGATGTTATTTTTATTAAATTAATTGGAAATAGTAGGATTAAAAATTATCTCATCTTAATTGGAAAGCATAATTAATTTGAAATAATGTATATTTGAAAATTTCAAATTCTATTAACTTGGTTGTTGTGTAATTGACTTTTTCTCCTATATAATTAAGTCCATTTATAATAAATAAGACCTATTAACTCATAAAATTAATAAGACCTATTATGTCATAATTTAGGTTCTAACTTATATCATATTTAAGACATGTACTTAATTTCATGTGATATGTCCTTTAATATCACATAATATATCTATCTTAAGGGGAGTCAAGTATATTAATGTGAAATGTTTTTGCACACGTGGTCATATTAATTAATAATAAGGCCTATTATGTGATATTAGGACTTATTACATTGATTATATGTCTTAAATGTGACATAAATTTAGAACCTATTACATAATAGGTTCTATTTATATGACTTCATGTATGCAAAAACATTTCACATTATACTCAAGAGTCCCCTTAAGACAAGTATATTATGCAGATCATATTAGGACAGGTATTACATGTGATATTAGGAGGTCTATTATACAATAATACCTATCTTAAATACACATGACATTATAGTCCACCTGTTATGACATAAATTTTAAACGTCTTACTAAATGTCTTGAAAATTTGGTTTCAAATTAAACTTGGAATTTCGTTGCATTAAAAATATTCTCTGTCATCTTAAATTATGTGCAGAATGGGCTCGAGAAGAAGGGAGTTCTAAAGTAGTAGTCGAGGCAAACAAACCTATTGAAGAACACAATATAGTTGATGAACATAGGGAGGAGCTTGTCCAAGTTGAACCAATGGAGGTTGAAGGAGATGGGTCAGGCCCCTTACCTCCTACCATTGGTATGGATGAGCATATTGTGGATCTAGCTAAATAGGTGAAGAGAAATATTTCTTATAAAAAATTAGATCATTTACTTGAAATGGATGTGGATGAGTTGAAACGTCTCAGTGAAGAACTAGACATACTAAAAGGAGGTGAATGAATAAAAGTGCAAAAGAAATAATGTCTCATTTCAACAATGTTGATACTACACTAGAAACAGCTCAATTGTTATCAATTGCACTTACTTGTAAAGACTTAATAGATCCACTGAAATTGTTGGGTATAGATACAACAAGTCAAAAGAGGAAAACTTCTCAGATAAAAAATTATATTGTTGATAATGTTAAGAAAGGTTTGGTGAACATTGGTAAAAAATCTCGAATAGTAGATAATACCATTTCAAGAAGAGTGATGTTGACATCTTTAGTAAATGAAAAATTGCCTCAAAAAAGACAAATCTCTTCACTATCATCTGAGTTTGGTTTTAGTAGAAGGACAATATCAAAATATGTTAAAAGGAGAAAGAGTTTGGATGATACTACCTCAGAAGGGAATTGGACAATTATGTGTAGAGGTCCTCGTTCTAATGGAATTGAAGATGTTGTTAGGAACTTTGTGACAAGTTTTTGGAATGGTAATACTCGTCCTTCATCAAACAGTAGAGATGTTATCAAGCAAAGGATTGGTCTTGATCGTTATGATCTCCATGTAAAACATTGGATAGACACAACAAAACATGAATTGTATGTGTTGTTTACAAAAACAAACCCTCATATAAAGATTCGACAAACCATGTTTGAACGGTTAAGGCCATATTATGTGAAGGTAAATAAAGTTTTCAAAACTTGTTGTTGTCGTTATCACATCGAATTTGATCTATACTATCAGGTTTTTCAAAATATTAGAGAAGATAGTGATGGTTATTAAAATGCTCCTCCTAAATGAACAAGTCAATTCATAACATCCATCTTATGTGATAAATCAGATGATAATGCAACCAGTCAATTAAATTACATAAAAGAAATTTGTGGAACATGCAGGGACTTGGCTAAATTGCCTTTGAGAGATGAAGATACTGACATGAGGAAGATGGTAAATTGCAAAAGTTTCAAGTACAAAAAATTTGAAACAAAATTTGGA
The DNA here is from genome assembly GCF_030272615.1 of Cryptomeria japonica. Lineage (NCBI taxonomy): Eukaryota > Viridiplantae > Streptophyta > Pinopsida > Cupressales > Cupressaceae > Cryptomeria > Cryptomeria japonica. Next base: position 345,143,291 of record NC_081415.1, read on the forward strand.
AAGGAATCTACAAGGTTAGATTATGTACAAGAGGAAATACCTATTGGAACATTTATGGAAAAATTTCGTAAGTTGATAAAACAATACATATGCCATGGTTTTTTTGCCAAGTGGCAAGCAGAACAATTTAAAAGATTAAGAGACACTTTCCCACTTGGAACTATTCTATCCATAGTGGACTTCGTAGAAAATTACTCTTTTGCACATCAAAAATAGATTCAATCAAAGTATTACTTTTCAAAGCAAATCACTATTTTGGTGCATGTGTGTTATCGACATGCACATATGGATTTGGATGGTGTTGATAGTACATTTGAAAATCATGTCATTAAGAAAGAGTACCACTTCTATATCAGTGATGATAAGGAGCATGACACACTTTTTGTACAACATTGCTTTAAGATGTTTTTTGAATATTTGAAAGAGAGAGGCATAACAATAGTTAAACATTTTGTTTGGTCTGATGGATGTGTGGCACAAAAATATTTGAGGCCATTTTATGCACTATGTAGATATCATCGAAATGACAAAATACCATATGTTTGGAGTTTTTTTGAGAGTGGTCATGGAAAGGGTGAACATGATGGTGCAAGAGCTTGTATCAAACATGCTCTAAGAAAGCATCAAATAAATTACACAGGAGATCATATAGACGATGCACATGATGTTGTTGAATGGTGTAAGAAACACTTTAAGCAACCTAATTATCTTGGTGAATCATCATCGAGAACATACAAACCCATTCTATATAGAGTATTTTGGGAGATAACCGGTACGTGTTCTCTTTTAGTGTTTTATTTTAATTTTTTAATTTTTTTTAAAAAATGTTCCTAGTTCAAATGTTTCAATTTAACAACTTTATCTACATTTATGTTCGTGTACACATGTACATTTTGCAGATGTGGATAGAAGATCAATGCATGGATTCAAGAGCGTGGAGAGGACAAGATCTTTGCATTGTATCATGAGTACAGATAATCATCCATGGACATTATACACTAGGGATTATTCATGTTTTTGTTCTGATTTCATTTTGGAAAACTATGTTGATTGCAAGAACCAAGAGCTTGGATATGTTAGTGAATGGAAATTGGTGCCACTAGATGTTTCTGACACATACGAGGATTCAAATGAGGACGAAATCTTTGAAGACATTCCTTTGATTTTTGCTAATTATGATCATATTTCAGGATTGATTAAAAAAGGTACATATGACATACACATATATATTTAAAGTATCTATATATATTTCCTTAAAAAATATTGCGCACATGTAAATATTTCCTTAAAAATGACACGTTTAGAATTTATTTAACTTGTTTCAAATTGCAGGAGATATTTTTGCAATCATAGCAGAAGATGGAAATATAGAAGGTGTTAGTTATTATTTATTGCGTTGCACAGAAGAGAGAAAGAAGTTAACAAAATATGAAATGAGCAATGGAATGTCATTTCCCATAGGTTTGAACTGATTTGAATATGTATGTACATATCGCTTATGTGCAAAATTTTAATTTCTCACGTTTCTTATATACATGTACATGCAGGCTCAGTTGTAGTGCAAGGGACATATTTCAAACAAGTTAAAATTGTTCAACATGGGATTCATTTCTCTGAATACCAAATTGACAACAAGGTATATCAATATAGCCACTTGGTCATTGTTTTTGGCCTAATTCTTCAAATAGTTCCACATCACGAGTGGTCTCAAAAGTGGAGAATAGATAGTGAAGATCATGACAAAATATTAAGTGTTATTGAAGAGCATTCTGAACCACTTGATGTGGTATGAACTATATATTTAGTAATCCAAAGTTCATGTGGTTAAACCCATGAATTGAATTAATAATTGATAAATTAGAACTTAACTTGTTTTGAAACTTGGATAAATATTTGATCTATATATATATATGGCTTGTGTGGACCATATATTTTTTAAGTTTAAATACATGAAATTTTCAATTATATCAAATTAGGATGTATGAATTTAATTTGTATGTATGTTAAATAATATTTACATGCACGTATGTAAAGTAAATTGGGACATGTGGATGAGTTAAAAATGTGTTAAAAGGCGGGCGATGTATGCAGTTGATTAGGATGTATATAGTAGATGTCTAATTCTAAATGCATGTGTATAGTACATATCTAATTCTAAATGCATGTAATTTGTAAGTTGTTAAAATAATTTTAAAGCATACATACATGTAAAGTAATTTAAAGGACATGTGTATTGATGCAAATGCACATAAATTTAATTAAAAATGCATATTTAAATTATAATGTATGTATGTGTAAAATTGATATATTAAATTAGGTCATACATGTGTAATAATTGAAGAGCAGTCTAAACCACTAAGTGATGTGTTGTGAACTATTTAACTTGTATACATACCTAGAAGTACATACCATGTGAAATGTTTAGTACATGGTATTAAGTTTAGTTTGTTCATTAGATATTAATTAACAAGTGTGATTTTAAAATTATTCATGGCTTGCATAGTGGAGTGGATATACTCTTTTGTTTGAACATATTCTTTTAAATTAACGCATATCTGTTGTATACATGTTACAGACATCTAGAGTAAAATTTAAAATTTAAATTATAAACATATCAATCTTTTTTTAATCTATCTACATGTACACATATAAATTCAGTCACAGATATATCTAAATTTGGAAGTTTTAGAGAACATGTGCATTCTTGATCATATATTTAAAGTGTGTAAGTAATCTAACATGCACGTGGATTCAATCATATATATAATTATCTGAATACAAATGATGTGATATATTTATAATCCTGGATCAAATGCACAAACTATACATGTATATATAAAGTATAATCTAACCATGCATGCACATGATATATATAATCCAGTCCATCAAACATAAACTGTATAAATTCAAGATCATCTAACATGTACATGTGCATGAAATATATAATCTGATCAAACACAAATTATATAAAGTATAATCTAGTCTAAACTTCATACATGCATGAAATATATAATCTAATCAAACACAAACTAGGTATAAAGTATAATCTAGTCTAAACTTCATACATGCATGAAATATATAATCTGATCAAACACAAACTAGGTATAAAGTATAATCTAGTCTAAACTTCATACATGCATGAAATATATAATCTGATCAAACACAAACCAGGTATAAAGTATAATCTAGTCTAAACTTCATACATGCATGAAATATATAATCTAATCAAACACAAACCAGGTATAAAGTATAATCTAGTCTAAACTTCATACATGCATGAAATATATAATCTGATCAAACACAAACCAGGTATAAAGTATAATCTAGTCTAAACTTCATACATGCATGAATATATATAATATGAAAGTCTATAAAAAGATAAACAAATGAGCTATAAAGTCTAGCAAATCAACAGGGATCATGTCAGCCACGAACAGAGCGACCATATGAGGGAGAGTCCTGGTGAGAGTCTAGATGTCTAATAGACCCCTACAAAAGTAGAATTTATTTAAATATTAAATATAGATCTCTCTAGACACATGTACATCAAATCCGACTAGAGTTAAATGTACATATATACAAAACACCATAACTAACCTATCCACTAACAACATCGAAAGAATCTCTCCTACGCACATGCTCAGAGCTCAAGCTAGGAGTGACATGAGCTAACTATTATATATATATATATATATATATATATATATATATATATATATATATATATATATATATATATAAGGATTAGTCCAGGATCAATTTAAATGATACAAATTAACTTAGAACTAGATTATTTATTAAATGATCTATATATAGGTTTATCATACATTACAACATGTATACATATCTTGTAAAAATTTAAAAGCACATGTATGTACATACCTGTGTATCAGGAGTAGGTTGTATAGTCGGATCATGTCTTGTGATCATATCAACCACATCACTTGTGCCTGCATATCTCTCTCTGGTTGTATGTATGATTGAGGAGTGTAAGGGGCTAACTAGATACTAGGCATCGTGGATGAAGTGTCTGATTGTAGTAGTATATCCATAAACCCAGTATGGCTCAAACCTCACAACTGCTCCTCAAATGAATCCAAGCCTTCATCTATGATATGGACCTGATAAGCTCATATCTCCTCCTCAAATGAATCCAAGCCCTCATATGTGATATGGACCTAAACAACTTGTATCTCCTCCTCTGCAGCAATAGAGTGATCTGTAGGTGGGTCAGTGCCTGGAACATGCATAGAGTGATGAGAATGTTGTGACTATCTTGGGGTATGCATCAATGCAGTGGTAGCCTTCATGTCTTTGATAATCTCCTCTCTAACATCACCCAATGGTATCCCAAGTCGAGATGAAATAAAATGGTAAGAATGTAGTAGGTCCTCGGCTAAATACTGCGACATTTGTACATGTCTACTACCTCTGACTATAGCTACTACCTCATTTGGGGAGAGGATGCCAGCAGTAATATACTGAACATCTAAATCTGAAGCCACCCCATGACTAGAAGATGCATGATCTATGGATGATCTCGAACATGGTCGGCTCATCATATATCTGACCAGCCTGTCAGATGATATGGTGGTTGTTGTTGATGCAATTTGTCCAATCCTATCAATTGCTTCTCTTTGAGAAGCAATCACAATGTCATCCTCTATGGGGGCCAAGGTTGGGACTACTGTAGGAAATCTTTGGCCAACAAGGTCCCTATGTCTAGGTGGAGCTCTATCACGCCTATGATATGCATCTCTATCGACAATCCTGCCCCTCCCCTGTCCATAATATGCTAGAATATCAAGGTAGTTTGGTTTCATCTGACAATGAACCTCAGCAAATACCTATTGTGCAAAGTATAATGGTATTTGGTTGTTATTAGGATAACGACCATGGGCAGCTAAGAAGCGTGGGTAAATCAATGATGCAACCTATGGGTCAATACATCTCATGACCTGATATCCTCTCACCTTACTCTTCTCCTGATATTGTGGAAAGCATCTCTCCTTGATGGTCTCCTTCAAGACCACCCTCACCACATCAGAAAAGAATCGGGACCCCTCACCTCACTCCTCAACTGTCTATAAATATCCTCTATAACCTCAGGTGAGAATGAGGTGTGAGAAACTAAGCGGTCCCTCAATGTCTGCAGACTATCAAAAATGGGTGTGCATGTACTCATGTACATGCCATCACTATGGGGGTCATCTAATATGACCCTCAACCTATGCATCTCACAATCACTGTACTGGAAAATGGTAGCAATGTCGGGCAACGAGGGATCCTGGTGTGGAGGATCTATATCATCAATGTGTGGCTCCTGATCAGGAGCCTGTGCAGGTGGATCCTGATCAAGAGCCTATGAAGGTATATCCTAGGACGCCATTTATCTAGGTATATCATAAAGTTAAAATAAATACATAAGCACACACACACACATGAAGTGCATTCAATTTAAAACATTAAAAATTAAAATCAGTTAAATTGCAGAGAGAGAGAGAGATAACATATATTTCAGATATATATATATATATATAATCAAAAATTTAAATCTTTGAATACATCAAATATTCAAATATTTCAGAGAGAGAGAGATAACATATATTTCAGAGAGATAGAGAGATAACATATATTTAAATCTTGAATACATAAACAATTCAAGAACATGATAAATATAAAAAATTTATAAGGAACAATAACAAAAAAAATTAGACCTATATTTTATTGTAACGTATAAATAATTGTAGAGAGAGAGAGAGATAACACACACACACACACACACACACACACACACACATATATATATAAAGATCTTGAATACATAAAAAATTCAAGAACATGATATATATAATTTTTATAAGTCAATAACAAAAAAAATTAGTTCTATATTTTATTGTAATGTATAAATATTTGTGTGTATATCAAAATTAATTTTTGTTTGAAACTAAAACATGGGCATTAATCTACAAAATGGAATGTAACTTCTCTAAATTTTTTGACATTGTTTGTTATTGAACTCCATATCTCAAAAAAAATAGAGGCCATTGTATTTTTGTAATGGGCATATGATTATAAAATTATTAAATATGTAATATGTGATCCTAAGGGGAATGCCAATGTACACTAGGATGTTATAAGGGGTCATATGTGGTCCAAAGGGGTCACACATGTGTTAACGCATGCATGACCCCTTAGGACCACATATGATCCCTTAGGACATTGTGTGATGGACTAAGGCCCGTCATATGTGGTCCTAAGGGGTCACGCATGTGTTACCCCTTAGGACACTCTGTGATCCTAAGGGGAATGTCATATGTACACTAGGATGTTATAAGGGGTCATATGTGGTCCAAAGGGGTCATGCACATGTGTGTTAACGCATGCACGTGAACCCTTAGGACACTATGTGATGGACTAAGGGGTCATATGCGGTCCTAAGGGTTCATGCATATGTTACCCCTTAGGACCACATATGAACCCTTAGAACACTATGTGATCTTAAGGGGAATGCCATATGTACACTAGGATGTTATAAGGGGTCATGCATGTGTTAACACATGCATGACCCCTTAGGACCACATATGACACCTTAGGACACTATGATGGACTAAGGGGTATGTCGTTCACACTAGGATTTTATAAGGGGTCATATGCGGTTCTAAGGGGTCACGCATGTGTTATAACACGTTTGACCCCTTAGGACCACATATGACCCCCTAGGACACTATGTGATCCTAAGGGGAATATTGTATGTACATTAGGATGTTATAAGGGGTCATATGTGGTCCTAAGGGGTCACACATGTGTTAACGCATGTGTGACCCCTTAGGATCACATATGACCCCTTAGGACACTATGTGATGGACTAAGGGGTATGTCATTCACACTAGGATTTTATAAGGGGTCATATGTGGTTCTAAGGGGTCATGCATGTGTTATAACACATGTGTGACCCCTTAGGACCACATATGACCCCTTAGGACACTATGTGATCATAAGGGGAATGTCGTATGTACAATAGGATGTTATAAGGGGTCATGCATGTGTTAATGCATGCGTGACCCCTTAGGACCATATATGACCCCTTAGGACACTATGTGATGGACTAAGGGGTATGTCATTCATACTAGGATTTTATAAGGGGTCATATGTAGTTCTAAGGGGTCATGAATGTGTTATAACACATGTGTGACCCCTTAGGACCACATATGACCCCTTAGGACACTATGTGATCCTAAGGGGAATGTCATATGTACACTAGGATGTTATAAGGGATCATATGTGGTCCTAAGGGGTCACACATGTGTTAATGCATTTGTGACCCCTTAGGACCACATATGACCCCTTAGGACACTATGTGATGGACTAAGGGGTCATATCCGGTTCTAAGGGGTCATATGTGGTCCTAAGGGGTCACATGTGTGTTAACACATGCGTAACACCTTTTAGGACCACATATGACTCCTTCGGACACTATGTGATGGACTAAGGTGTCATATGCGGTTGTAAGGGGTCACGCATGTGTTAGAACACATGTGTGACCCCTTAGGACACATATATGTGATATTAAGGGGAATTTTGTATGTTCATTAGGATGTTATAAGGGGTCATATGTGGTCCTAAGGGGTCATGCATGTGTGACCCCTTAGGACCACATATGACCCCTTAGGACACTATATAATGGACTAAGGGGTATATCGTTCACACTAAGATTTTATAAGGGGTCATATGCGGTTCTAAGTGGTCATGCATGTGTTAGAACACATGTGTGACCCCTGGGACTACATATGACCCCTTGGGGAATTTTGTATGTACACTAGGATGTTATAAGGCGTCATATGTGGTCCTAAGGGGTCACACATGTGCGTGACCCCTTAGGACCACATATGACCTCTTATGACACTATGTAATGGACTAAGGGGTATGTCATACACACTAGGCTTTTATAAGAGGTCACATGTAGTCCTAAGGGTCATGCATGTGTTAACACATGCGTGACCCCTTAGGACCATGTGTGACCCCTTAAGGTCCACTATGCAATCCTCTATGGTCCTAAGGGAATGTATAGTATCATCAGGGGCATATGTGGTCTTAAGGGGTCATAAGGGGTCATGTTGTGTGTGTAATAGGATGTGAAATTGGGTCACATTGTAGAGGATTTATTTTGTCGAATTTGTTAAAATTTGTTATCTAAATTTTTAATTTTTTTTTTAAATTAAAATTCATTAATTTTTCTAACGTTTTAATTTAAATTTATACTTAGATTTGTAACATTTTTCTAATTTTCTTTTTTTGCTAATGTTTTTCTAAGTTCTAATTTACTACCTTAGTTTTCTAAGTTTTTCATAACAATTTTTTAAAATGTTGAAAAAAAATACATATATACAGTTATGTAATTTTAAAAACAAATTGACAAATTTCAATCAAAACATTAAATTATCAAACATTTTTCTAAAATGCTAAAAACCAATAAATTATCAAACATTTTTCTAAAATGCTGAAAAACAATAAATATACAATTATTTAATTAGTAAAATAAATTAACAAACAAATTATTTATTAATTTTTGAATAAATGTAATAAAAAAAGACATTATTAAACCAAAAAAGGGTTATTTTGTGCACTTGAAATAATATAGGTCGAAAGCTAAAATGTGAGATGCGCTAGCTGCTGTAGATAGGGCACAGTGACGTGATGCTGACGATGGGTTCGATCTAACCCCCACTGGATAGAAAAAAAAAAGTTGGAAAATGACAGTTGTCGTAGTCAGAATTTATAGAAGTTTGAAAAAACTAATTGTAAATACGGTTCGATCGAAGGGGGGGTTCGATCGAACCCCCTAAAATATTAAATTTTAAGGGGTTCAAATGAACCCAAAATCCACCTGGGGTTCGAGCAAACCCGCGTCCAATGGCGGGTTCACTCGAACCCAGAGGGGGGGCTCGCTCGAACCACTGTACTTCGTTTGAACCACCCCCAAACATAATTTCCCACTTTCACCAATTTCCTTCGTTGGCGAAAGTGGGAACCATTAATGTGGGATAACCCAGGAATGTACCCATGAGAGGAATCATTCAACTTATCTTTCTCATAACCACAAAATGGCATAGTAACAAGGTTGATTAGCTTTTGGAAAAATGAGGGTTTAGAAGGATTAGGGTTCAAAAAATCATCTAGAGCTTCATCTAATTCATCCTTACTAAACTAATAATCAACATAATTGCATATATCATCAAAAGTATGGACATCTTGCAAATAAAAATCTAACATCTTGAAATGGAAATTGAATGAAATTTAAACACACAATGCAAGCAAATAAAGGAAATATTTTTTTTCTTTTCCTTGAATTTTTCAATTTTTTTGGAATTTTATGTTTATAAAGAAAAATGAAAGATACTAAATCTAAATCTAACAATGCAATGCAATGAAAATGAAATTGGGTTCACGTCAGGCTCACCAAAGATGTGTAGGGGGAAAAGTGAATTCTATTTGATCATTATCTTTCTGTTGTATATGCAATCATCATAATACCCAACATGAACAATATGCAATCATCACATCCTCATCAAGGAAGTTAAGGATGACCACTAAAAGGAAGAAGTAATGGCTAAATTTAAGATAATAATATTAACTTGTCTAAGTCCGACCCTGAATTAAAGTATAAGAAAAATAAAAGAAATAAAAATAATGAAACCAATTATCTAAGGAGAGGCCGACCTAGAGTATCCCACTCAGATCATAGCACTAGCTAATTATGACATCTTACCATTAATTTAGTGAAGGGAACACAATGGGGAGCAGGTGTAATGAAAGGGTTGCAAGAGTGATCGAAGCATATATTCACTTTGAAAGGATACATCTCTTCCAAGTGAAAGGATATGACCCCACCAATAGAAGATATAAATAAAAGATCTACTTTGAGAAGGAGAAGAATGTCTATCCCTACAAGAGCAAATTCAGAGAAGAATAAGATCAAATAATAAATTTTGAACTCTAAGTTTGAATTTAGAAAATTTATCCATAATGGATCATTAAATAGAAAGGAACCTTTGATATATAATCAATAAATTAGGCATGAATTCAATAATAACCAATTGAGATTGAAGGAGATCAAATTTGACATCATTGAGAACACAAAATTATTGTGATCTAATAGGTGTTGTGGTATGAAATGTGATGATATTATTTAACATATAATATCTCATATATTTTTTATATTGTTAATAATGAGAATTGCTAATCTATCTATTTTCTCCCACAAGCAATCATGTAGGGGTAAGTAAGGAAACATGGTTAGGAGGGTAGAGATAAGTTCCCAAATTAATTAGGTCGCTCTATGTTGGATGGACAAGAGTTCTTACCACTTGTGGGCCAAGGGGTGTTATATCACACCTTTGAACTTAGTTATAGTGAATATTCGCATCACCCTATCATGATTTCCTCTCCATTCCCTAAGATGGTTTGTTGTTGGAATTAAAACTAGAGAATAGAAGGAAAAGTGTATGGGTTAGTAAGGAGACACGATTGGGAGGGCAATGAAAAGTTCTCCATCTAAGTAGCCAACCCAATGTTGTATGAACAAGACATCCTGCCACTTGTGGACCAAGAGGTGCTATATCACGCCATTGGATTTAGTTCTGCGGAAAATATTCTAAGAACCCTATTGTGCTCTCCTCTCCAATACCTACTATAGCTGATTATTGAAAATGAAGCTATATATTATATCAAAGTATGTGATTTTATTTAACTTAATTTCTTGTTTATTTTAAAAGTTCAATTTCTATTATATAATTTAAATTTACTTTAAAAGATAAATTTTTATTATGTGATTTAATTATAGAATATTATTTGCAAACAAATTATATTGTGGAATTGCTACATTGGGGGAAAATCGAGTATACCCCAATTTGGGGACATTATCACACAAGTTCCAAGAATTTTTTTTGTAACCCTTTTTAAATACAAGTTGCATAGTCATGGATAATCTATGCCTTATCCTACTCTTCAAGAATTCAACTATAGTAAACATCATCGATTTACAAAATGTCAATGACCAAATCACCTATCCCCATTATGTTTAAATAATATCAACAACAATCACATTATACTGCTTGTTAATAAAGGATTAAAAAACATAATTATGCATACATACCAATCTAAACTAGATCAATAGTACACAAGGGCCTAAATATTCCCTTATTAAACCATGGTATCCTGTACTCATGTAGATTATTGTGTTATGTCATCATAATCAAGAGGATATCCTTGAACTAATACTTATGAAAACATGTATTAGGCTAACCATTTATCTCAATATAGACACATTTCACCAAATATTATCATTTTAAAATAAATAGAAACATTTGAGAAATAATTTAATTGGCTTATTCTAAGATATATTACCTTGAGCTATAAATTGAACATTGTGTTCTTCCATTTCAACCTACTATGTAAAAAATGATAATGACATCAACTACAATAACTTAGACATGTAATTCCTAAGGGTTTTCTTTAATATGCTTATCATCAAGGTAATTTCAAATATTACAATAAGATGGCATGATTATAAAGTCTAGCATCTTCCTAATCTCATACAACTTTAAACTTCTTATATCCAAATTTGACTCACTAGACTTACTAAGAAGGGATGTACTCCTCACAAAATTATTCTTGACAATATTAGCATGATTATGAACAATAATTACAATCACATATATGATTATGAACAATAATTCTTAGATAAATCATAAGATGCTATGAATTACAATATTTGTTCTCAATTTTTCTATTATCATAATATTATCCAAGGAATGCATAAATAATACTAGGGATTTATCAATTTAAACTTGGTATTATAATAAAAAGATTCCATGGATTCAAATTACTCCTAAGTTGTAAATGTCTTCATCTTCTAAGACATACAAGAGAAATCATGGATGCTTTTGAAATTAAACCCTAAAGTATTATATGGTCATAAACCTTAAATCAAGTATACAATGTAGTCATCAAAATCTCCACAACCTAAAAGATAGTCATTAAACCCTATCTAGGCTATGATGCTTTTCAAATTAAACTTTGAAGTGTTCTATGGTCATAAACCTTAGATCAAGGATAAAAAATATTCATCAAAATATCCACAACCTAAAAGACAACCATTATGTTAGAAAGAACCGAAAGAAAATTGAGAGTGGGGGGGTGAATCAATTTTCCACAAGTTAAACAATTATTGCAGATTATAAACCTTCTACCAGAGAAAAATGAAAACAAAATAGTGAAAGATAAAGCATAAGAGTACACAACACACAACAGCAATATTTTTGACGTGGAAAACCTGGTGAAGGGAAAATCACAATGGGAAACCCTACCCACAATCATATAGTACTTCTACAATAATATGTGAAAATATTACAATGGGGATTGCACTTGCAATCAATCCAACAACCTAGAGGACACTCCTCAACTAAAAAGGAAGTCTCGCTGACTTACATAATCAACAAAATACAATCCAGAGGAAATGAACTATGAAAATAGAATCTCCTCATGCTTGGTTATACTTCTGGTTAAGCACAGATGTCTTCCCTGAAACACCAAACTCTCCACAACACTTCGTTGAATGATATATCCTTATTTACACATTTACCTCTCTCTCTAAAAATGCAGATAGAATACTAATCCTCACACCCAAATTACATAGACACATCACCTATATATACAAATCATCAACCTTGATAACAAGGTCGGCTAAACCCTCAACCCTCAACTCATAATTACAAAAATTACATCACTTAATACAAAGATTGACCACCAGAAAAATATTATGATTTGCATTCCATAGCATCAACCTAATTCAAATTCCCAAACAATTACATCCACCATAAATCCCGCCAAGATGGATCACAACACGTGACACCAACCGGGAAAAACCCTCAGTATCAATAACACAGAATATACAAATGAACCCAAATAGGATCACAAGATCTACACGCCACCCAATACGAAGCCACAAAACAATTGGGACACGATCAAGAACACCTTTAGAAAGTTATGAACCATTTGTAGAATCCAGATCAAAACCACTTAACCATTTCATCAAATATTATCAACCGGGACCAAGAACATCAACCAACAAACTAGAACATAATCAATAGCTTCTGGAGCACCAAATCACAAACCAACTAAATATGACATGCATATAGTCATCATAAATATCCTACCAAAACCATATCCAATAATTTGAACATACTAGAGCAGAATCTCTGATAACCTCTCCCAAAACCATGTCGAACCAAAGCAGGTCAGCAACCAACCAGAGTAGTGTTGATAGCCAACCGGAGCAGTGTTGATATCAATGACAACACATAATCAATTCCTAAATATTGCCAATAATCTCCCCCTTTGGAATTTATGGCAACACTAAATGTGAAAAACATCCAAGTGCCAAGGAATGCCAACCATCTCCAAGAAAAAAAAAACTCTCCAAAATAACTGATTGAACTCTCCCCCATACTGGAATATGATTTTATGTTTTTCACATGGGCATCTCTCTCCCTTTGACATCAATGATAAATAATTGATGCCAAAGTATTGAACCAATTAGCTAACTACTCCCCCTAAGTAGTATCATCATCTCATCAACCTGGATCAGAGGATATTTCTGATAAGATCACCGGATTGATGCATATATGCATCTCTAAGTCTCTAAGTCTCTTCTGGAGGGGTGGTGAGCCCTAATTGAATTCTAAGATATTCAAAAGTATCTTTAGGAAATGATTTGGTTAGAATATCTACAATCTGTTCCTAAGTGGGCACATATACCAATTTGACTTCCTTTGCTTCAACCTTTTCTTTCAAGAAGTTATATCTTATAGATATGTGTTTTGATTTGGAATGAAATACCGAATTCTTTGACATATCAATACCAGTTGCATTATCACAATGAATAACAATAGGCTCATCATAAGTTACCTTGATATCCTTCAACATTGGCTTCATCCATAAGATCTGAGTAGAATTTGTTGCAGCAACTACATATTCAGCTTCAACATTAGATAAGGAAGTGCATGATTATTTTTTGCTAATCCATGAGACTAATTTCTTCCCTAGAAAGAATGCACCACTTGTAGTTCTCTTCCGGTCATCAATATCTCATGCCCAATCTGAGTCTATATAGGAACATAATTTTAAATCATCATCCTTTGGATACCGTAACCCATAATTTGTTGTTCCTTTCAAATATCTAAATATCATTTTAACAACAATATCATGATTTTCTCTTGGATTAGACTGGAATCTAGAAGAAATGTAGATAACATTAATTATATCTAGTCTAGTCTGAGTTAAGTACAATAGTCCACCTGTTGTTCTCAAAAATTGATTCCCCTTCAAATTTCTTATAATAAAAGAATAACTCTATGTGTGAGAGAGAAGACAAGGAGAAGGAAATTCTAGAACAACATATGACAAGGTTTGATTAACCTTCTACACTTCAAACTTGTTCAAAGTTCAGGTGGGTATACCTTTTGTGAACTGAATTCACACTTTTAAAAGACAAATCCATAGTAAACCAGTTCGAAAACTAGTGGATCTTATCATCTTAAAACTAGCTAAAACAAAGAAATAACACTTATACTCATGTTCAATATTGACCTACAAGCTGTGTAAGAAGACAACCACACTAGATACCAGTGCCTTATCTAGGCCACAGAGTCATCTAAGTTTAAACAATACTCCCACAATCAAATATCCCCACACATCCTATCGGCTCGGCTTCTACAGATCCCCACATATGCCTGACATAAGTAAGAATTTCACTTGTACCAAACCAAATTGCATTTATCAAATTCAAAGTATCCCACAAAGAATTTACTGATAGAAATGATTCCCGTGTATTTAATTCCCCTCCTGAAGAGAAAAGCTAAGAAGCACATCTACTTGAAGTCGCCTTACAACCCATATTCAAAAGGAATAACCCTAGATTACTTAGAATGAAACAGTAAAAATTTGCAAACATACTTGAAGACAATACAAAGTTTAAGCTCAAAACTGATGGTCTGTGTATTGATATTATTTCAGAAAGTATTACAAAAATATTTGAATGTTCTCCATTAAGACTAAAAAAGCTCAGATAAATTTCTGCAGCGTTTCTTTACAATTCCTTGTGATCCCCTTTTTTACTAGTCTTGGTATACATCATCAGCTGGCCACGAGAAGTTAATCACTTTTCCCTTTGTCTTGGCTAATATTTTCCAAGAATTCCTATTTTGTTAATCTCTGAATTAAGAAAACCATAATGAGATTTGATTTTCTCAATCTCCTCAATTGTTTTGATAAATATGGAGGCATCCTCTGAATTAATAATTCCTTTTATTCTCAATGATAATTTGGCTTCCAATTCCTTAAGCCATATTTGTTTTTCCTTTAATTGAGTTGGACTGGCAAAACCCCCTGGGAGTAATTCAAAAACCTGATTGGTGTACTCTTTCTTGTACAAGTTGATCTTTCTATCTGCATTATCTACTCCTTCTGCTAACTTTACCAAATCCTTTGTCATATCATTAGTAGATTTAATAATGGGGTCAGCCCTTGCCTCATCATAGGATACACAAATAAGTTCTATATCCTGCTCTCTGGGTTTGCACTTATCAAAAATAGGCATTAGAATAGCGTTGTCTCCATTTAGCTCATTCCACATGTCCAAAATCTTACTCATGTTGTTGTACATTAGTGAGGACCCTATGGTGTCAACAAACCTCAAAATTGTAGCCCTTACTCTCTCTTCATATTTCTTTACATACAGGGCCTGAGCCTGTTTCAGATTCTCCAATTCATGGGGAGTGATCTCAATCAACTGGGCACTAGAAGGTGCTAGAGATGGTGGGAATTCAATTATGGGGCTGGTAGGTGGAGGCCTTGCAGGAGAAGAGGAGATCATCAATGTTGAGGACTCACCTTAATGGTATTGTCCTGCCAACTAACTTTGTAGCTTGGCAATGATGCTATCTTTACCCTTTACCTCCTCCTTAGTATTGTTATAAGCTTTCAAAACCGTCTCCAACTTAGCTCGGAGATCTTCTTTTTCCTTTTCCTCTCTTTCTGCTACTGCAACACTAAACTTTGCAGTCTCTAGAATAGTGCTAGTAGCTTCTACCACCCCAGTGCTTTGTACTCTTTTCAATATCATTCCTTCTAGGTAGCTTGATCTTGGGGTGTCTTTCTTCTTTCTATTTTCATCTCTTTTTAGAGACCACATGACCAGGGTAGCATTGTCCTTGCTAAAGGTGACTCCTTCCATAGGCTTGGTCTCCTTCCTTACTGCCTCTAAAACCAAGGCATCTTCTATATCCCATTCAGGGAGAATGAGTATACCAGTCTTTTCTACCATGTCTCTACCCTATTCAGGAGTGATGGTCTTGAACTTAGTGACCATTTATTGCTTTATTTCTTCCTCCACCATAGTTGGATCCTTGTGGGGTTTCTCACTCTTCCTCTTCTCACATCTAGCATTGAAATGATCAATATTTTGCTTCCACATGAATTGCATGAAATCTCCTAATGTGACAAAGTTGTTATCAGCCAAGAAATCTTCACTGGCTTGTTTAACATCAGGATCTATCTCCTGGCCTTTGAACTCATGAATATTTATATTCATTTCAGCATTAAGGGGCTCTTTTGGTATTCCCTCTTCTACTTCATCATAGGTGTAGGCTATCTCCCCAAGGTTGCCTAATTGTAGCATTTGTTCATCTCCTATATGAATAGGGGATTGAGATGGGGAATACAATGGTTCATTAGATTGCACTTCCTTTCCCATTCTTTGCCTCTTGGGGCTCTCCTGAATGTCAATAATTTCTTGTATTTTTCTCTTAACTTTTGAAGTTGAAGGCTCCCCAGTTGTTGGTACTAACACAATCTATTTGGACCTTTTATGTAACACATAATCCCCTAGAGGGATTGTTTTTGCAAGTGTAGACCTAGTTAAAACTAGTTTGGCCTTCTCGAGATTATTTTTAATCACAACCTCCCTTTTCTCTTTCAATGTCTGCATCACATCTTCAAAACAAAGAATTAAGAATTTTGCCTTTTCTTCAAAGGGGTGGAAACTGGACAATGGATCATAGCTAGTGTCAAATTGGTGTACAAGATCTAAGGCCTTCTTGTAGGCCACCCATTTCTCTTTCCTCAACTCTTGCTCATCCAAATCAAACTCATTCCTGATTAGGTCCTCAGGGAATTGAAATTGATGAGGTATGCCTCTACATACTGCCCTTTTCCTGAACATGCCATTGAAGAAATCTTCAGGGTCAGCACACCTTGATATTGTTGTTGATAAATGATAGGGTTGAAGGAAATCTTCAAAACATTTCCAACCTCCTTTAGTTATCACAAATTGATGTTCTATAGTTATTGTAGGGAAAATGGTCCCTTTACCTCTACCTGTTAGCTCTGCCTCTTGCACACTTCCAATCTTCCTGAGGACTTCTGTAATTCCTATTTTAAATGGGACCTGATATGGCAATAAGAATGGAGTGCCTCTGAAACCATACACTCTAAAAACTATGGAAACAGGGTATAAGTACATATCACCCCAATTATGGACAACTTTTATATCCTTAGCAAATCCCTTTGGCCTAAGGAATTCTAAAAGAGCTTTTGGGACTCTTGGATTTTTTTAGCATAAAAGAGTCCTGATCTTGGATGCAAAGCACTTATCAAACCTTAAGTAGCGAGCATCTTCTCTATCCCATGACAGCACTATGATCCACAATTGAACTCACATCTTCTCTCCATCCTTTTCTTTTACTAGATCCATTCCATTTGCAAAGTAATCTCCACCCTTAAATAAAAATAGGTGCATGAGGATGGAGTACCATCCAAAAGGCCTGTCCACTTTTCCATTTTTAATCCCTATCAAACCTTCATGAATGGCATCAGTGATATAGGGTGCATAATCAAATGTCACTTCTAGAGAAGGATTTAAAATTTGAGCAATCATTAGCATGTAATGAGTTGGCATATTAGCTTTAGCATTCCTCTCCAAAGATTTGACAAAGTGACTAGTATAATCCCTTGGCTCTTAGAGTGAATAGATTTAAGGAGAAAGGCTCCATAGTGTTGGTTCCTACAATAGATAATCCACCTATTTTAACAAATAATTCTTTAAGAGGCCCATTCCTAAGGTGATTCCTCTGTGCATTGTAACCCTGAGCCAATGATTTGAAATTGATGGGTTCCAAATAGTTGGACACTTCACTAAGCCCAAATGCATTTCTGAACTCCTTGTCATTAATCTCAATGAGGGTTTTTCCATTTATGTCTCTAATACTCTTTGTAACTGGGTCATAATTGTGTGCAACCTGAGTTAGAAGGTCCACATCCATGAACACTCCAAGAACTACCAATTTGCCTACATCCAACTCCTAAATGTTGTTCATTGGGGCTGAGGAGTGTCTCATACTAAATCCAACTTTAAACAAACCCAACCCAGACAACCCTATCTATGGGTCTCTCAGCCAGCTGCCTTTGTCATACAATTTGTCTCCTATTCTTAAATGAGGAGCTTTTGGCACTAGCTCTTTAACCTTAGCTGCCACATTAGTTGACATGGTTAATTTCTCTAGGAAATCATCACAGATTCCCCTCTCTTGGTAATTAATTTTCCCTAAGAACTCCCTTTTAGGTGCCATCTCAATAATGCTATGCAAGTAACTGAATTATTAACCACAGTGATTTCAAACAGAACAAACCCCAATTCAAACAAACTGTCAAGTAATTGCTAAGCAAAAGCACAAAAGAACCTATTCTTGGCTTGAAGAAATCTGCTCTGCACCCGCTTCTTCGCAACAACTCTTTGAAATGATGCCTACATCAATTGATGTGAGACCATATATGGCAATCAGGCTCTTAACTGCAACATTGATACTGCATGCTTCGGTCATCCCTTCAGAATTGAATTCATGGAAGAATTCAAAAATTGGCTCCAACGGGTCATAACATGCCTATGCATTTTCTTTTTGCTCTTTCACCATTTCACAGAGCATAACAGCCTAGCATGTTCATCTAGTGAAACTGTGCTAGCCACCCAATCAGATGGAACTTGATCGGCCTTTATCTCCGTTTTACCTCTTTACCTTAATGTTGGGCCCTACCTTCTTTTTGCCACTTCATGGGCCTTAACCCTCGAGCATTTTCCTTTCACGAAGCCACGCCAGACATTAGATGGGACTCTAGTCACTCTGCCTTTAACTCTGACTGGGACCGTCAACCTTTTAAACTAACCGCGCCTCATCTTGATGGCTAATGGTTTTTCGCTATTTCGTAGAGGTTAATGCACTTCCATCTTTGGGTCACGAAACAACAAGAAGTGTTGGATCAGTCTTGAGATGAATTCCTTTTAAGTGGGCCCTTTATCCAAGTATTACTTACCCCACTTGTGTACCAGTTAGTAAATGCCATGTGGCACTCGACCATTAGCCCTAGAAGTTCCTTCGGGTTCAGTTATGAGCCAGCCACGTGTCTTACTTCATTATTCCCACATAGCCGCCAATTGCACATAGGTGGGCCCTCAATCACCTTTTAAAACCACATGTCACTTGACACATCATCATCGAGCCCCGCAACAAGCAGCAATTGTCATGCCACGTCATGCCCTCATGTGACTTCCATTTGTCTTTCACTACTTCGTGAATGCTAATTTTCGGTTGGTTTGCAGCCACGAAACAATGAGAACCATTGGATCAAAATAGAGTTGATCATCTTTTATCTTCGTGCCTTGCCTGCTCTTTGGGCCCACCAGCCTTTAATCCTTAAATTTAATTCACTGAACTCTTTGATTTTCGGCCACATGTCACTTTCTTACTTGCCATTTAAAATAGTTGGACTGCTTACTTGGAATGCCATGTCATTTTTGCCACTTCGCGAAGCTATTTTTCGAGCATCTTCATCTTGCAAAACTACATTGGCCGTTAGATCTTGGGGACTTGCGCATCTGTTATGCCTCTTTGAAATCTCCTTGCTTAGGCCCACCAACCTTTCGCCATTTCGTGAAGAGTAAACTACAAGCATCTTTTGGCCATGAATCAACGCGAGCCATTGGTCTTTTCAAAGCTGACCACCTTTTAGACAAAGGAGAAGTCTTCACCACTGGGTCCTGCCAAACCTTTTTGCCATTTCACGAAAGGTAACTTACTTGCTTATTTCAGCCGCGAATCAACATGAGCCGTTGGATTCAAAATAAGATGGAGTCTCGTTTAACTGGCCACCAATGCACGCGGTCAAGCCTTCTTTTGCCTTTCGCTATTTCATATAGGTTAACACACCAACAACTTTGCATAACAAAACAGCGAAAGGCGTAGATTTATCTAAGAGTTGCACGACACTTACGGGACAAGACAACATTTAGGAAAAGGCATAAGAGATAGGCATAAATTTTATAATTATTTAACGACCGCCTAGGCAAGTGACAAGGGGGGGGGGCACTTTACATGACTTAAAGACCCATTACTTAAGTGAATAAAGTAATGCAGAAATAGAAGCCAAAGGGTTTTTATCAGACATTTGAGTGATTAAAAACTAAACCCTTAACCCTTAAAGACCTAGAACAGATTTGAAGCAACTAATAGCATACCTAACTCAAAATTTTCAAAACTTAGCCAATCATGGGAAAAGAAAACCCATTTCTTAAACAATGATAACACCACCAATCATTGATTTGTATCTAGATGAGTTCACTTTAGGAGATTCATTTGTCTTTGATAGTTTGCAACCGGTTATCATAGGGGTTCCAACTGGCTTTGAGTTTTCAAGACCAAATTTCTTTATCAATTCTTTCACATATTTAGTTTGACAAATGAAAATACTTTTATTAGCCTAAGTGATCTACAGACCTAAGAAAAATTTCATCTCACCAATCATAGACATTTCAAATTCATTCTTCATGTCATTAGCAAATGTTATGCATAGATTTTCTTCTCCTCCAAAAATGATATCATCAACAAAGACTTCAATAATCAATATGTCATCATGCTCAATCTTATAATATAAACTGCTATCAAAATTATCTTTGCTAAATCTGAGCTTCAAAATATGTTTATCCAATCTAGCATACCATGCTCTAGGGGCTTTTTTCAATCCATAAAAGGCTTTCATAAATTTGCAAACCATGTCCTTGTCCTCTGATAGTGAAAATCCATTAGATTGCTCAATGTAAACTTCTTCATCAAGATCTCCATTTAGGAATACACATTTGACATCCATTTGATATACCTTGTAGTTCTTGTGTGTAGCATAGGCAAGAAATAGGCTTACTGCTTCAATCCTTGCAACCAGAGCATAGGTTTCATTATAATCAATTCCTTCTTACTGTGAGTATCCTTTGCAAACCAATCTAGCTTTGTTTCTTACAACCTATCCTTGTTCATTTAGTTTGTTTCTGAATACCCATTTAGTTCCAATAACATTTTTATCTTTAGGCCTAGGAACCAATTCCCATGTGTTATTCTTCTCTATCTGATTTAATTCCTTTTCCATTGCTTTTATCCAATTCTCATCTTTACATGCTTCAATAACTGATTCCAATTTAATTTGAGAAATTAAACATACCTCTCCAGGAGCTAATCTTCTTCTTATCATCACACATTTTCTCTTATCTCCAATGATTTGATCTTCAAAATGATTCAGCTTCACATACCTGGGAGTATCTGGATTATCTTGACTGTTTGACTCTTTATGCTCCTCAACAGTTACTGTGGAGTTTTCCAATGTTACCGAAGAAACTAGATCAATGCTCTGAACTAATTCTTGCATTACCGGTTCTGATCTAACAATCTCATAATCCAAAAATTCTGAAATACTTGACCACAGGAGTATGACTGAACCATAGTTCAAATGGAGTCTTATCGGTATCATCTTTTATGTGTATTCTATTGAAAGTGTAGACTGTAGTATTGATAGCTTCTCTCCAATAGATATCAGACGGTTTGGCTTCCATCATCATTGTCCTTGCAATATTTAAGATAGTTTTGTTCTTCTTTCCACTACTCCATTCTGTTGTGGAGTTCTAGGTGCAAATAATTGTCTTTTGATTCCATGTTTCTCATAGAAATTGTTGAATTCACCGGATGTAAATTCACCACCTTGATTTGATCTTAAGCATTATATCTTCAAACCTATTTCTGTCTCAACCATAGATTTGAATATTTTGAATTTATCAAGAGCTTCTAATTTTTCTTTCAAAAATGCAACCCACATCATTCTAGAGTAATCATCAACAAGCAACATAAAGTATCTATCTCCTTGAAATATTTTAGTCCTTGTCGAACCACACAAATCAGTATGAATAAGATCAAGAATTTTGTTAGATCTATCATGTATGATTTTGAAAGAAGTTTTAACTTGCTTACCCACTTGACATTCTCTACATATCAGATTATGAGGCTTGATGATCTTGGGCAAATCTCTGACAACCTTGGTTGAACTGATCTTAACTACACAATCAAAATTCACATGACACATCCATTTATACCATAGATAACTTTCATCAATCTGAGCAATCAACCAAGTCTTCTCACTGGAGTTTAAATGAAAGATATTTCCCTTGGTCTGAGTTCCGGATGCAATTTCCAATCCAAATCTATTGATAATCTTGCATTTTCCATCTTTGAATTGCAAATGGAATCCTCTATCTACCTTTTGTCATACACTCAAGAGATTATGCTTCAAACCTTCAACATAATAAACATTGCCAGTATTAGTCTTACCATCCAGGGATATTGTTCCTTTTCCTTTGATCTTGCATGCCTTGTTGTCTCCAAATCTGACTAGTCCACCATCAAATTCTTAAAGAGTAAAGAATTTTCTCTTATCATCGGTCATGTGATGTGAGCAACCACTATCCATAACCCATTCATCTTTCTCTTCAATTTTAGTAGCTAGTGCTTTCTCCTCAGTATGAGTTGTATCATTGACAAGTTCCAGATACTCATCCTTGATAGCAATCAAGACCCAATATTTTCCACTACCTAAGCTTCCATTACTAGATCCACTTACAGGTTTATCAGAATCATCAGTAATATCAAAATCATCATCACCAACATAGTAACATGATTTGTCCTTATTCTTTCTATATTTAGGTTTGATCTGATATTTAGGATTAGGTTTATAGTTCCTCAAAAATCTTCCATAATTTCTTGCAGCTCTTTCAAGACATCTAAAAGCAAAGTGACCAATCTTATTGCATGAAAAGCATTTAAATGGAACTTTTCCTTCATACTTGCTTCCAACCGGTCCTTTAGGGATTCTTCTGGTAATTAGGGCTTCCAATTCTTCAAGTTCTATGTTCTCTCTTTCAATGACTTCCATCTCTTTAGAATATAAATCTTTCCAATCTATCTTCTTCTTACCAAAGGCAAATGCTTTAAATGCAGTTTTTGTTTTAGAAGCATTTTGATCTCCAAGCTCTTCAAGTTCAAAAGCAGTCAATTTCCCAAGTAATGTATCTCTGGTAACAAGGGTATTTGACATTGTCCAGAGTTCATTTATTGCTGTAGATTTTATTTTTTAATTTGGAGGTAAAACTCTTACAAAAATTTAAATGACCTCATCCACATTAATTGTTCCACTGCAACATTTTATTCCCATGACAATCTCATTCACTCTATCCATAAAAGATCTTATCCTTTCATCTTCTTCCATCTTCAAATTTTCGTATCTCACCCGGTAACCTTCAAGTTTTTCAATCTTTACTACTAGGTTGCCTTCATATAGAGTTTCAAGCTTCAACCAGATCTTCTTTACATTTTCCAGCTCTATGACATTCAACAATTTTTCATCTGATAGGGCACTTAACAATGCTTATTTTGCTCTGACATCATTATCAGAATTCTTCTGGTCATCAGCAGGTGTTGGAGTTCCAGAATCGAGATCATGAGGTCTATAACCTTTTTCTATTATCTCCCATATCTTAGCTCCAAGACATCTCAGATGAATCTTCATTCGTACCTTCCATAATTTATAATTTGTACCATCAAATCTAGGACTGTCCTTCCAGTATAAACTAGATGAAGAACTTGATGCCATCGAATCTCCTCAAGTGGTTAAGCTTCTGTAGAGAGGACCTTCCTTTGATACTAATTGTTAGAATGAGCTGGAAGAAAACTAAGAGGGGGGGGGTGAACCAGTTTTCTACAAGTTAAACAATTATTGCAAATTTAAACCTTCTACCAGAGAAAAATGGAAACAACATAGTGAAAGATAAAGAATGAGAGTACACAACACACAACACCAATATTTTGACATGGAAAACCCGGTGAAGGGAAAAACCATGGTGGGAAACCCTACTCATAGCCAGATAATACTTCTGCAATAGTATGTGAAAATATTGCAATGGGGATTGCACTTGCAATTAGGCCAACAGCCTAGAGGACACTCCTCAACATAAAAGGAAGTCTCACTGACTTACATAATCAATGAGCTACAATCCAAAGGAAATAAGATGTGAAAATAGCATCTCCTAATGCTTGGTTACAGTTCTAGTTAAGCACAGATGTATGCCCTGCAACACCAAACTCTCCACAACACTTCCCTGAATGATATATCCTTATTCGTACATTTACCTCTCTCAGATAATGCAGATAGAATACTGATCCTCATACCTAAATTACATAAACATATCACCTATATATACAAATCATCAACCTTGATAACAAGGTCAGCTAAACCCTCAATCCTCAACTCATAATTACAAAAATTACATCACCCGATACAAAGATCGACCACCAAACCAATAATATGATTTAGATTACATAGCATGGACCTAATTCAAATTCCCAAACAATTACATCCACTGTAAATCCTTACAAGATGGATTGCAACACGTTACACCAATTGGGAAAAACACTTAGTATCAATAACACACAATATCCAACTGGACCCAAATAGGATCACCAGATCTACATGCCAGCCAATGTAAAACCACCAAACAATTAGGACATAGTCAAGAACACCTTCAACATGTTAAGAACCATTTCTAGAAACTGGATCAAAACCACGTAACCATTTCATCAAATATCATCAATCGGGACCAAGAACATCAACTGACAAACTAGAACATAATCAATAGCTTCCAGAGCACCAAAGTATGAACCAACTGAATATGACATGCATATAGTCATCATAAATATCCTACCAAACAGCATCCAACAATCTAAACATATTGGAGAAGAATCTTTGATAACCTCTGCCAAAACCATGTCCAACTGGAGCAGATCAGCAACCAACCGTAGTAGCTTCAAGAGCCAACCAAAGCAGTGTTGACATCAATGACAACACATAATTAATTCCTACATATTGCCAACAATATCCCCCTTTAGCATTAATGGAAACACTAAATGTGAAAAACATCCAAGTGCCAAGGAATGCCAATAAACTCCAAGTAAAAAACTCTCTAAAATAACTGACTGAACTCTCCCCCATACTGGAATATAATTTTTAGTTTTTCACATGGACATCTCCCCCCCTTTGACATCAATTTCAAAGGATCGATGCCAAAGTATTGAACCAACCAGCAGACTACTCAACCTGAGTAGTAGCATCATCTCATCAACCCGGATCAGAATATATTTATGATAAGCTCACCAGATTGATGCATCTCTGCATTTCTAAGTCTCTTTTGGAGGGGTGGTGACCCCTAATTAATTTTTGAGATATTCAAAAGTATCTTTAGGCAAAGGTTTAGTTATAATATCTACAATCTGTTTCTGAGTGGGCACATATACCAATTTGACTTCCTTTTCTTCAACCTTTTCTTTCAAGAAGTTATATCTTATAGACATGTGTTTTGATTTGGAATGAAATAACAGATTCCTTGACATATCAATAGCAGTTGTATTATCATAGTGAATAACAATAGGCTCATCATAAGTTACCTTGATATCCTTCAATATTTGTTTCATTCATAAGATCTTAGTACAACTTTTTGTAGTAGCTACATATTCAGCTTCAGCAGTAGATAAGGAAGTACATGATTGTTTTTTGATAAGCCATGAGACTAATTTCTTCCCAAGAAAGAATGCACCACTTGTATTTCTCTTCCGGTCATCAACATTTCCTGCCCAATCTAAGTTTGTATAGGCACATAATCTAAAATCATCATCCTTTAGATACCATAACCCATAATCTATTATTCCTTTCAAATATCTGAATATCCTTTTAACAACAATATCATGATTTTCTCTTGGATCAAACTATAATCTAGAAGCAATGTAGACAACATTCATTATATCCGATCTGGTATGAGTTAAGAACAATAGTCCACCAATCATTTATTTGTATCTAGATGAGTTCACTTTAGAAGATTCATATGTCTTTGATAGTTTGCAACTAGTTATCATAGGGGTTCCAACTGGTTTTGAGTTTTCAAGTCCAAATTTCTTAAACAATTTGCAACCAGTCACCATAGGAGTTCTAGCCGGTTTGGAGTCATCAAATCCAAACTTCTTCAGCAACTCCTTCACATATTTAGTTTGAGATATAAATATACCTTTTCCAGTCTGTGAAATCTACAAACCTAAGAAAATTTTCATCTCACCAATCATACACATCTCAAATTCTTTATGCATATCACTGGTCAACTTCACGCTCAAGTCATCATCACCTCCAAACATAATATCATCAACAAAGACTTCAACAATCAATATGTTATCATTCTCAATCTTAAAGTAAAAATTTTTGTCAGCTGCACCTTTATTAAATCCCAATTTCAACAAATACTTATCTAATATAGCATACCAAGATCTAGGGGCTTGTTTCAATCCATAAAGAGATCTTTTAAGTTTACATACCATGTCCCCATCATCTAACAATGAAAATCCATCAGGTTTCTTGATGTAGACTTCTTCCTCAAGACCACCATTCAAAAAGATAGATTTAACATCCATCTAATATACCTTAAAATATTTATAAGTAGCATATGCAAGCAACACTCCAACAACTTCAAGTCTGGCCACCAAAGCAAAAGTCTCCTCACAATCAACCCCTTCTTTCTATGAATATCCTTCGCAAACTAGTCTAGCTTTGTTTCTGACAACTTCACTGGCTTCATTCAATTTGTTCCTGAATACCCATTTAGAACCAATAACATTCTTATCCTTAGGTCTAGGAACAAGCTCCCATGTGTTATTCTTTTCAATCTAATCTAGTTCTTCTTCCATAGCTCTCATTCAATTTTCATCTTTGCAAGCTTCAATAACATCTTTAGATTCAACTTTAGAAATCAATTATACTTCTTCAATAGATAACCTTCTTCTAGTCATCACACCTTTATTTTTATCACCAATAATCTAGTTTTTAGAATGATTCAGTCTTACATACCTTAGAGTCTTCTGATTGTTCTGATTTTTTCAAGTTCCTGTACTTCTTCACCGACAACAGCAACATGTGGATTAACCGTCTCTACCGGATCAGTCTACTTTGGTTCCTTAGTGTGAATAGGGTTTAGAAAAATATGTTAACCATCATCATATCTGCATGCTCTAATCTCTTTTCCAAGGTTCTCATCCACCTTCACATTTGCACTTTACACTATATTTCTTGGTCTCTTATTGTAGCACCGGTAGGCTTTACTCTTTGTTGAATATCCCAATAAAATTCTTTCATCACTTCTAGCATAAAACTTTCCTATATCCTTATCTCTCTCGATATAACATTTGCTACCAAATACTCTAAAATATCTCACAGTTGGAACATGACTAGACCATAGCTCATAAGGTGTCTTACTGGTATCACCTTTAATATGAACTCTATTGAGTGTGTAAACAACAATGCTAATAGCTTATCTCCAATAGATCTTCAGAACATTCACTTCAATCAGCATAGTCCTTGTAGAATCTAAAACAATTATGTTCTTCCTTTCAACAACTCCTTTATGTTGAGGGGTTCTAGGAGCAGATAGTTGCCTTCTAATCCCATGCTTCTCACAAAATGAATTTTAACTCACCAAAACATAATTCTCCACCTCTATCAGATCTCAGACATTTCACCTTCAATCTAGTCTCAGTCTCAACCTTTTCTTTGAATATCTTGAATTTATCCAATGCTTTAAATTTCTCTTTCAAAAAGACAACCCACATCATCTTGGAATAATCATCAATTAGTAGCATAGAATATCTATCACCCTGCACACTTCTAACATTTGTATTTCCACATAGGTCAGTATGCTTAATATGTAGCAAGCCATCAGATGTATACTATTCACTCTTGAAAGAAATCCTTGTTTCCTTACCCAATTGACATTCCTTACCAACCGGACTGGCAAGCTTAACAATATTAGACAAATCTCTAACAACTTGTGTAGAACTGATCTTAATCATTGAATAAAAGTTAACATGAGTATGAACAAGATGTAGCAATCCATCAGATGTATACTATTCGCTCTTGAAGGAAATGCTTGTTTGCTTACCCAATTGGCATTCCTTACTAACCAGATTGGTAGGCTTAACAATCTTAGATAGATCTCTAACAACTTGAGTAGAACTGATCTTAATCATTGAATCAAAGCTAACATGACATATTCTCCTATGCCACAACCAACTCTCATCAAATTGTGCAATCAAACAACTTTTCTCACCGACATTCAAATGAAAAATGTTACCTTTTGTCTTAGTTCCTAATGGAGTTTCTATAATGGAGGCATTTAAGATCTTGCATTTTCCATCTGTGAATTGTAAATCATAATCTTTATCAACCATCTATCCCACACTCAAAAGATTATGCTTCAAACCTTCAACATACAAGACATCATCAGTGTTATACTTACCATCAAAAGAAATAGAACTCTACCACAGATCACACAGGCTTTGTCATCTCCAAATATCAATATTCCACAATCATATCTTTCCATAATCACAAATTTTCTTTTATCATTGGTCATATGATGTGAACAACCAATGTCAATCACCTGTTCATCCTTTTCTTCAACTTTAGTAGCTAAGGCTTTCTCCTCAATAGAACAGCTAGTGGAATCAATAGGTACTGGTCTATCTTCTTTAATGGTGACAAACACAACTTCATCTCCCTCTGATTCTTTATCAGTAACACCTTCATCAAAAACATAATAACAGTTCTTCTTATTCATATACTTTTGGTTAGACTTTTAAGGCTTAGCATACTTATCATGCTTCTCAAATCTATCATTCCCATCATGCTTATCAAACTTATCATGTCTATTATATTTAGCCATTCTCTACGAGTATCTAGAAGAAAAATGTCCTATCTTATTACAAGAGAAACATTTCAAAGGAAATTTTCCATCATACTTATCGGCTCCCTTAGGCAATCTCCGAGAAATCTATGCTTCAAGCTCATCCAACTCTCTTTCTTTCTCTTCTATCTCTCCTCTCTCTTTCATATCTAGATATTCTGCACTCATCAATATCATACTTCTTCTTTTCAAAAACATATGTTGATGCTCTAAATGTTGTCTCAGACTTTCCATGTGATTCTCCAAATTTGCTTAGCTCAAAAGAAACAATCTTTCTAGCCAGCACATCTCTTGTCATTGTAGTCACACTTTGGATCTTATCAATAGCAGCCACCTTATGTTTATAAGCAGGAGGCAAAGATCTGAGGACCTTAGCAACAATGTCATCTTCCTCAATGGTTCCACCAGCACATATGATACCTAGGACAAGTTCATTCACCTTAGCCATGAAAGAGTGCATGTTATCATCATCTCCCATCTTTAGCATCTCATACTTTCATTTCAAACTATATAGCTTAGAGACTTTCACTTGTTTATCTCCTTCATACAAGATTTCAAGCTTTTCCCAAATCTCATGTGCAGTCTAAAGTCTCATTACATTTGTCATCTCTAAATCAATTAGGGCACTAAGAAATTCTTCCTTCGCTCTAATATTATGTTCAACTTCCTTGATCTCATCAATAGTAACTGGTCCATTCAGAGAAGCAAAATAGGCATTCTTTGTAATCTTCTAGTAATCGTCTCCAAGACATTTCAAGTGCACTTCCATCTGGCTCTTCCATATAACATAATTACTTCCATCAAATCTCAGACTGTCCTTAAAAATACACCTGCAGCTGTCATCCTGGATCTCCTCAAGTGGTTAAGCTTCTTCACGAGGATCTAGCTCTGATACCAATTGTTAGCAGCAACAAGGAAGGAAAATTGAGATGGGGGGTGAATCAATTTTCATCGGATGTACAAACTTAACCACAAAAATAGATCTGATAAATTGTAACAATAGTAAAGATAAGCAAATTAAAGGCACAACGCATAACACCAGAATTTTGACATGGAAAACCTGGTTAAGAGAAAAACTATGGTGGAAACCTACCCATAATAAGATGATACTCTACAGTAGTATGTGAAAATATTACAATGGGGAATGCACATGCATTTAGGCACACTGCCTAGAGCTCACTGCTCAAAAGATAATGGTCTGGAAGGATACAACCCTCTGGGAAGTCTCACTAACTTACAACAAGATTCAAAATACAATCCGAAAGAAATGAATTGCAATAATAGCATCTCCAAATGCCTAATGACAGTTCTAGTTATGCACAAATGTTTGCCTTGCAACACCAATCTCTCCTCAATCACAACACCAAAAGATGAATCCTTGTATGCACATACACCACTCTCTGATAATGTAGATACAACCTTGATACCTAAATTACATGACAACTATTGGCATTGTGTTGTCATTGATGTCAACCGGCATGATGGTCATTGATGTCAACCAATATAACTTTCATGGATGTCAATCGAAAGTGTGTGCATGTTGTCCTCAATTTTTGATTTCAAAAATTAGACTATCATATAGAAATTTTTGTTAAAAAATGAAAAATTTTACTCTATGGCATGCTTCCTGAGGTAGAAATTCACCCCATCCATAGACTGGATCGATCATTGATCCATCCCCAAGCTACGTTTCGAATTTTGTCACATTCCAAGTCCGTTTGCTATATTTTTGCTTCAATGTAGGGGAATTTTTTGATAATTACCAGTAACTGGTAATTTGTTTTTCAAAACCCCCTTGAAGCTTTTTGGCTTGTAGGGGAATTTTTTGATAATTACCAGTAACTGGTAATTTGTTTTTCAAAACCCCCTTGAAGCTTTTTGGCTTGTAGGGGAATTTTCTCCAACTGCAAGTTTTTATAAAACTTGTAATGAGGGTTTTAAAACCCCCATTACCAGTAGTTTGACTTTAAGTTAAAATAAAACTTGTAAATGGGATTTTAAAACCCCTTTACATGTCTTTGTAACTTAAAGTTATTTTTATAATGTTAAAATAAAACTTGTAAATGGGATTTTAAAACCCCTTTACATGTTTTAAGTGAAATCACTTGTAAAGGGAATTCTATTTCCCTACTACAAGTAATTTAACTTGTAATTTCTTTTCTAAAACCCGAAATTTGCCTTAGAGGCAAAAATATGAACATTTTATAAAACTTGTTGTTTTGTTTTCAAAACCCAAAATCCTTCCATACCATTGCAAGCTGATTTGGGTTCAAATTTTTTGGAGGAAATGTAGGGATTCCTTCCAAGTGTGGATTTGCTGCAACTTTGAAGGATTCAAACCCATTTTCCACGCATTCATTAAACCATTTTTTCGCCATTTGTCTTCTTCAAAGCGTTTTTTCTGAATCATGCATTTATGTGATTTGCCATGGTTTGGGGGTTTCAATCCATCTATTTCTAAGGCGTTTTTAACTCAACCATAAATGCGTTGGATTCTAAGCATTTATCAAACCATTTTATGCGCATTTTTGGTTTCAGATTTGCAAAAAGGCCCTAAAAACCAGTCATGTTTTTTGCCAAAAATGCATTCTTCGCCTATAAGGTATGCTTTCAATCCTAAATCATTTTTTCTTTGTCTTGTATTTAATGATGAATTAAATCAGTTTTGAACTACTTCCTTGGCATTTTTTTTCATGGCATTTTTATAGAAAATCGGTTTTGCTTTTGTCATAATGCATGGCTAAGTTTTTCCCATTGTGTAAATTCTATTTAAAGGGCATCATCTTCCATGTTGGGTTGATTCTCCAAGTTTGGATTTATTCTCAACCTTGCAAGGTAATTTTTTATTTTTGTATTTCTTTCTTATTTCTTTCCTTGCATTTTCTTGTTTAGTTTTAGTTTTGTTCATGTTCATAACGGGTTTATGAGATGAAATTCCCCATTTAACAAAGAAATTTGTAAAGTAAAGTTGTTCTTCCCCTTTGTAATTCTCCTTCTTTATTTGCATTCGGGTTTTAGAAACCCGATTGCAAGTAAGAGGAAAATTTGTGTTCTTCCCCTTTTTGAACAAAGACTTAAACCTTCTTTGGTCCAAAAAAAAAAAATCAAGTTTCAAAATAAGAAAGATGTGCTCTTCCCAATTTGCAAAGAAATTTGAAAGTGTGAAAAGTTCTACCTCAAGATGTGTTTTTCCCTTTTTGGACAAAGACTTAACCTTCTTTAGTCCAAAAATCAAGTTTCAATGATGAAAAAATCAAGTTCTTCCAAATTTCGGGTTTTGAAATGAGGATTGCAAGTTGAAAGTTCTTTCCATTTTGGCATGATAAAGTTCCAAGTGATCTTCTTGAAATTAATTTTTACCTATCTGTTTCCAATTCCCTCATCCATACTTATCATCCTCGCCATTTCCTACTTGCCTAAATACTATTTTTTTCATCCATTCCTTCGATTTTCAGTTTGTAAATAAGTTTGCATTTGGATTTAGAAAACCAATTGCAAATGTGCTCTTCCCAACTTCCAAACTAAAAATTCATTCTCCTTCCATTTATTCATGCTTCGTGTTTTGCAAGTATAATTGCATTCGGAATTTAAAACCCGATTGCACGTTTCTACTTCCCTCTTGTGTACTTGCAAAACATGTTTCAAAACCCAACATAAGTCAAAAGCTTATCTTTCCACCTCTTATATTTCCTCTCACAAATCCAAAGTACGAAAGTAGAACTTTCCTATTTGGAGGAGTAAAAATGTCTAAAGATATTGACTTTGATATTACCTTGATACTCTTGGATCTACATTGCAGCATTCCCAGTTGTTTTGAGATGACAGATGTACCATCATCTCCCACTCCAAAAAAGATGAAATACAGGTATGACAAATACCAAAATGAAGTCCCTCAGTCACAGGTTTCCTCCTCCCTTGATCATATCAACGATACTGAGATAGGGAATGTTGACATGTCCGAATTCATACAAAGGATTGAAGATCCGAAGGAGGGGGATATCCAACAGTTGCAGACAGCCATATCCATCATGCCGCATCCTTTCTAGTTGCTGCCCTTGAACCAAAATTTGTTCTAGCATGTGCCCATCATTTTGATAAAGAGACACGAGTTATTAAAAATGATGATGGAGAAGTGATTATTCAAAATACCTTCTGCATCCATTTATATAGAGATCTCCAAGCAAAGTGCAGGTGAATACTTTGCCAAAAGGGAGAAAGACTGTAAGTGTCATAGCAACAAATGGATTCATGAAACTTGCACTGCGCTTACCAGATGGGCAAAGTTATATCGATCTGATTTCAAGAATGAGATCCGTGATACTATTACTCTTCTGAGTCATATGATGGGATTGGAACATTCCAATGTTTTTGAACCTTGGATGTACCAATTTATTATGTTAATAAGGCAGTCTCAGTACATCAGTTGGGGTGAGATCATTAGTGATGCTTTGTGTGGACAACTTGAAGTCGTCTCTACTACTTTCACCTTCTACATCAATTCATATCTCATGTATATTGCTGCATCACTTAGACATTTCCCAGGTCTTTCCACCAAGGGTGACCGCATGCTTGTACCGGTTTGGGAATACTATGATCAGTTGCCTCTAAGATCAAGTAGGTCTCATTTCAGAAGGGTTCAGGATGCTTTCTTTGGTCATTAATTGTGTCAATTTGACAAGAACCTGAAGAAAAAAAGAGTCTCAGATGAAGCATGGGAAAAGGTGAAAGAATATGGTTGTTTGTTTCTCCAGTTTCCAACTTTTACCTAAATGAGAGTTGGATGCTATGGCGGGCAGCCTTACATGCTCCCACGATACCCAACAGATAAGATTATTCTCATGGAATTGGGAAGGCAGATCATGGTTGTGCATACACATCAGTCAGTTAAGCACAAGTTTGGCATGGGTATTTCTTCCAACAACCCATTGAAGATTGGTCAATATTCTCTAATGACTTCAATCAAGGCCAGGGCTATGGAGACCGAGTTGCCGGAAATTAGACTCAAAAGATTCAAAACTAGAGCTGATTTTGATAACCGAGGCATGAAGGAGAAGATCAAGAAGACCTTCATCCATGTACATCAGATAGAAGATATCTGGGTTGATCTCCATACCAAAAATGAGATTTGCAAGATGGATTACTGTCGACTCACTGCAGAATAGATTGTGGATCTAAACCTTGTGAACATGCCACAAGGGATGATTGATGATGGCAACATTCTTGATCTTGAGTTTGTCAATCAGAATGTTGATAAGGCTTCACTTCCTTCTATCCACTGGTCCCATAAGGAAGGCACTTCTATCTTGGATAGATTTCAGTTTGTTCTTGCCAATATCAATATTCGCCTTAAGAACAATAGTATCAAGCTCATTAAGCCTAAGGTTGGGAAAGAAGATGATTGTACAGGTCCTCTTGGGTGGAAGTATGAAATTCAACTAGACAATAAAGAAGGTGCATGCTCTTTTAGTACGAGGATTAAATTGAGATTCAGTCGTGCAATGGTGCTTCCTCCTCAAGAAATAATAGTTCAAGGCAAGGAGAAGCCACAGTTGGAAATTCATGTGATTGATCCTAAAGCTTCAGAGAAAGAAACTCAATGTGATAATGCTCCTTAGTCGCTTTCTACAGAGTCCCCACATAATTCTCTTTCTTCACTTCCTATTGAGGTACCCCTATTTCCTCCTGTGATAGATGCGAGCTCTCAATCTGCCCCTTCAGTTTCAGAATCTCTGCAGAATGCCCTTCCACTTTCAGTAGCAGAACCATCTCAAGGTCATTCTCAGGAAAATTTGTTGAATATCTTTTTAGATGATCCTTCATATGTACTTGTGTCTGATATTGATACTTATATGACCTATTTTGATGAGTTCATGACATCTTCATCACATCCTGTCATCACTCAGTAGACTATGGTGGCTATCCAAATGGACACTTCTCCCAAGATCACCACAATTGTTCAAACAGAAACTACTTCTCCCTCTATCCTAGAATCAGAGTTAATGGCTTTACCTCCATGGCTCAGTTCTTTCACTACAAAGAGGAAGAAGCAAGTGATCTCACCTAATGCCTTTCACTACCAACAGTTGAAACAATCAAAACCTAAAGCTATTAAGAGGGAAAAGATAGTTTTGAGGGTCATCATTGATAAAAATTGGATGAGAGTGGTAGAAATTGCTGAACCAATATCAAATAAACCAGTTGAAGAAATGCAAGCAGCTGATTATTGGATCACCAAAGTGCAACTGGGTAAGTAGACACATGAGGTTGTCAAACATGATGCTCAACAAATAGTGGCTACATTGGTACAACGGTATGATGAGGTTTTGACAAAGAAAGATCAATTGGAAGTAGAGAATCAGAGACTCATGGTAGCCATCCAAAGTATTACTCTACCTTCAAATGGAGAAGGCCAAGTGCCTGTTTCTTCCAAGGTTGGTGAACCAATCCAAGGTATTGAGAGAGCCACCCAAAAGGTTCAAGCCTTAGACACCTGGGTTGATCAATTGCATGACTTATGTTCACATGTCATAAGATAGGTATTTGAAACAATGGTTAAATTAGAAACCATTGAAGATAAGTTGAATCAAATCTTGGGTGCTTTCAAACTAAATTTGGAGAAGGTTGAGAGAAATTTTGTTTCTTGGTGAAAGATGCCTCAACATCAGTTAAGCATTCTTTAGGTGCATGATGTAATTCCTTCCAAAGTCATGTACATTGAATATGAGGAACTTCTAGAGAACAAATTTCTTGTTCTCAAGTC
Source organism: Cryptomeria japonica (assembly GCF_030272615.1). Taxonomy (NCBI): domain Eukaryota; kingdom Viridiplantae; phylum Streptophyta; class Pinopsida; order Cupressales; family Cupressaceae; genus Cryptomeria; species Cryptomeria japonica. Next base: position 345,179,305 of record NC_081415.1, read on the forward strand.
ACTCATTGAAGAAATTGATGAGACCTTAAAGTTGCGTGAAGCAGTCTTTCAAGATGTTACCTCCCATTGTAAAAAGGCATCCTGTGACATTTTAAATCAAAATGATGAGTTGCTGCCCAAGGAAGAAGTTCTTGCAGATCTGCAACTCAAGATTCATGATGAATGGAGAAGTGAGCAATTCTCACTTGATTCCATTCAAATATTGATTAAGTATCAAACTGAGTTGTAGGAAATCCGGGCCGCATTGGAAAAGGGCAACTCCATGCTATGCCAATTCCATGATGTTGTCGTAAAGACTAGGGTGGTGGCTATGAACACTCATGAACCAGATCCTAATGAATTGCAGAAAGTTATTCAGAAGTTCGAATTGTTCATATCTTCAAGAGGTGCAACTTAAGTGTTTTTAACACTTGTTGTAAAATTTTAAAATTATAATTTCATAATTGTAGTTTCCCTTTCGGCAAGTTTACTATTAAAAGCATTTTTTTAATTGCAAGTTGTCATCACTTGCATTTTTGTAATTGCAAATTAACTCCTTACTTGCACTTTTGTAATTACTTGTAAGGCAACTACAAGTTGTGTCCGATTAGGACTGTAGTTGGAATAAGTCTTAGTTAGTTAATGAAGTCATAATTAGTTGTTGAATAGGTCTTGGTGGTTGAGGGAATTTCTCAAGTTAGTTAGGATCCTCCCACCTTTTTCTCAAGGCTCCTCTCCTATAAATAGAAGAGAGGGTCCTTTGTAATCTTTATCTTTTGGAAAGCAAGCAAAAACTCTGCCAAAAATTTATAGCAAGAAGTCTTTGAGCTTATGTATGTGAATTGAAGGTTTTGAAGAATAATAAAGAAGTATTACTCAAGTTTTGAGTCTTTGAACTACAAGTTTGAGTTTGATTCTATTTATTTATTCTATGCAAAGTGTTTCTAAAGGATCTTAGTCCAATCTGATTTGAAGTTTGTGAGTTGCAAGTAGAGAAGATTAATTAAAATAGGAAATCTCTAGAAGGAGCAGCAAGTCCTTGAGCTTGCATCTATTCTTGAGGGAAAAATTATTGTTTGATGAGAAATAGCAGCAAGTCTTTGAGATTGCATTAGTTCTTGTCTTTGTGTTAAAACAATAAATTATTCCAGTCTTTGAGATGTTGTCTTTTATTCATTGTAAAATTTAGTATAGCAAAGGGTAGATAGGACTTCTAATAGTCAAGTCTTTGAGCTTGATATTGTTGTCTCATCCTGAAGGAAGTGACGAAAGTCTTTGTGCTTTCAGGGAACTTCATTTCCTTTCTCTCATTTTACTTGAAAGTGGTTACTGCTATTCATATTCAATCGCTATCCTTTTCTATGAAGAGAAAAGGATATTGTCTTTTTTGAAGAAAGAAGGAAGACTGTTGTACCATCCTATTTTTATTTTAGTTTTAGTTAGATAGGGGGAGCCTTCCCTGAATTAGGAGAGTTTTTACTCATGTGCTATGGTTGAAACCACAATTTTGTATATTTCCCCAAGTGTACAAAATTTTCAACCAATAGTTTTTTGGCGACTCCGTTGGGGATACGGATGCATTCAGAAGCCTCATGCTTCTGTTTGAGGTCTAGTGTCTTGTTGTTTTCAGAATAACCTTTCTTTGGTTTTCTACTAGGGATTGAGAGAGTTGAAGTACTTTGGTAATTCTATCTTATAAATCTCTGATATAAATTTGTTTGGCCCATCTAAAACACCAACAGATTCTTTTTGAATCTGCTAAGGACACGGACACATTCGGAAGCCTCATGCTTTCATTTGAAGACTAGTGTCTTGCTATTTTTAAAAGAAGAACTTGGAAATACTTTTATTTCTCTAAGCTGGAAAATTTGCATGTTTACGTTCATCGGAAGAAAGGCGAATATTCTGAAGAAATCTCTCCTGCTAAAAGAGCTAGATTCTTTTTGCTCACTAGTACATCTTCCCTATCATGAACCACAAGTTATCCTTCCTCAAGAAAAAAGAAATCTATCCCAAGTGAAAATTCCTCTTTCTTTTTCAAACCACTGATACCTTCATTATCTAATATGGCTAATCCACCTCCGCTTCCTCCTCCCGGTCCGTGGGGAGTAGCTTTTGGTCCTTTGGCTTTAACCCCACCTCTTCATTCACTTCCACAAGGTTCTCATAAAAATCTTCCCAAGTTCTATGGTGATGGAAAGCAACACCCTGATGAACATGTCAAGTCTTTCTATATGGCATGTGGTGTTCTTGGAGTTGAACATCAAGATGTTGCTATTCGTTTGTTCATAGAGACTCTTCAAGGCATTGCAACAGATTGGTTTTTCAATCTTACTGCTGGTTCGATTGTTTCTTGGAACTCGTTGAGAGACAAGTTTGAGGAACGTTTTAAGCCTATGGAAGATGAACATGCCTTGTTAGCCCAGTTGACACAAATGAAGAAGGATACGCATGAAGGCATGCATGAATTCATTGCTAAATTTAACAAATTAGCAAATAGAATTCCTGTTAATTCTAAGCCTACTCCTGAGAACCTCAAGTGTTTTTCATTAACACTCAGTTGCCCGAGGTCAGTTTCTTCTTAAGGCGAGCATCTCCTGCTGATTTAGAAGTTGCTCAATCAATGGCTACTAAAATTGAGGACGATTTGATCCTAGCTGGTAAAATCAAAAAGGATTCTAATCGGTCCAAAGGAGGTTCACATACGGAGGGTCCATTTTCTGGTTCTACCGATCCTATGGTACAAAAATTAGCAAATGAACTACTTGCTCTAAAGAAGCAAGTATCTCAGAATTCCTACCCCACACCATACAAGGATATCCCAAGAAGGACGTATCCTAATGCTGCTACTAGTTACGCTACCAGGAATCAACCCAGGTTACCTCCCCCTGTGGAGAGACTTGCGCTTGAGCCACTCCTTCAAAGGTAGCGGTTGGCAATTATGAGACTGATCAAAATGAGCCTTCTTATTTTGATTATCAGTCTAATGAAGTTGCTCTTCCTCAACAACAAGAAGAAGAAGAAGTGACTGACGACTCTACTCTATGTTACATGCACTATGACGACTCTATTGCTGCTGAAAGGACTCATAGTCAAGCATTTGCTATAATGACAAGATCCCAGACTTGGTTGGCTCAACAAGATGAAGCCGCAAAGGTCACAAGTGATTTACAACCACCTATTGCTAAAAGAGGAACACTGCTGCCCTATATTCCAAAGGATGCAGTGAAAAGTCAAGTAAGTAACAAAATTCCTCCTTTTGCTTCATCTATTGATCCCAAGCCCAGTATGCCCAACCCCAAACCACTATCGGACAATGTTAATCCCTCTCTGGCTGGTTCATTTCAAGCTTTTGATATTATTGACCATGTTAGGAAGACTAAGATTCAAATGTTTGAAGTTGAGTATTTACAAGCTAATCCTGATCAATTTGATAGATTAGCTGATTTTGTTAAAAGTAAGGAGACTCATCCTATACTTGAAAATACTACCCCACAAGAACCCAAGAATCTGCCCAATCATTTGGTGACCATTCCATCTACCACCCAAGGAAAGATAGAACCTTTTTACATTTCCTTGTTGATCAATGGTTTTCAATTGAGCAATTGTGTTTTGGATTCTGGTGCTTCTGATAACGTCATGCCCGCAAAAGTTGCTCAAGATTTGGGGCTAACCTTGACCAAAACCTTTGGTCATTGTTATTCCATGGAGAACAAACAAGTGCCTCTTATTGGGCAAATCAAGGATGCTCAATTTGCATTTGCTGCTTTTCCGGATAATAAAATAAAGATGACTATCTTGGTAGTTGATGTTCTTGCATCATATGAAATGTTACTTGGCCATAACTTTTGCAAGGATGTTGGAGGTGAACTCAACATGGATATGACAAAAGCAAGAATACCTGTCAAAGGTGTTGTGCAAAAGTTAATTCCTGAAAGAGAAACCAAGTACATAGTCATCAAGTCTAATGATCCCCATGCTCAGATTCTTTTTGAATCTTCAGGTTTTGGGAATTATTATCTTCATATAGATGAAATTTCAGAATTTGCTGAAGATTATACTTCTAGCAGCTCCGACATTTCACTACTTTCAGCAAATGAAAAATTTGTTGATACTGATCAGGATCAAGCATCAGAAGAGGGTCATCTAGTTCATATGTTATGGTTGAAGAATTCTCATCTCTTGTTGCTGATGAAAGTAATTCATTACCCCCTCAACAAGACGAGTTTCACTCTTCATCTATTCAAGAGAAAAGTTCATCCTCTCCTATGGAAGAAGATGACAACTTTTCTTTTCATAATGCACCCATCTCGAATGAAGGCAACTCTAATCCTTCCAATGAAAACAATAGTTCAAATGATGTGTGGACTCTTGAATTTGATGGCAGCTGTGCTACAAATGGATCTAGAGCTGGTGTAGTTCCTATATCTCCTAAGGGAGAGATCTTCCCTTACTCTTTCAAGTTGCAATTTGCTAATACTAACAATACGGTTGAATAAGAGTCACTTTTGTTAGGGATGAGCGTTGCTTTGAAAAGAGGAATTAGAAATCTTCATGCCCAAGGTGATGCAAAATTAATTGTTTGTCAAGTGAGAAACATATATCAAACTAAGAATGACAGACTCAAGCATTACTGCAATTTGGTAATGGGAAAATATTGAAGATTTTGATTCTTTTAATATCTCAATTGTTCCTCATGAATACAATGATAGGGTTGATTCTCTTGTTGTTTCAGCTACTTCATTAATTCCCCTTCTTGACTTTGGTCAAGATAAATATATTATTGAGATAATCTGTAGACTTAGTGTGCCTGGCAATTGGGATCATTGGCAGATTTTTAATGATGACAAGAAAATTAACAATTTCTTGCAAGTTGAGGATGGCTTCAATAATTTGTACTTTGAAGGAAGTAATTCTCCCACTTCTTCGTCATCAGATTCAATGTCTGAGACATCATCCGAGTCAGATGAAAATATCCTTTAGCTGAAAGGAAATAAGATTCCCAAGGGGTTGGTTTCTCTTGAAAGACTTTTCAATCAACATGATCGTTATATCAAGAGACGACAACAAGAAAGTGCTGATTCTCCTATGGGATATGAGAAATATAATATTGGTTCTGGTGAAGATCCAAAGTTTGTCAGTATTGGCAATAACTACACTTCAAATGAGAGAGATCAGTTTATTCAGCTCTTGCGCCAATACCATGATGTCTTGGCATACTCATATGATGATCTAAAATCCTTTCAACCCAAGGAAGTGCAGCATGACATTCCTCTTAAGCTTGGTGCAGAAGCTTTCAGACAGAACCAATGCCAGTATAATCCGAAGATTTCAAGTACAATTCTTTCTAAAGTTCAAAAGATGCTTGATGCTCAGATTATTTTTCCCATCCATCATTCAACATGGTTGGTGAACATAGTGCCAGTGCATAAGAAGAATGGAGAAATACGTATATGCGTTGATTTCAAGAATCTTAATCAGCTATCAATCAAGGACAATTATCCATTGCCAATCATGGATCAAGTTTTGCAAACGGTGATAGGTTCCGAGATTCTATCTATGCTAGATGGATTTTTGGGTAACAATCAGATTGAGGTTAGTGAACCTTATCAACATAAGACTGCATTTACTACTCCATGGGGTACATTTGCCTATCAGAGAATGCCTTTTGGGTTGATCAATGTAGGGGCTACTTTCCAATGAGCTATGGACTTGGCTTTCCATGGTATTGTAGGAAGGTATATTGTAGTGTATCTTGATGATCTTACTATTTTTTCTAAAGATCATGAGAATCATCTTTTTCATTTACAAGATGTACTTGAAAGATGTTGTAAGCATGACATCTCTCTCAATCCCAAGAAGTCAGTTTTTGGGGTGACAGAGGGAAAACTTCTTGGTCATATTATTTCCAAGGAGGGTATAAAAGTTGATCCTGAGAGGGTTAAATCTATTTAGAATCTCCCTTTTCCATCCAACAAGACCATTGTTCATTCCTCCTCTAGAAAGGTAAATTTTTTGCGAAGATTCATTCCTGACTTTGTAGAAAAGACTCGTCATATTGTGAATATGATGAAAGGAAAGTCTTCCTTCCATTGGAATTCTAAAGGAAAAGTAACATTCAATGAAATCAAAGATGCAATTTCTCATGCACCCATGTTGGTTTGTCCCAACTACACCAAGGAGTTCATCATGCATAGTTATGCTTCTGAGCATACTCTGTCGGCTATTCTAATGCAGAAAAATTCAGAAGGGATTAAATCTCCTATTGCTTTCATGAGTTGTCCTTTCAAGTCTCATGAACTCAAATATTCCTCTATTGACAAGAATGCCTATGTGGTTGTTAAAGCAGTCAAGAACTTCCATTTCTACATCTTGAATTCTCATACCATTGTGTTAGTTCCTGATACATCAGTCAAATCTATCTTAACACAACAAGAGTTTGGTACAAAGAGAGGAAATTGGATTGCTAAAATCCAAGAGTATGACTTGGAGATTAAGCCTACAAAGCTTGTTCGAGGAAGAGGACTCTGTCAGTTGATGGCAGAAGGTATTCCAGAGGAGTAAGAATTGGATGATTCTGAAGATCTTCCCAAGGTACTGTTTGTCAGCACTACTGATGAATGGTACTCTAATATAGCATTTTTCTTGACTTATGGTGAATATTCACAACATTTGTCATTTAAGGAAAAAAGAAGCATCAAGTTGAAAGCTGCAAACTTTGTATTATGGGATACTGGTCTGTACAAGAGGGCAATTGATGGTACTTTCCTTCATTGTGTTGACAAAGCACAACAAACTAAATTGCTGGAATCTTTCCATGACAAGGCTTGTGGAGGACATTTTTCTGCACTAGTGACTGCTCACAAAATTTTGAGAGCAAAGTATTATTGGCCTATGCTCTTTCAAGATGCTTTCTGGTGGGTGCGTAAGTGTGTACATTGTTAGCAGTTTGTAGGCAAACCAAAGCTTGCAGCATTACCATTGAAGCCGGTCATTGTTGAAGAGCCTTTCCAGCAATGGGGCATTGATTTCATTGGTGTGATTAATCCCTCTTTGAGTGCAGGTCATTTGTATGTCCTTACAGCTACTAATTATTTCACCAAGTGGGTGGAAGCAATACCGGTAAAGAACGCTACTTCTGAAATAGTATGTAGATTCCTCAAGGAGAATTTTATTTCTAGGTTTGGTGTTCCATTCAAGATCGTGACTGACAATGCAGCCACTTTTTCTTCCTCTAAAATTTCACAATTTTGCTTTGAATATAGTATCTTGTTAACTCATTCATCTGATTATTATCCCCAAGGTAATGGTCAGGCAGAATCTAGTAATAAGAATCTGATTACTATTATTCACAAGCTTGTGGAGGAAAATCAAAGGTCCTGGCATAAGGCTCTTTTTGATGCCTTATGGGCGGATAGAATTACACCCAAAAGAGCTATTGGTATGTCATCAGTTCAGCTTCTTTATGGGATCAATGCAGAGATACCCATCACTTTGGAACTTCTGGCTCTCAAGTTGGCTAAAGCGATTGAAGATCAAACTTATGAGAATTCTTTAGACAAAAGGATCATGTATCTTTCTCAGCTGGAAGAACAAAGAACACAAGTGGTTGATCAGATTGCTCAGCATCAGCAACAAGTCAAAGTCCTTTTTGATAAGAAAGCAAAGCAAAGAGGATTCCAAGTTGGTGATCACGTCTTGCTTTGGGATAAGTGAAGAGAACCGAGAGGTTTACATGGCAAATTTGATTCTCTTTGGTGAGGACCCTTCACTATTCACCATGTTGCTGGAGAAGATAGTGTTATCTTGGCTTATCATGATAGTACACCATTTGCGCTGCCTTATAATGGTCAGCATTTGAATCATTACATTGAATGAAGATTCGAGGTAACTTCTTGTAAATAATGTCCGGGTCTTTTTGTGTCTTGTTATCTTTTTGGTCTTTTCTTTGTTGTTTTGATTTGACTTTGTAGCCCAATGGAACGGAAGGCACTTAGAGATCTGGTTTCTACTCTTTCACTATCTTGAAGGATAAATGAAAGAATTCCCCAGTCAGAGCCAGTTGTTGTCCTCAATTTTTTATTTCAAAAATTGGACTATCATATAGAAATTTTTGTTAAAAAATGAAAATTTTTACACTATGGCATGCTTCCCAAGGCAAAAATTCACCCCATCCTTGGACTGGATCGTTCGTTGATCCATCCCCAAGCTACGTTACGAATTTCGTCGCGTTACGAGTTCGTTTGCTATGTTTTTGCTTCAATGTAGGGGAATTTTTTGATAATTACTAGTAACTGGTAATTTGTTTTTCAAAATCCCCTTGAAGCTTTTTGGCTTGTAGAGGAATTTTTCTCCAACTGCAAGTTTTTATAAAACTTGTAATGAGGGTTTTAAAACCCCCATTACCAGTAGTTTGACTTTAAGTTAAATTAAAACTTGTAAATGGGATTTTAAAACCCCTTTACATGTTTTAAGTGAAATCACTTGTAAAGGGAATTCTATTTCCCTACTACAAGTAATTTAACTTGTAATTTCTTTTCTAAAACCCGAAATTTGCCTTAGAGGCAAAAATATGAACATTTTATAAAACTTGTTGTTTTGTTTTCAAAACCCGAAATCCTTCCATACCATTGCAAGCTGATTTGGGTTCGAATTTTTTGGAGGAAATGTAGGGATTCCTTCCAAGTGTGGATTTGCTAAAACTTTGAAGGATTCAAACCCATTTTCCACGCATTCATTAAACCATTTTTTTCGCCATTTGTCTTCTTCAAAGCATTTTTTTTTTAATCATGCATTTATGCGATTTGCCATGGTTTGGGGGTTTCAATCCATCTATTTCAAAGGTGTTTTTAACTCAACCATAAATGCGTTGGATTCTAAGCATTTATCAAACCATTTTATGTGCATTTTTGGTTTCGGGATTTGCAAAAACACCCTAAAAACTAGTCACGTTTTTTTGCAAAAAATGCATTCTTCGCCTATAAGGTATGCTTTCAATCCTAAATTGTTTTTTCTTTGTCTTGTATTTAATGATGAATTAAATTAGTTTTGAACTACTTCCTTGGCATTTTTTTTCATGGCATTTTTATAGCAAATCGGTTTTGCTTTTGTCACAATGCGTGGCTAAGTTTTTCCCATTGTGTAAATTCTATTTAAAGGGCATCATCTTCCATATTGGGTTGATTCTCCAAGTTTGAATTTCTTCTCAACCTTGCAAGGCAATTTTTATTTTTGTATTTCTTTCCTTGCATTTTCTTGTTTAGTTTTAGTTTTGTTCATGTTCATAACAAGTTTATGAGAGGAAATTCGCCATTTTACAAAGAAATTTGTAAAGTAAAGTTGTTCTTCCCCTTTATAATTCTCCTTCTTTACTTGCATTTGGGTTTTAGAAACCCAATTGCAAGTAAGAGGAAAATTTGTGTTCTTCCCCTTTTTGAACAAAGACTTAACCTTCTTTGGTCCAAAAAAAAAAAATCAAGTTTCAAAATAAGAAAGATGTGCTCTTCCCAATTTGCAATCTTCCCAATTTGCAAAGAAATTTGAAAGTGTGAAAAGTTCTACCTCAAGATGTGTTCTTCCCTTTTTGGACAAAGACTTAACCTTCTTTAGTCCAAAAATCAAGTTTCAATGACAAAAAAAACAAGTTCTTCCCAATTTCGGGTTTTGAAATCCAGATTGCAAGTTGAAAGTTCTTTCCATTTTGGCATGATAAAGTTCCAAGTGATCTTCTTGAAATTAATTTTTACCTATCCGTTTCTAATTCCCTCATCCGTACTTATCATCCTCACCATTTCCTACTTGCCTAAATACTATTTTTTTCATCCATTCCTTTGATTTTCAGTTTGTAAATAAGTTTGCATTTGGATTTAGAAAACCAATTGCAAATGTGTTCTTCCCAACTTCCAAACTGAAAATTCATTCTCCTTCCATTTATTCATGCTTCGTGTTTTGCAAGTATAATTGCATTCGGAATTTAAAACCCGATTGCACGTTTCTACTTCCCTCTTGTGTACTTGCAAAACATGTTTCAAAACCTGACATAAGTCAAAAGCTTATCTTTCCACCTCTTATATTTCCTCTCACAAATCCAAAGTACGAAAGTTGAACTTTCCTATTTGGAGGAGTAAAAATGTCTAAAGATACTGACTTTGATATTGCCTTGATACTCTTGGATCTACATAGCAGCATTCCCAATTGTTTTTAGATGACAGGTACCAAAATGAAGTCCCTCAGTCACAGGTATCCTCCTCCCTTGATCATATCAAGGATACTGAGATAGGGCATGTTGACATGTCCAAATTCATACAAAGGATTGAAGATCCGATGGAGGGGTATATGCAATGGTTGCGGGATAGCCATATCCATCATGCCACATCCTTTACAGTTGCTGCCCTTGAACTAGAATTTGTTCTAGCATGTACCCATCATTTTGATAAAGAGACACGAGTTATTAAAAATGATGATGTAGAAGTGATCATTCAAAATACCTTCTACATCCATTTATATAGAGATCTCCAAGCAAAGTGCAGTTGAATAATTTTCCAAAAGGGAGAAAGAATGTAAATGTCACATCAACAAATGGATTCATGAACCTCGCACTGCGCTTACCAGATGGGCAAAGTTATATCAATCTGATTTCAAGAATGAGATCGGTGATACTATTACTCTTCTGAGTCATATGATGGGATTGGAACATTCCAATGTTTTTGAACCTTGGATTTACCAATTTATTATGTTAATAAGGCAGTCTCAGCACATCTGTTGGGGTGAGATCATTAGTGACGCTTTGTGTGAACAACTTGCAGTCGTCTCTACTACTTTCACCTTCTACATGAATTCATATCTCGTGTATATTGCTGCCTCACTTAGACATTTCCCAGGTCTTTCCACCAAGGGTGACCGCATGCTTGTACCGGTTTGGGAATACTATGATCAGTTGCCTATAAGATCAAGTAGGTCTTATTTCAGAAGGGTTCAGGACGCTTTCTTTGGTCATTACTTGTGTCAATTTTACAAGAAGCTGAAGAACAAAAGAGTCTCAGATGAAGCATGGGAAAAGGTGAAAGAATATGGTTGTTTGTTTCTCCAGTTTCCAACTTTTACCTACATGAGAATTGGATGCTATGGCGGGCAGCCTTACATGCTCCCATGATACCCAACAGATAAGATTATTCTCATGGAATTGGGAAGGCAGATCATGGCTGTGCATACACATCAGTCAGTTAAGCACAAGGTTGGCATGGGTATTTCTTCCAACAACCCATTGAAGATTGGTCAATATTCTCTAATGACTTCAATCAAGGCCAGGGCTATGGAGACCGATTTGTAGGAAATTAGACTCAAAAGATTCAAACCTAGAGTTGATTTCGATTACCAAGGCATGAAGGAGAAGATCAAGAAGACCTTCATCCATGTACATCGGATAGAAGATATCTGGGTTGATCTCCGTACCAAAAAGGAGATTTCCAAGATGGATTACTGCCGACTCACTACAGAACAGATTGTGGATCTAAACCTCATGAACGTGCCACAAGGGATGATTGATGATGGCAACATTCTTGATCCTGAGTTTGTCAATCAGAATGTTGATGAGGCTCCACTTCCTTCTATCCACCGGTCCCATAAGGAAGGAACTTCTATATTAGATAGATATCAGTAAGTTCTTGCCAATACCAATATCTGGCTTAAGAACAATAGAGTCAAGCTCATTAAGATTAAGGTTGGGAAAGAAGATGATTCTACAAGTCCTCTTGGGTGGAAGTCTAAAACTCAACTAGACAGTAAAGAAGGTGCATCCTCTTCTAGTACGAGGATTAAATTGCGAGTCAACCATGCAATGGTGCTTCCTCCTCAGGAAATAACAATTCAAGGCAAGGAGAAGCCACAGTTGGAAATTCATGTGATTGATCCTGAAGCTTTAGATGAAGAAACTCAATCTGATAATGCTCCTTGGTCACTTTCTACTGAGTCCCCACATAATTCTCTTTCTTCACTTCCTATTGAGGTACCCATGTTTCCTCCTGTGATACATGTGAGATCTCAATCTACCCCTTCAGTTTCAGAATCTCCAAAAAATGTCCTTCCACTTTCAGCAGTAGAACCATCTCAAGGTCATTCTCAGGAAAATTTGTTGAATATCTTTTCAGATGATCCTTCATATGTACTTGTGTCTGATATTGATACTTCTATGACCTGTTTTGATGAGTTCATGACATCTTCATCACATCCTGTCATCACTCAGTAGACTATGGTGGTTGTCCAGATGGACACTTCTCCCAAGATCACCACAATTGTTCGAATAGAAATTGCTTCTCCCTCTATCCCAGAATCAGAGTTAATGGCTTTACCTCCATGGCTTAGTTCTTTCACTACAAATAGGAAGAATCAGGTGATCTCACCTAATGCCTTTGACTACCAACAGTTGAAACAATCAAAACCTAAAGCTATTAAGAGGGCAAAGACAGTTTTGAGGGATATCGTTGATGAAAATCGGATGAGAGTGGCAGAAATCGCTGAACCAATATCAAATAAAACAGTTGAAGAAATGCAAGCAGCTGATGATTGGATCACCAAAGTGCAACTGGGTAAGCAGACTCATGAGGTTGTCAAACATGATGCTCAACAAACAGTGGCTACATTGGTACAACGGTATGACGAGGTTTTGACCAAGAAAGTTCAATTGGAAGTAGAGAATCAAAGACTCATGGCAGCCATCCAAAGTATTACTCTACCTTCAAATGGAGAAGTCCAAGTGCTTGTTTCTTCCAAGGCCGATGAACCAATCTAAGGTATCAAGAGAGCCACCCAAAAAGTTCAAGCCTTAGACACCTGGGTTGATCAATTGCATGACTTATGTTCACAAGTCATAAGACAAGTATTCGAAACAATAGTTAAATTGGAAACCATTGAATATAAGTTGAATCAAATCTTGGGTTCTTTCAAACTAAATTTGGAGAAAGTTAAGAGAAATTTAGTTTTTTGGTGAAAGATGCCTCAACATCAGTTCGGCGTTCTTCAGGTGCACGATGTAATTCCTTCCAGAGTCATGTACATTGAATATGAGGAACTTCTGGAGAACAAATCTCTTGTTCTCAAGTCACTTATTGAAGAAATTGATGAGACCTTAAAGTTGTGTGAAGCAGTCTTTCAAGATGTTACCTCTCGTTGTAAAAAGGCATCCTGCGACATTTTAAATTAGAATGATGAGTTGCTGCCCGAGGAAGAAGTTCTTGCAGATTTGCCACTCAAGATTCATGATGAATGGAGAAGTGAGCAATTCTCAGTCGCTTCCATTCAAATATTGATTAATTATCAAACTGAGTTGCAGGAAATCTGGTCCGCATTGTAAAAAGGCAACTCCATGCTATGCCAATGCCATGATGTTGTCGTAAAGACTAGGGTTGTGGCTATGAACACTCATGAACCAGATCCTGATGAATTGCAGAGAGTTATTTAGAAGTTTGAATTGTTCATATCTTCAAGAGGTGCAACTTAAGTGTTTTTAACACTTGTTGTAAAATTTTAAAATTATAATTTCATAATTTTAGTTTCCATTTTGGCAAGTTTACTAGTAAAAGCATTTTTTTAATTGCAAGTTGTCATCACTTGCATTTTTGTAATTGTAAGTTAACTCCTTACTTGCACTTTTGTAATTACTTGTAAGGCAACTACAAGCTGTGTCCGATTAGGACTGTAGTTGGAATAAGTCCTAGTTAGTTAATAAAGTTATAATTAGTTGTTTAATAGGTCTTGGTGGTTGAGGGAATTTCTCAAGTTAGTTAGGATCCTCCCAACTTTTTCTCAAGGCTCCTCTCCTATAAATAGAAGAGAGGGTCCTTTGTAATCTTTATCTTTTGGAAAGCAAGCAATAACTCTGCCAAAAATTTACAACAAGAAGTCTTTGAGCTTATGTATGTGAATTGAAGATTTTGAAGAATAATAAAGAAGGATTACTCAAGTTTTGAGTCTTTGAGCTACAAGTTTGAGTTTGATTCTTTTTATTTATTCTATGCAAAGTGTTTCTAAAGGAGCTTAGTCCAATCTGATTTGAAGTCTTTAAGCTGCAAGTAGAGAAGATTAATTAAAATAGGAAATCTCTAGAAGGAGCAGAAAGTCTTTGAGCTTGCGTCTATTCTTGAGGGAAAAATTATTGTTTGATGAGAAATAGCAGCAAGTCTTTGAGCTTGCATTAGTTCTTGTCTTTGTGTTAAAAGAATAAATTATTCCAGTCTTTGAGCTATTGTCTTTTATTTGTTGTAAAATTTAGTATAGAAAAGGGTAGATAGGACTTCTAAGAGTCAAGTCTTTGAGCTTAATATTGTTGTCCCGTCCCGAAGTAAGTGATGGAAGTCTTTGCGCTTTCAGGGAACTTCATTTCCTTTCTCTCATTTTACTTGAAAGTGGTTATTGCTATTCATATTCAATCACTATCCTTTTCTGTGAAGAGAAAAGGATATTATCTTTCTTGAAGAAAGAAGGAAGACTATTGTACCATCCTGTTTTTATTTCAGTTTTAGTTAGATAGAGGGAGCCTCCCCTTAATTAGGAGAGTTTTTACTCGTGTGTTGTGTTTGAAACCACAATTTTGTATATTTCCCCAAGCGTACAAAATTTTCAACCAACAGTGCAGTTGAGGTCAACCAGTATGCAAGCTAGAGTCACCAGTATACATGTTGATTTTGGGAGTGAAGAAACCGGTACCCAGTGAACATGTTGGTACTAACTAGTAAGATGATGACCGATAAGACTGTAGAGTGAATAGATGAAGAGTGTGCAGGCCACCAGTATGCTAGTGTGTTGTCATCTAGCAATTCTCCCACCAGTAAATGATGTTGTCCCAGGATGAAGAGAAGACTAAAGAAAGAATACTGCCTGGGGATTGTGAGGAAGTTGCATCTTCTCAATAATAGGGAAGTCACACCATTGGCCAGCAAGTGACATAGATCCTCTCCCACCAGTGATTGGAAGATTGTGAGCCACTGTGTATCTACCTCCACCAACTAGATGATAAGTGTGAAATATCATATGCCTTCAACATGAGAAACTAGAGATGCGCACTGGATCAACAAGAGGATGGATGATGAGCTACCAGAACAAACAAGGAGTAATGAGTTTGTCACTTTAACAAACCGGCTAAGAGGAGAACCTGTTAGATGAAGGAGAAGGTAGGTGGTAACATCTGCAGACATGGATCTATTCCAGAATGTTAATATCAACCGGAATACAAATGTAGATCAGTGCAAGACAGTTGAATATTGATGGATTGGTGCCATCAAGGATACAACTGGTAAGAGGGCCAAGAGGCAAAGTAAATTTCTCCCAATTAGGTGATGATGAACATGATATATGCTATAGATTGATAAGGTTAATAACCAATCAGTATGATACACAGACAACATAGAGATGAGGTGGTATGAAGGTTAACCAATAAGGCAAGATATACTGGCAGGGTTAGAGAGTCGGAAGGCAAAGATGGACTGATAGTATGAAGCATACATCAGTTGTGTGTTATTGGTCAGTGACCATGTCTGAATCAATATAGAAGACTTAGCTGAGGTGGATGCCGACAAAGATGCCATGTAGAGTTGAGGTGGAAAACATGCGTGAAGTAGTAGATGGAGTGTGCATCAACGAAGTAGTTACAAAGTCGATAGACATTAAATGCAGACCCCGTAAATCAACGGTTGATGGAAGAAGATTTATGGCTCAAGGCAGGTCAAACAGAGGAGATCAATGGCATGCACTAATTAGGGCGTCTGGGTGTAGATCGAAGTAGGTAATACAAACTGCTAGACCATTTATGGTGATTGACCAAGTGCCAAGCCGATGGACGGTCCGTGTTTGCTAAGTATAGAAAACATGCTAAGGAAGAAAAGATATATGGTGGTGTTATCTGATTGCTTGCAGGTTTTCAATCTATGTGCAAAACAAGATCTGATTAGATCCGATACTCCTTGTGATTAGTGAAAGAAACCCTAGTGTGCCAAAATTTTGAAGTTACATTTTGGCGGGAAAGCTTGACTATAATTATGCAAGACCGAATTGATTGATGCTGCTAGATGGTGTGATGCTAGTTGAAAGAAAAAGGTGCTAACAAATAGTTGATCTAATTGTGAGAGAAATTCAATTGAACATTTGGAGGTGCAACTGATAAGAGGTTCTAACAAGAATTTAACCGGTAAGGTCTGAGATACTGGTAACCTGCAGGAGTGCATTAGAGGTGAACCGGTAGTGCTAGAACCGACAGGAAAGCAACAATAGTAGGAAGAGATAGAGTAGGGTGTGACCAGTAAGTAGTGTAATCGGTAAAGTCTGAACCGGTAAGGGAGCTGCCATGAACAGAGGTGAGCAGAGGAAGAGAGTGAAAAGAGAGCAGACAAGGTAGAGGTAGAGTAGAGGAAGAGTTTGAGAAGGTGAGAAGAGAACTGACAAAGGTTAGAGAAGAGGTGGACGGTGAAGAGACATATCTATGAGGTTACAAAATTTATTTGCAACTAGATTATAACTAATGTATTAAATTGATATCATTCATTGTAATCACTAAGTTGGAGCTTGGTGCAGGGAATGGTACTCCTTGGGTTGGTGCCCTAAATTTTGTAACCATTATTTTATTGTGAGGCTAGATTGGAGTAGTAGACTCTAGCAACATTTCTCACCGAGGTTTTTCCCATTTTGGTTTTTCCTCATATACCGATGTTATGTGATGTGTCTTTATGTAGTTGTATTATAATATCTTCCTTTATCTCACTGGTAGGTTTACTTAGTGTTTGTATTGCTAACCAATACTCACTCTTAGGACTAAAAGGTTAATATTATTGGAAATCACCGATTCACCCCCCTCCCGGTGGTACATTGTGTTCAACAACAACATCACCTATTTATACAATTCATCAACCTTGACAACAAGGTCGGATAAACCCTCAACTCACAATTATGATACAAAGATTGACCACATGACCAATATAATGATTTACATGACATAGCATGGACCTAATTAAAATTCCCAAATGTTCAACTCCACCATAAATCATGCCAAGATCAACCGCGACACGCTATATCCCCACAAATATTGCATAACACAAAAAATCATCACTGGTTTAGTAAAGTCATCAAAATATCACACAATGATCAATGTGGATCATCAAAACAAATAGGACACAACTAGGAAACACCAACACACATGTTAGAATCATCAATAAAAACTGCACCAACATCACTTATCAAATCTTCATCAACCAACATCTGAAATCTCAAGAACACTCAAACAATAGCAACTGTCATCAAGAAAGATAACGTGTGGAGCACCAAATCATGAACCATATGAAATTAAAATACACAAGACCATCCCAAACAACATCCCAAAATCTTAGCACACGATCTGATCACACCAGAATATACCGGAGGAAATACCAAACTCTACAAAGCACCAAGACAACAAAACAAAACTGCAAACCGGATCATAAGATCTTCCCAATCTGCAAACACTAGAGCAAGAATATGTTGACATCGATGACAACAACATATCCTAGCATCAGGAATGTCCACCAATATCCAATAGTCATATGATTACACTATTATATTATCAATAAGACTTTATAATCCTTTCAATTACTTAATATTATATAATTCATTTAGAGTAATATGTATATGAATAAATTAAGATAGGATAGTCACCATGATGCTTAAATTTAAAAAAGTAAGTTTAATAAAATACTAAGATCAAAATGGTTAAATATATAAGCATGACCTAATGTATCAAACATACTTGAAACTTAGTCATTATGGTCATAAGGAAGGGATGGTAACATATATAAGCATTCACGAATGGTAACATACATAAGCATTAACAAATGGTAAGGAACATAGGAATTATGCCAGATGTTGTAGTTGTAATCGACCTAGTAGACATATGTGCAAAATGTGGAAGAATAGATGGGTGGTGGTAACTATTTGACAAAATGCCTCCAAAAAAAATGATCTCATGAAATGCTATGATTGCGGAATACACAAAAAATTGATTTGTGACAAAATACCTCCAAAAATTATAGTCTCATTGAATGTGCCATGATTGCAAGATATGCAAAAAATGGATTTGTGACAAGGCTTTAAAATCTTTCAAACAAAATGATTGGTAGCATACTCCCCACATGTGCCAATATGATAGCTTAAGAATAGGGTATAGACATCCACCAAAGCTCTAGGGAAGGGGGTTTTGTGAAATATTATCATTGGAAATGCAACACTGGTAGACATGTATGAAAAATGTGGAAGTATAAACATGACATGTAAATACAGTCTCATGGAATGTAATGTTTTTTTTTCGATAAAAGTAGCAAAGCCAATAAACATTTTTTATTAAATTTTTATATTAAAATATTACAAGCTTGGTTCAAGGGAGCATACCAGTAGGAAAGAACCAAGAAGAAAAGCTCTGGTTGTAGCTCATATACAAAATGTTTACAAAAGATATTACATGAGTTTTCGACTCCTACCCAAAAGGGAAAAAATATGAGGATTTTGATAAGTCTCAACCATGCTATATGTCTAAACCCAAAAAATAGATTTTCCACCCACCAGCCCCCATGATGCCATCCATCAATTAGAGATGCCAATTGATTGAACTGCATCAATATTTGATGAAGAAATTTTTTTCTTGAGAGATGACCAGACAAAAACCAAAGAACTAAGAAAATTACATTAGAAGAGGCAAAAATTGTCACGTTTATATCTAGTATTGAAAGCAACTCCAGAGAAGACCAAGGAATCCCCATAAATGTTACCTGAAAACTAAAATAGAAAAAAACCCTCTCCACAAGATCAAGTTAAAGATATCAGTGCTTGAAAAGCTAAAAGGAACCAAGCAAAAATGTACAAAGTATACAACAATAAAGAAGCCATGAGTCATATAGATTGATTCCTAAAAAGACTGACATCTTGTGAACGACACATCACAAATGGATTTTGCAAGAATTCTCTCAAATTTGTTTGTGTTATATGTGCATGCAACCATGTAGGTTTAGTGTATGTGGGCTGTACATACTTCAATCACACAAGTAACACTTCTTGCATTACACTCAATTATTATATTTAGATGGTTGACCTACTTGCTCATGTCTATCTTGAGAACACCTTAAAATTTATCATTAAGATGCTAAATAGGTGGTGGTTGTGTGGATATGTTTTCATGTTGCCTGCAAATCACATATGTATATAGGCTCAAGGACGTGACTTTATTTGGATCCTAAAAGAGGTGTGACTTATGTTCTTCTCTCAATCATCTATATAAAGTGGGCATATGATATGAGAAAATGGTGAGAAGATTGATGGAAGATAAGGGATCAAAAGGGTCCCCGAATGTAGTTAGATTAAAGGTCATAAAATGGCACATTCTTGTGTAGGAGATAGATTGCATCCATAGACATAGTAGATTTATGTAAACTTGGAGAAATAAGATTGGTAAATGAAAGCAAAAAGGTATTTTCTAGATTCAATTTATTTATGTAGTTGTGTGTAAAAGGAAAAAAAAAAACATTATTTGTCTACCATCATTGGAAAAGTTGACAATTTCTTTTGGTTTTTGAAACATGCCCCCTAGAATAACTATTATAGTTGTTAAGAGCCTTTGAGTATGTGTTTATTTCCACACTACAATGAAATTTATCTCCAGTATTGTTTCAATTCCTACTTGTAATGACTATTTTACTTGATTTCATGAAGATGAAATGAACTCACTTGCACACACAATTTTTCATGGATTACTCCAAGGCCTTATTAATTCATAAGGATTAATTTTTTGTATGAAGTAATTTTGAAAAGCTCTAATTATAATAAACCTTAAATAAATGGGCTCCTATGTTGGTTAATTATCATATAATTTTTTGGAACATTCTCTATGACTTACAATGCCATCTCTAATTTTAGATAAAATTAGGGAACCTCTCCATTAATGTTTGTCCTCTTGAGCCTTTACCATGCATATCATTCTTGGTGTAAGGAATATATTGTTCTTCTAATTCTCTTTTAGTTTGATTTTGTTGCCTATAAAGTCCTTGGTTGATATCTAATGAAAGATTTATATTTTTGTCCCTATAGTTGCTATATGATATCCTATTTGTTTCTTGCCTCATTTAAGTGAAATTGGTGTCTATATTAGTAAGTGCAAATTTATCCAAATCTAGTTCTTTCTTTCTTAATGCAACCATTTTTTGGCCACCATATATAACCAATCTAATAATTCCTTCAATAAGACCCGTTATTAAAAAATATTCTTGTTGTAGTGCTTTGCCTATTTTTATACTTGCCATGTGCCTAAGTGTCTCAAAATTGTAAAGAAAATTCAAGTGTTAGGAGTGTCAGTGTCTATTTTTAACCTTTCTTGGATCTATATGTTTCCTCATAATAATATTATTTCACTCCATTCCTTGAAATCCAATATTTTCATTTTTATTTGAGACCATTGACTATTTTATTCTTTTGGTCTTCTCATTATCTATGTACTTTATCATGACTTCCCGCATGCTTGCATTTCCTACTCTGTTTTTTCCTTTGGCCCTAGGATTTGAGGTCTCCATATACTCATGTACTTCTTAAGTTACAAGACTAATCCATGAACCTTAGTTATTCTCCACCTACTCTTTTGATCCATGCTTCCTCTATTTTTCACATTGAGTATTCACAATCACTAATTCCTAATTTGAGGATTCACTTTTCCTATATGTCTCAAAATCTTGGGCTTTTAGTATTTTACCTACCCATTTTCCTCACCCCACTTCCCATCTCTCTTCCTCTTTATGGGACTCATACTTGGAGGATTACTCATACCATGATACCCAAAAGGTATAAGTTATGTGGTATAACCAATCTTCGAACCTTGAATGTCTTCCACCTATTTCCCTTGCTCTTTCTTCTTCTTGCATTTGGAACACCACATTAATTATCCCTAACTCATTTCTCTTGTGTTATACTTTTGGAATTTTATATTTTCTTTTACCATAAAGTGAATCTGGCATTCTATATCCCCAATCCTTGATCCCTTTCCTTTACCTTTTTTTTATACTATTTAGTGGTATCAAATTTGCCCTCACTTTGACCCCACTTTTTCCATCAATATTGGGTATCCCTTTCACTGATCCTTTCTCCTCTTTGCGTCTTTTTTTTCAAATGTATCAGATTATTTATACAACCTTTCCTAAAGTAATATAGCATTCGGTAAGCCAAAAACCTACTTCCCAACTACTCAATGCAACTTAGGCTTTATAGATTCTACCAACTAATTAAATCCTGCCACAAGATAATCCTTTAATGACCAAGCTAATGCCATATGATGATAGTGACTTTTTATTATGTGACATCTAGTCACTTTCTTGAATTAATCAAAACATGATGCATGTATTACATGCACCTAATCACCCAAAGCAAGTGGAAAAGTGCATTTGATGTGATTAAATTTGACCTTTGTATCCAAGCAATGATTTCCCTAGGAATGCCTTTCTAAAAATTAAAAGAGTGACTAATCAAAAGGCCTCCATATCCAAGCAACCTCTATCATTATCCAAGCAATGATTTCCCTAGGAATGCCTTTCTAAAAATTAAAAGAGTGACTAATCAAAAGGACTCCATATCCAAAAGACCTCTATCATTATCCAAGCGAATTGTGTCCCTTTTCACACCCCAACAATACATATTTAGTTTTAAGGTTAGCCTTAGATAGATAAGAAATCTACCCTGAATTCAATTCATAAAAAATTTCTTTCAAGTATCACTCTCATCAATTATCTAGATTACTATTGATAATATTTTTCATTTTGTTAGTCCTATGCAACACATTATTCCTTGAAAAGGATTTTATATCGAGCCATGCTATCCCAATGAATTCCTTTCTAAATATTCTAAAGGTCAGTTGGATCTATCCTTATTAAGTTGAAAAATAAAAAAGAGCAACCTAATAGAGATTAATGATGAAAACCTATAAGTGCACTAAAACCTATAAGTCTTGTAAAATTTCCCCATTAGAATATAAAATAAGAAAGATGTGGTAGTATTAGGCATCGTATACTACCCCCTGATAAATTAAGGTACTAAAAAGAAAAGAGTTAATGAATAAATTAAATCAATTAAATGTTTATGGAAAAAGTTGATAACAAGAGGGAAAGAATAAGTATTGGTTAGATAATCAAGATAGGTTTTGAAGATAATTTAATGATCATGATAGAAAAGAAGGAAGAAGAAAGAATATTGAAACAATCCTAGGACTGAGAGGAAAGATAATGAAAAAAGTTCCAAAAAGTGAGAGAAGCGTCAAGAGAGTGTATTGAGATACGATAGATAAAAACTATAGTATTCAATGGACATGGAAATCATGAATATTAAAGAAATAGAGTGGTTTATAATGTAAATCAAAACTATAGTGAAAAATCTAACTAAAATTATTTTAGGGAATTGAAAGAAAATAAGACAACAATAAAATTAGAGAAGTTTGACATTATTTGTAGGGATACTGTAGGTGGGGTTTCTATGGGGAAGAAAAGAAAGTAAATAAGGGAGAAAATGATTTTTTTAATTGGTGAAGAGGAGATACTATTTAGCAATAGAATAAAATTAAGTCACCAAAAACTTAGTATTTTCAAATGAAACTTTGGAGATGATAGATACTTAAAGGATGCTAGCAAAAATCTCTTTATATTAGACTGGCATTGGAGTGTGGTTGACAATAATGATAATTAGAACCAATTATATTATTTTGTGAGGACCCTCAACAATGAGGCACTAAGATGGTGCATTAAATAATGCCCAAAGCATGATATAATTATTGTCAATGAAATGTGCACCCTTGTTGAACTAAGTTCAACCATTCATTGAAGCATGGGAATGATCTCCAGAGTGTGGGCTTTGACTCTTGAGGTCAAACCTCTAGTTATAGAGCTGGCTCTCTACCTAATAAATTAAACTGTGTCATTGGATATTTGTTGAGAAAAGTGAAGAGGACTATTGAGATGAATTGTCAATGCTGAAAAATAACCTATAATTAGCAAGGTGATTCACCAAAAGTATTTTTCTAGTTCTATATTTTGTTGTTCTAAGACTTATAATGGCTCAATTTGATCATGTACTTGCACAAACTATATTTTTTAATACTCTATAAATCAACATTTTATAAAAGGGACATTTTGCAATGCTGGTTTTGAAGGAAAAACTGAATTTGCATGACTAGAATAGCTAATCAAAATTTTCACAATTTATGACCTATATGATAATACCAAAATATGTTTATATGCATTTGTTTTGAACATGCTTTGAGCTATTTGAAAGAAAAACATAGAAAATATGTTCATAAAATGATTTTACATAAAAGGACAACTACATAGAAAGGCACAAAAAAGACTAAAAATTGCTCCAAAGAAGTGATACCATGTATTGAACTGGAATAGTGTTGTCTTCTATTACTTGAAATATGTATTACAATGCTAAATAATTCATGTGAATGACTGATTTCTGAGCTACAACTTGCTTCAAAAGATTACAAAGTGTTGGAAAAATAAGAAAAATGCTTGCCAAAAATCAAGAAGAACTAACTCTACAAGAATGAAAAAGTATGATATTTAAAGTGAAATTTCATCCTACATTCTTGCAACATGTACAATAATTCAAAATAGGGCTTTCCTTCTTGATTGAAGGATTCTTCATTGTGTTGGGTCGAATGCAACTGATTTTGGTTCAAAAAAGGTCTTCAAACTGCTTTAAACTAAATTTGATGAAGAAAAGACTTCCTTTTTGACTGACCTATGAGTTAGGCCTTCAATTTTGTCCCCCATACACTTGGAAAGGGATGGAGAAGCCTTTAATTGCCCCTAGATATTCTCAACTATTTGAGAACACATCAACTTCCCCCTAGATACTCTGATTTTGTTTCCCATTTCAACAATACCAATAGATGCTTGCCACATGATTGAAAATTGTCCTTTGTTTATTCAACTACCTAGGGTCGAATGTGGTTGGTTTTGGGTCATAAAGGCCCTTCAAACTAGTTGAAATTGAGTTATAACAACTTGAAACCACTTCTTGAATGCATACCTATCTATTGGGCAAGATAAGACACACTCATGATTTACCAGAATAGTGATTACGAGGCTTGAATGATGCATTCATTCTGGCTCTTTTGGTTCTTTGTAGTTAACCTTGCTCATCTTTGGAAACACTAAGGGTTTTTGACTTGTTTTCTTGGTGGACTATGCTTATTACTTCCTCAAAGGATTTCCCTTGTGTTTCTCTTTCAGGACCTTATACACTATATCTAAAAATTTGGCTTTGAGTGCATCTCTTAGGGTTATCTTTCATTGTCTTGTATCACTGATAAGGTTCCTTCATTATTGTCTTAATTGATATTCCTACTCATGTACAGATATTGTGTTGTATTCCATTGACCTCCCTTTTTTTTAATAATTTGATCTCAAACATTTGCCTCTATGATTCTTTCTCACTGTCAACCTAGAATTCCTTGCCATGAATTTGCACAAATCAGGGGTATTATTCATTGCTTTGGCTGCCAATTTGATAGTGATACATGTGCATTGTGACTTCTTTAAAGATCCTCTATCAAGATTGATTTGTCCTTTGTAGGACTTTCATATTTGTGACAGTCACAAAACATTGTGTTCATGGTGTTTGAATTTGGCTTTACTAAAGAGAACTCTCCAATGTCTTTTGTAACTTCTTCATGAGATCTTCTTGGCCATTGGTTTATTGTATACATTCATTTTTCCTTGGCCTTATACATATCTATCCATAGCATTGTCTTTTCACAAAGATGACTTCTTTTTAATAGTGAGAAAAGATCATTTCTCTTTGATGATTTACTAGTCATAAAGACCTATATGTTGTTTTTCCTTAGATTTGTGAATGTATACCTTTTAGTCGATCCCTTTGAGTTCCAAGATGACTATTTATGCATGTTCTTGATCAAGTTGTGTACCTTTGACATGCTTATTTACTACTCACTGCTATACGGTTTAGATTAGATTACTAGATATTTGGATGTACTCCATCAAACTTAAGACGTATCTCGTGCATTCTTTATGATATTCCAAGGAATTGTATGGACTTTTCTTTATCTCAGAGGGTATCTCTTTCCTGGGTATCTCTTTATATTCCAAGGTATATTCCAATCTGTAACATAGATACATACTATGACTCTCCACAGCAGAGTCGCCACTTTTGTTAGTCTCAAATTTTGATTTCCCTTTTATCCTTCCCGTAAGAAATAAATCAACTCTATCTGTTTATGAAAGATCAGGGAAATGAAACTCAAGAGTAACATATAACAAGGTTTGGAGATCTTCTACACTTTGGACTTGTCCAAAGTTCAGGTGGATATACCTTCTGTGGATACTTTCACACTTTAAAATTGAGATCCATAGTAAACCAGTGCTAAAAAACCTGTGGACTTCATTACCTCAATGAGACTGAAACACTAAAAGAAAAACTTGTACTCATTTCAGTATTGATCTTCAAGAAAGATAGAAAGAAATCCTTCAATCTGATACCAGTGCCTTATCCAGGCTATAGAGTCACCTAAATCAAACAATAATTCTCAAAACAGAACATTCATATACATCTCATCATTTTGGCTTTTATGAATCCCATACATGCCTAACATATATATAGATCCTCTCCCATTCAACTAAAACAATTCATCAGATTCATAGCAACAAACAATAGACTTGCTGACAGAAGTATTTCATGCATATTTAATCCCTCTCCTGAAGAGAAAAGCCAGAAATAACATCTACAAGATTACCTTACAATCCATGTTCATTCGAACAACCCTAGATTATCCAAATGAAACCAACAAACTAAAGAATGCATACCATAAGACAAAGGAATTTTAGGCATGAAACTTTGATCTATATATTCATATTCATTCCTAAAAAATATTACATAACTCAGAGCAATCTCTTTAAAACCAGAAAAGGTCCTAAATATATTTTTCCAGAGGTTCCTTACAAAATTCTTGTGATCACCCTCTTACACTAGTCCTGGTATCCATTTATAACATTATGGATGCATACAAGCTTTAGACATTCCTAAAAAAGTTTGTTGCAAACCACAATACTCTCCAAGAAACAGTTACAAGTCTTTTTCAATATCAACGGCCTCTTCTGTTTGTTGTTCTACTGCAACCTTTTCTATCTACTCTGGAGTATCTTCTTGTTGTCTGATATATTTGTCCTTCCACTCCTGGAACACGTCATCACTTGGCCAAGCAAAGCTAATAATCTTCTGTTTCATCCCTTCTAGCCTTTTCCAAGTGACCCTTAACTGCCCAATTTCTGTTTCTATGAAACCATAATGTGATTTCACCTTTTCAATCTCTTCAACTGTCTAGACAAATAAGGATGTGTCATCGGTGTTAATGATTTCATTAACTCTTTGGGACAATTTGTGGTCCAGCTCTTCTAGCCATGTCTTCTCCTCTTTCAACTGAATGGGACCAACAAAACCCCCTGGAAACAATTCATATTTGTGATCTGAATATTCTTTTCCATATAGTTGGGCTTTTCTTTTTACACCTGCCCTTTCCTCTAAGAATATATTCATTTCTTTTATAAACTCATTAGTGGACCTAAGATTGTCATTTTCCTCTACATCTGCATGGGATGAACACATGAGCTCTAACTCCTTACCTCTAGGCATCCACTTATTAAGAAATAGTTCTAAGGTGGTTTCATCCTCTCTTAATTAAATCAGAATATTTAGGATCCTTTTCATAGCAATGTGTACAGCAAAGGCCTTGACAGAATCAGCAAACTTCAAAATTGTGGCTTTCACCTTATCTTCATACTTGCTTGCAAACAATGTTTGAGCTTGTTTCAACTTTTCCATCTCATGTTGGACAGTTTCAACTGACTGGAAACTAGAAGGCATAGGAGAAGGGGGATATTCTATAATGGGACTGGTAGGTGGAGGTCTTGCTGGAGAGGAGGCTATCATGAGAGTAGAGGATTCACCTGGATGGTGCTGACCTACCAACTGACTCTGAACTCTAGCAATAATACTGTCTCTGTTGGCTACTCCTTCTTTGGCCTCATTGTAATCCTTTAAGATGGTTTCCAATTTTAATTGGAGATTAGCCTTCTCTTTTGCCTCCTTTTCGGCTACTACCACACTGAACTTTGCAGTTTCCAAGATTGTGCTTGCAGCTTCCACCACGCATGTATCTTGGACTCTTCTTACAATCATGCCTCCTAGGAGACTAGAATCTGATACACCTTTCCTCCTTTTATTCTCATCCTTCTTCAATGACCACATGACTAGAGCAGCATTATCCTTACTGAAGGTCACTCCTTCCATGGGTTTTGTTTCCTTCCTTACTGCTTCAAGGACCAGAGCATCAGCTATACCCCATTCAGGGAGGATAAAAACACCAGCCTTAGACACCATCTCTCTTCCCTTCTCAGGAGTAATAGTCGTAAACTCTTCAATCATTTCTTGCTTCACCTCTTCTTCCACCTGAGTTACATCTCTGTGAGGCTATTTATTCTTCCTTTGCTCACATCTGGCTTTGAATTGTTCCATATTTTGCTTCCACACAAATTGCATGAAAGCCCCTGTTGTAACAAAATTACCTGTCAGCCAGGAACTCCTCATTGGCTTTCTTAATAGTAAGTTATAATTCTTTTCCCTTTAGCTCACCATCAGTTAAGTCCATTTCAGCACTAGGTGGCTCTTTTGGGATCCCCTCTTGGGTCTCCTCATATGTGTAGGCAATCTCCCTGAGACTCCCTAACTGTAACAACTGTAAGAATTTTATTTTCTCCTCAAAGGGATTGAAACTAGAGAGAGGGTCATAACTTCTATCAAATTGATGAATGAAATCAAGAGCCCCCTTATATGCAACCCACTTCTCTTTCCTCAGTTCTTGCTCATCCAAACTAAATTCATTTCTAATTAAATCTTCATTGAACTGAAATTGGTGAGGCCTACCTTTACACACTGCCCTCTTTCTAAACATGTCATTTAAAAAGTCCTCAGGGTCTGCACATCTTGAAACTACAGTTGACAACCTATATGGCTTAAAGAATTCTTCAAAATATTTCCAGCCACCTTTAGTGATCACAAAATTATGGGCCATGGTAATGGTTGGGAAAATGGTCCCTTTACCCCTATTTGTCAGCTCTGCCTCTTGTACACCTCCAATTTGCCTCAAGAAATCTGCAATCCCTATCTTTGATGGGACCTGATAGAGCAATAGATAGGGAGTACCTCTGAAACCATACACTCTGAAAATGGTAGAAATAGGGTACAAATACATATCTCCCCAATTGTGAACAATCTAAATACCCTCAACAAACTCTTTAGGCTTGAGGAATTCCAAGAGAGCCTTAGGAATCCTAGGGTTTTCTATGCATAAAAGAAATCTAATCTTAGATGCAAAGCATCTATCAAACTTCAAATAGCTAGCATCCTCTCTATCCCAGGATAAAATAGTGCTCCAAAGTTGAACAGGCATCACTTCCTTATCTTTTACCTTAACCAAGTCCATTTCCTTTGCAAAATAATCAGCACCTTTGAACAAAAACATGTGCATTAGAAGAGAATACCATCCAAACGGCCTGTCCACCTTACCATTTTTTATCCCTACTAGCCCTGCATGAATTGCATCAATAAGGTATGGCGCATAATCAAATGTTATTGCTAGAGATGGGTTTAGAATTTGTGCAATCATCAGCATGTAATGGGTTGGCATGTTTTTCTCAGCATCTTCTCCAAAAATCTGACACAGTGCCCAATACATACCCTTAGCTTTCAGAGTAAATAGATTCAAGGAGAAAGGTTCCATTGTACTAGGGCCTACAATTGTTAACCCTCCTATCTTAAAAAAGAACTCTTTCAATGGGCCACTCCTAAGGTGATCCCTTTGTGCATTATAGACCTGGGCTAATGACTCAAAATCAATAGGTTCTAACAGATTTGAAGCTTCACTGAGCTTAAATACATTTCTGAATTCATCATCATTTATTTCAATCAGGATTGATCCCTTCACATTCCAGATACATCTAGCTATAGGGTCATAATTTTGTGCAATCAGAGTCAAAAAATCTACATCCATGAACAAACCAGGAACAATAAGCTTCCCCACATCCAATTCCCATATGCTATTTAAAGGGGCAAGGGAATGTCTCTGACCAAAACCAACTTTGAACAATCCTAAAACTGACAGCCCTATTTGAGGATTCCTTAACCAATTACCTTTATTATATAATCCATCCCCAATTCTCAGATGAGGGTTCTTTGGTACTAATTCTTTAGCTTTAGCCCCGGCATTGGTTGACATAGTTAACTATTCCAAAAAATCATCCCAAATGTTCCTATCCTGGTAATTCACTTTTCTTGTCAACTCCCTTCTTGGTGCCATCTTGATAATGCAACTATATCAATTGAGACTTGCACAGACCTCTAATGAAACAATTCACACAACAATCACTGAACTCATACCAGAATTAGCAAGAGAAATCACAAAAACCTGTTATTCGCCTAAAGAAAAACCGCTTCGCACCAATTTCTCTACAATAGACTTCGTTGAAATGATGCCAACATTCAAGTTGATGTGGACTCTAATACGGCAAGTCGGCATTGAATTTTAGAAATTAATCCCGCATGCTTTGGCCATCACCTCAGAATTGAATTCACAAATTGAATTCAAAACTGGGCTCCAACGGATCATAAATTCTCTGCGTATTTCCTCTGTTTCGTTGTTTCACTATTTCGCAAAGCTTAAAACCTCCGCACCTTTCTTTCGCGCAACAACAACAATCGTTGGATCACGGGAACTTGCGCTACTTTTATTATGTTCTGTCTTTCTGTTTTAGTGACGGTCCCTACCTTCTTTTCGCCATTTCACGGGCCTTAAACCTTGTGCAATTTTCTTTCGCGAAGCAACGTGGGCTATTAGATCATAATCTACCTGCCCGGTCTTTATCTCATACAATGACCATCAGTCTTATTAACTAACCGCACACCACCTTGACAGCTAACGGTTTTTGCCATTTCGCGAATGTTAGACCGTAGGCATCTTCGGGCTGCGAAACAACACGAGCCGTTAGATCAATCTCGAGATGTATATTATTTAACATTCCTGAACCTTTAAGTGTGGGCCCTTTAACTCGGAGACCACTTCCTTTATCTCGCCACTGGTTAACAAATGCCACGTGGCAGTCGGTCATTTGCTCATGAAGTTCCATCAGGTTCCATTCTGAAACCGCCAAGTGCTTTACTTTACTATTCCCCACATAACTGTTAGTTGAACCAAGGCGGGCCCTTAATTACCCTTCAGAGCCATGTGCACTTGACAGGTCACCATTACACTCCACGGAACAAACCATCTGTCCTACCATGTGTCTGCCACCTCAGCAGTCTGGTCTGAGTCTTTTGGTGGAATTTCTTCTTCGGCAAGCGGTCTATAGGTCTCATCAAACAGGCACTTCCATTGAAACTATCGGGCCCACCACAGACCGCCACCTGAGTGCCATCAGACCCACCACCTGTCTTTCACCATTTCGCAATCACTAATCTCTTTTTGACTTGCGGCTGCGAAACCACGACAACTATCTGATCAAAACTTACTTAATCGGCCTTTAAAGCTCTATGACCTGCCTATCCTTCAGGCCCATTGGTCCCTTTTGCCATTTCACAGAGCTTAAAACTCAAGTTACTTATCTTCACAAAGCAGCAGTATCCATTGGATCTCAAGAACTTTCTCATCAGTTACCCTTGCTATGGCCACCTCGCCCGGGCCCACCACCTTTTCACTACTTCGCAAAAGTTAGAACACATGCATCTTCTGGCTGCAAATCAACGTGAGCCATTTATCTTTTCTAAACCGATCATCCTTTAACCAAAGAAGTCGTTCGCCTCTGGGACCCACCAAGTCTTTCACTATTTCATAGAACTTATATCACGTGCATCTCGGGCTAGCAAATCAACGTGAGTCATTGGATTTAAAGCAAGATGTAGGCCTTTAATCTGACGGTCAATCCTTTGGTCAGGCCCGCCAAGCCTTTTCACTGCTTCGTGAACATTAACTTGTCGGCATCTTTGCCTAATGAAACAACGACAACCGCAGGATCAACAACGATTTGCATACTAATTACGGAGCCCGACAAATATTAGAACAAGACATAGGCAAAGGCATAAATTTTGAAAATATTAAGGGAACGCCTAGGGAAAGAACTAAAGGGGGGGACACTTTTCATGATAGACCGACCCTTCTTTAAGTGGTAAAAGTAACGCAGAAATAGAACATAAGGGTTTTTTTTTTTAAACATAGGAAGGGTTAGAACTCAAAAACCTTAAACCCTCTTCTAACCCAAGACAATCAGAGGCAACAAGGCCATACTAGACACATTTTTGTAGACTTCTAGCCAATTATGGAACAATAATATCCAATTTTAAATAGTGATAACAGAGTCCTTAATGGCCTTCTTTGTCCTAGAAGGACTAAGATTTGATTCTTTGGATATAAGTACTCTTCAAAATGACTTCAAAAATGCCATTTCTCTCATGTCTCTCTCTCACCGTTCTTTCAAGACTGTGAGTGCATCGTTCCCTTTGTGCATTGTCAGGCACTTCAACAAAACCCTCATTCTCATTGTTACTTTGTTTTTTGCTCATGACTATATTTTTAGACATGAAGGAATAACCCCAAGACTATCCTCAACTACATAAAGGCTTTTGACTACAATGATAATCCTCTAAATCTCTTCCTTACATTACATACCTTTTCCTTTCTTAGTTATGTATAATTTCTTTGAGCAATTCATAATAGTCTTAGGTCTAATTCATTTTTATATTGTGGACTCATTCCCCATGAAAGTGATCCTTCCTCCATCACTTGCAGTTGTATTAGACCTTCTCATCCTTTATCAAGTATACTACATACTTTGGCTTGCATCCACCATGGACACAACTACCTACTCATGGGCTAACATGCTACACTTTCATGATTTGATCCTTCATTTTATGACTATAGTAGATTATTGTTTGTAACCTCTTTGATCACCATCTTTCTTGACTTTCACAATCTTGGAAAAGCAACAAATGTCACTATGAAATCTTCAAATCCAAGGTTGTCTAAAATTATTCTTTTTACTTGCTAATAAACCTTTTATCTATTATTTGTTCTATAAAATAACCCCCTACAGGATATAGAAAATAACCCTAAAGGGAAAAACATAACTCTTAATCCGAGCAAAAAAAGATGCACCTACTCATCCTTATGCTATCTTTTCATGGAATCATAAAAGAAACAAAAAATCTCTAATGTGTAAATAGAAATGACCACGCTTTCAAAAGAACAAGGATTCCACTCGCTGGCTTATAAAACTCCCTACTTATATCAAATACTTATGGTTTTAGTTAAAAGTGTTAGAGTAAGGTACATGGCAAGCCTAACACATAAAATTTTCAAAAGATCTTTCTAAGCTTAACAAGACTGATTTGATGAGATTTTGCAAAGAATGGCCATGCCATTATTTCTACTACCAAATTAGTATGAAACAACCAACCTAGAATATAAATGATTCCTTTTGATAGTGATACTATAGGATGTGAAAATAGAAAACCCAATCTATCCTTAACCTCCCACATGTATTCTAATGAATAAGTTGAATAACTACATGTTTGAGACTTCCATTGCCCTTTTTTTGTGCATTCAGAGAATGAAATTGTTTCTAAAAAACCCTAGCTGCCTTTGTAGCCTCATTCTGGTATCTAAAAGACGAATAAGAAAATAAGGCCTCTACTTGCATAGGATTAGCATATGGTAAGTAAACCAACTCTGGCTTTTCCTTCCTCTCAAAACTTGACCCTCGTATTGAACTTGGGTTAACCACAAATTATTCACATGAAAGCACTCCCTCCAATATTCAACAAACCACGTGTCTTCTTAGATAAAAATTAGAACCACAAGGGAGAGATGCAACATGGAAGCTCTCCTTTAAATGTATGACCAAGTCTTTAAAATGATTATTTTTTCTCATGAAGGAAATAACACCTATGAACCATTAAAACAAATGTGCAAAATGACAAGGTAAAAAAACTTATGAGAAAAATGTTAGATAATTGGATCAAATGTGAGATTTGGCTAACACTTTTGGTGACCTCTATAAATGTTTTTCCTGCTAAAACACTAGGACCAATAGCCTTGACACTTCCATTGGGCCATAGAGTCAAAAAGAATTGAAACAAACTCAATTCAAACTTATACATACTACTGCAACCTCTTTGAAACAACTCAAACTCAGACCTGAAGCTATTACCAAACTCAACACAACAAGCTGACTAACCGAAACCAACTCCTACAACTGACCCAAACTGAAAATAAATGTGTACTAGAAATTGGAGGAATCAAAACTCATAAAACTAGTGTTCTATAACACTTATTCAATATCTAACAACCTATCATAATATGTACAAAGGACTAAATTTACCTCAGAAATAATGCTTGAGGTGAATCCCATTGACTAGGATTATCTTCACTTCTCCATCTAGCTTAGACAACTGAAACACATTGTGTTGTTTTCACTAAGAAATAATGTAAGGTCCACTCCAATAAGAATCAAACTTGGAGTTCTTTCTAGGTTTTCTTTTGAGTTCATCCCACTTCAACACTATGTCACCTTCCTTGAATGTTCTTAGTGTTGTCCTCTTATCAAATGACCTCTTCATTTTTGCTTGATATTGTTCTATCTTCATCATAGCATCATTTCTTGTATCTTCAATCTCAACCAACAAACCCAACCTTGCCACCATGGGTCCCTCTTCAGTCATGTCCAGCTGATTAACCAAGTCAAGAGCTGGAAGTTCAATAGAAATGGGCAATCTAGCCTCTTTACCATACACCAACATGAATGTTGAATGTCTTGGAGCCCTTTTGGGGGTTATCCCATCTACCCAAAGTGTTGCCTTCAACTTAGTATGCCATTCTCTTTGGTTACCCTCAATTGTCTTCTTGATGATCTTGATTAGGGTCTTATTTGTAGACTCTTCTTGTCCATTTCCTTGAGGGTAATAATTAGAAGAGGTATTCAGGTAGACACTAGTTTTCATAGCCCAGTCAGTTATTTTAGTATCAACAAAAGAAAGAGAATTATCTAAAACAATAGATCTGGGACACCAAACCTTATAATCAAATCTTCATAAAAACTTAGGACAACAGACTCATTGGCCTCTTTGAGTGCAACTGCCTTTGTCCATTTGGTAAAGTAATCTGTGGCTATGAGCACCCACTTATGGCCAACACTTGAAGGAGGATTGATGACCCCAATGAAGTCCAAACCCTACTTCATAAAGGGTTTTTCAACTTGTACAAGCTACAAGGGAAGTGTTGCTAATTTCTCTTTACCTACAAATATGGCACACTCTTTACATTTTCTAACCCATGAGTGTGCATCCTTGAACAAACTAGGCCAATAATAGCCGCCTTTCATGACCTTAAGAGACATTTCTCTTGATGAAAAGTGTCCTCTAACTAACCCTTCATGAAACTCATGAAACACTTTATCAACTTGATCATCTCCTACACACCTTAATAATACACCATTGAAATCATTAAAGTAAGCCCAAGGTAAGGCAGGCTGGGCCATTGGACTAGGTCGCAGGGATACCCCTAGCATATCCAAAAAAAAATACACCACTGAAATCCTTCTTGAAAAGAACACCATTCAAAAGGAGATAATAAATAGATTGTAGTCTATAATACCTTCTTTTGACTCTATCTAAACCTTGAGGACACTCACTAGTTTGTAGGAAATAAGTCATATCTTGCACCCAACTTAT
The DNA here is from genome assembly GCF_030272615.1 of Cryptomeria japonica. Lineage (NCBI taxonomy): Eukaryota > Viridiplantae > Streptophyta > Pinopsida > Cupressales > Cupressaceae > Cryptomeria > Cryptomeria japonica. Next base: position 345,214,114 of record NC_081415.1, read on the forward strand.
TGTAGGTGCTGAAGCAACTATTTTTCCTTCATCGTGTAGTGCTAGGATAGCCTCTTGTTCATTTTATTCATTAATGTTTGTGATCCCAACAAACTGTTCACATAAGCCTTTGCCCCTAACTAGCTTGGTGACTTTAATTTCAACTTCATATTCCATTACTTTGGTCACCCAACCAACTCCCTTGTCACTGAGATCCTTTCTTAAAAAAAACTCTTTCACACTTGGGTGAGCAACCATCAAAATAATCTTGTTATTTAACAACATATGCCTAAATTTTTTGAACTTCTTATAATAGCAAGAACATATTTTTTTACAAAAGTATACCGCAACTCATAGTCTTTGAGTCCTTGACTGATAAAAGCTAATGGAAGGTCTTAACCTTCACCATTTTGTTGTACCAACATAGTTGAGATAGAATCAATGTTCCCATAATCATACAGTGTGAAATCCTTGGAGAAATCAGGATTTAGAAGTGTAAGTGTTGTTGCAAATGTCTCTTTATAGACTAAAAACTTCTCTTATCATCTTTGGTCCAGCTGAAAGGCATATTTTTCTTTAACATAGATGTTAGAGGACTCAAAAAATCAGATATATTAGGTATAAACCTTCTACTAGTGAAAGTTAATTCTACCAGTGAAACTTTGTAAACCTTTCTTATGTGCTGGCAAAGGAAGAGGTAAAATGGCACTTACTCTTTTAAGATCACTAGTAATGCCATTCCTTGACAGTACAAAACCCAACAACTTACCTTCATGAACATTAAGCACACACTTTTTTTGATTGAGAGAAATCCAAAACTCCCTACATCTTTAAAAAAAATTCTTTAAATGAGTAAGATGCTCTTTAGCATCCTTAGAAAAAACAATGATATCATCAAGATAAACCAACACTATCTTATACATCAAACCTTGAAAAGCCATATCCATGGCTCTTTGTAAAGTAGCCCCAACATTGTATAAACCAAAGGGCATCTTCTTATAGGACATGATACCCCACTTAGTTGTAAATGTTGTCTTATACTGGTCTTCCTATTTTACCAAAATCTAATTATAACCAAAATATCCATCAAGCAATGAAAATATCTCTAAACCTGAAACCACTTGAAGGATTTGTTACATAGAGGATAATGGGTAATGGTCTTTTAGGTAGGCTTGGTTAAGGTCTCTAAAGTCCACACAAAGTCTAATTTCTCCACTCTTTTTCCTTATCGACACTAAGTTGGACACCCAAGAAGTATGTTTAATGGGAAATATAATATTGCTTTCAATGATTTTATTCAACTCGTTAACCATAAGGGGCTCAAGTTTAGGATTGAGGCGCCTTTGTTTTTGTCTTACGGGCTTGGAATTAGGCTCAAGTTCAATTGTATGTTGGAAAAGTTGGGGATCAAACCCTTTAGATCACTATATTCCCATGCAAAGATATCGTGAAAATATTGATAGAGTTGAATAAAAGCACGCTTTTCCTCATTTGAACATAACTTACCCAATTTGAGCAACTTACCCTTGAAAACCTCCACCTCTTCATAATGATCTTGCTAAATTTGCATGCTGACTTTTGGCCTTTTGGATTGGTCATTAGAGTTAAAAATAGACTCTAAAGTAACCAATCCCTTTGGAACTTTGTTAGTTTTCAACTGAATAACTTGCTGACCATACTGTTGTTCAAATTTCTCTTGGTTTGCATGCGAACTCAACAACCTCTCTTAGAAAATTCACTATATGTTGATTATTATCAAACACTTGCCAATGAATGTTATTTTCAAGGATTTTAGGCCTAACAAAAATCTTAATATACTATTGTTTTCTATTCTTTCTAATTTCATCAGGTATATCATATTGAGCACCTATTGCAGCTAGTCTATCAACATGTTTATTCTCACTTCTAGGTATAAACAACAAATTAAAAGCTATAAAATCCTCAATGAAGTATCATACCCTATTCTTAAATGTCTTTAAAAGATTATTATTTTTGGTATGAAGGTCTCTTACCTGATTGAAAATGAGTTCACTGTCTCCAAACACTTGTCAGTAGTTGATACCTTTCTTTTTTTTCCATTGGAGACCATGGATTATGGCCTCATACTTTGTTGTATTGTAGGCGCAGCTGAAAGTAAATTTGAATGAGAAGTAGTACTTGTCACCCTTAGGAGATACAAGCATGAAACCTCCACCAACACCATTTTTGCTTCTTGAACCATCAAAGGACATCTTCCATACTTAATTTTATTGATGTTTGTACTATTGTTCATTACTCTTTTCAAGGTTAGGTACAAAAGAATTAGGTTCATGCATGAAATAAAATCCTAAGCCTACCTCCTCTTGTTGTTCATTTGTGATACTTTGAGAATTATCAGATGCCCATTCATCTAGAAGTATATCAGGTATGTGTTCAACTTGAGTATCCAATTCCTTGGCTATAAGGTGATCTTCTAGATCTGAAATGGTACAATTTGCATTTATAACAATGGGGACATATGACTCAAGATGATCTTTAGCAATTGGTACTAACTTTATGGTGACTTTGGTACCATATATTTTCCTAAAGAGCATGTGTGACCAATCATAAGACAAGTATCCACCAATTTTAGCAATAAAATATCTAGATAAGCATATGGAAAAGTATGGAGGCAACTCTATAACATAGATATCTTGGGGTATGGAGAAATTAGGACATGCATGCAGTGTGAGGCTCAAATTTTTTATGACTTAAACTATGTTAACAACTGTGTCATCCAGCTATACAACTTTCTTTTCTAGTGGCTTGTACTCTATTCCCATCTTATCAATAATTTATTTAGGCATGACTTAACTACTAGCCCCAGAGTCTATCATACAATTATGTACTAGATGGTCACCTATGATCAAGGAAACATTAAATTGTGGGGTTTTAAATTGTGGGGTTTTAACTTTTGAAGCTTGTTGTTCCTTACCATTTTTCGTAGTATTTGTCAACACAACCATGGATTTGTCTATATTAGGCTTACTAAATAGGCTCAAATTTGACAAGGCTGATTAGAGAAGGTATTTTTGGCCGGGAATAATCAAGGAGTCACACATAGACATAGATACATTTTATTTCTTTATAAGCTCAATAATATTAAAGGGAGACACGCTAACCTTTTATTGACCCTTTAGAGAAGAAGTTTTGACTTGTATGGGAGTTGATTGCAATGGATTTTGGGGTTGTTCCTTGCTTGTCATAGCCTAATTTCTTTGTAATATGTGAACATTAGAAACATTTGAATGGTTAGCATCACCATTTGAATGAACAACACTAGTAGGACCAAGAGTACCTTGTGTAGATAGGAATCTAGAAATCATCAAAGCAATGTAAACATTAGCCTAGTTCAATCACGAAAACTCAAATGCAGTGATAACAATCCTAATTACACTCAATGAAAACATGAAAACAAGACATGCAAGATTGAAAACTAAGCAAACCAAATGCAGATGTCTTCTTCATGTGGCTCCATTTTCCTTCTTTCTCCTTCAAATAGCTTTGTTTGTGGATCTCACCTACTAGTGCATAAGCATGATGTGAAAGAAAGTAGACAAGACGATAGCGCAAGAATACTAGAAGTGTGATTGATTCGACCAAGGATCAGGGACCTTGATTGAAGAAATTCATCCAATTTATAGACAAATTGGAGAAAAGACAAGATTAGCATGAATTAGATTCAAATAGAAATTGCAAATCAAGAATGACAAACATGACAAATTATGACAAATTTGCACTTTCTATGCAAAATTGATTGATTGATAATTTTGACAAAATTATGACAAATTTCTATGTCAAAATTGATTGATTGTCAATTATGACAAATTATGACAAATTTGCTATGTCATTCCCATGAAATTAGGAGAAAATTAGGAGAGAATTGAAATTAGATGAATTAGAAATTAGGAAATTAGAAAATGAGGAAATTAGGAATTAATAAATTAGTAAATTGGAAAATTAGGAATTAAGTGAATTAATTAACAATTTTTCATTTATTAATTAATTCACAAAGAGGGAGGAATTAGTTAGCCAATTAAATAAACATTTAATTGTGACAAGAAGACTTAGGATAAATAAATAAATTATTTAACCTAGAGGGAGAAATGACAAACAAGGTTAAATGAATAAATCATGAAACCCTAGAAGATGAATTAGAAATGCAAGGATGACAACTAGGTCTTGACAAAGGATAATTGATATCGATTCGATTTGATCATGATTCTGACTTGATAAATGATTTGACTGACAAACAATTTGATTGATAAATGTGCCAATTAATGAGGAACAATGACTAATTGATCCAAATTGACACGATTGAGAAGGACGACAATCGATGACAAATTGATCGCAAAAATGACAAAATTGACAAGAAGACAAGGATCGATGACAAAATAGATTGCAAAACGACAAGATTGAAAATGACCACGATCGATGACAAATCGATCGCAAGACGACAAGATTGAAAATGACAACGATCGATGAAAAATCGATCGCATGATGACAAGATTGATAAGAGGACAAAACCCTAATTAGGATTGACGATGTCCAAAATGATGACAAATGAATACGCACATTGATGCGACAAGATAAGATCGACCAAAATCATGACAAATATTGTTATCGACAAGACCAAATTCGAAAGCGGGACAAATGAAGAACGCAGAAGAAGGACTCGATGCTCGCAAATGATAAAGACCAAGTGCGAATCATAGGAGAAATGTTAATGCTATGCAAGAACCCTAAAATAAGGCAATGCATCAATGTTAAAGTATGATTCCGCAAGCACTGACCATTTTTAGATGTCTACATTTTGCCCCTCTTTGAGACAATGTGATTTCAAGCATTGTTTCAAAGAACAATAATGAAAATGCCCCAGACAATGACAATGACATATGCATGCCCCCTCAAGGAATTGGTCGGAAACATCTAGAAAAGAGGCCAATTGATCGATAAGAATGATAGAAAATGATAGGTTCGAACGGATTGCCAAAACTGACGGAAGAAATGTTAGTAAGAAGAAATTAGACAGAGGACAGTTAGAGATGAAGAAAAACTTGCTTTTACAAATGCACATAAGTAGGTGAGAACCTTTATTTAATGTAGCAAAGCGGATGCAGAGCATCATGGCATTGAAGGCCAGAGCTAGAACGCAACCCCTTTTGCAAAAGACAGACACATCGCACACAAGGAATGAGTGAAGCATCCTAGGGTGCATACATCAAGGGTTGAGGTATGTGCGGCGTTCACAAAGAGAACGTACTTATCACAGACACCCAATGATATAGTTGCCCCAGTTTGTGACAAACATTCCACAAACAACAAACACAACAAAAAAAGGAAAGGGACCATGAACCATCCCGGACACTCTAAATCACTCAGTGACATCATCGAGCAACATAGGAACATGATCGAAGCCAAAGATAAATCAGTAAAAAGATAAGACGCACAAATTCAACCAAGTCAAACAAACAGTCTGATCATCATTGTCAAAGGTGGAAAACAAGAATGATCATGCTGTCTGGTTTCAGGGAATGCGGTACCCCGTCTAAGACAAGACACAGTCTGGTTTCGAGTATACCACACCCTGTATAAGACCCATGATAATGTGCCAAGGACGAATGATTTTGAGGTTGATGTTCGATTGAGAAGACAATTGTGATCAGTTTGAATGTCTGGTTTGATTGAAAAATTTCATCTGTTTATGCATGATTTCATTAAAGCACAGTGTGTGATTGCGTGTCGTTGGATGTATACTTAGCGATCTGTATATGCACAAAGGGGATATTGTGTTGTTTTGTTTTTTCGAGTTTTTACAATTTTTTTGTGTTCTTTTTTTTTTTTTTTGTTCAGGACATTTTTCAATTCTTTTTGGATTATTTCAGGACATTTTTCAATTTTTTTTGGATTATTTTAGGACATTATTCAATTTTTTTGGATTATTTCAGGACATTATTTGATTTTTTTGGAGTATTTTTTCAGGACATTATTTGATTTTTTTGGAGTATTTCAGGACATTATTTGATTTTTTTGGATTATTTCAGGACATTATTTGATTTTTTTGGAGTATTTCAGGACATTATTTGATTTTTTTATGATTTTTTCAGGACATTATTTGATTTTTTTGGAGTATTTCAGGACATTATTTGATTTTTTTATGATTTTTTCAGGACATTTTTTGATTTTTTTGGAGTATTTCAGGACATTATTTGATTTTTTAATGATTTTTTCAGGACATTATTTGATTTTTTTGGAGTATTTTAGGACATTATTTGATTTTTTTATGATTTTTTCAGGACATTTTTTTGATTTTTTAAAAAAAAATTTAGGACATTTTTCATTTTTTTATGATTTATTTCCCCAGTGTCTAGCAAGGCAAGGAATATGACAAGTGAATAAATAGGCTTTCTGAAATGATGGTGGATAGAGGGAAGACAAAGGCCTTTTATCATGGAGACAATATGGATGCAATTTTCAAGAGCCATTGCGTGATGGGACAAGAGACTGGATATAGCAATGTAAAGCAGGAACATGGCATGAGGGGAATGTCAAGAGGTTTTTGAAACTATGTTTAAATTTTGCGTCCTTATGTCAGATCAAGATCAAGGAACGAAAAAGAGTGTATGGATAGTGATAAGATATGGATAGGATAAGCAAGACCAAGAATGGATAAGGGACATGTACTGAAGGTCGGGATAGGTTAAGGGACAGTGGCAGAAAGTTGCAATAAGACAGGGAATATGGATGAAAGGTTATAATAAGCAAATGGATAAATGACCAAAAGCTATGATAGACTGAAAGCTGCAAACAAGATGCATGATGCTCATGAAGATCGTCAGCCTTGTCAAGATCAAAGGTGGAAAGGGAAACTGGACATGAGGGACAATAGGATATGAAGGGTAATGATAGGGGTTTGATAGGATAATGGAACAATGAAGGACAAAAGGATATGAAGGAGTATGACATGGGTTCAATAGGATAATGGAACAATGAAGGACAAAAGGATATGATAGGATAAAACCTGCCCCCAAGTGTGGTGTGCAAGAAGTTCATAGATTACGCATGACGCCTATTTGCCAAGTTTTCATCACGGTACTTGCCCAAGGCACCTGTTTGCCAGGTTTTCACCAGTGGACGAATTATTTTTGCTTTACTTTTCTTTTCTTTTCTTTTTTTTTCTCGCTTTTTTTTTTTTTGTATTTTGACTTTTTCAATAGAAGATGGACACATGATAGGGGAAGGAAGAAGGACTCAAGCATCTTTTTGTTTGGATAGTAGCCTTGAAAAAAAAAATGGACCATGACCTTTAAAAGTATGCTCAAAGGCATTGGTAGGATAAGGACATGGAAAATAAGATGAAACTAAGGCAAGGATTTATGTAAAGGATTGGATCAAAGGGATCGAAGGATGGAAAATATGAATTGGATAATGGATAGGGTATTGGAAGAATTGGACTTCAGTGGACAAAAATGTTGGCAAGATCAACATTGGCACACACCTTGAGGGGTGATGGACTGGTGGAGAAAGAGTGGGTTTTGGATATGGAGATTTTGATGAAGGAATAGCTAGGGATTTGTGGACATAAGGACCCAAAATGGAAGAAGGAGGTGATGGAGGAACAAATTTGAGAGGTTTGGATGGAGGAATATCAATTTTGGATGCCAAGTTGGATTTTTCTTTAGGCTTTTGTGCTTCAAGGAGTCACTTAGGGATCCACATGGTTTTTGATTTTTCATGCTTTTGTGGTTCCTTGGAGTGCATTGCTTGCACAAGGGATTTAGGAACCCATATATATTTTGACTTTGCTTTATTTTGCTCAGTGGGCCTTTGTGGCCTTTTGGATATTTCTTTTTCTTTATAGATCATATTATTCTTTGTTTTGACATGTCGATTATATTGGACATGTTGATCCTTGAATAGTGGATTGCTAGACTTATGACGTTTATACTTGGCATCCAAATTGCTTGGAGGAGGAAATGAATGCATGGATGGATATGAATGAAATGGACTTCTTTTGGATTGATGAAATTTACTCAAGGATGTGTGCCTTTGCTGACCTTGCATAGAGGACGAAGGAATATAAGGACCTAAGATGGATGGAAAGTATGATGGGGAAGGGATATGTTTGGATTTTGAAGGGATGTTGGATTTAGTAGGGGTACCCACATCTTGAGGAATTTCACTGAGGCCATGACCCTTAATATTTTCTTTAACATGAAGGGATTCTTGCTTATGGAGACCTACTCCTTTTCCTTTATGAATATCTTGACTTGTAGGATACTCTTTTCTTTGGGAAGAAGATGCGAGTCCATTATGAGGTGGATATGATATGAGAGAAATAATGAGATCTTGAAGTGGATCGGATTGCACCAAAGTGGAAGAACCCGTTATGCATGTCGAGGGTTCATGAACATCTTGCACTGACATGTTAGAATCATGAGGGGGATTAGGATCATAAGGAGGACTGGGATTGTGTTGTGGACATGGTTCAATGACAGGCTCTTCAAGAGATGGAATGGGAGAAATAATGGGATCATCAAAAGAAATACGATCTTGGAGTGTATATGGAGCATTAAGACAAGGAGATGAAGGAACAAGTGGATCTTGTGAAGGATTTAAAGGAATAATTTGATCTTGACAAGGAGGAAGATCATTGGAATCCTCTTTAAAGTTGCTTTGCTCTTGACTTTTAATGGGATCATCAGAAAGGATGGAAGGGATATCTGGAATGTCAATGGGATTTGAAAGGATATTGCATTCTTGGATAGAATGGACAGGAATAATGGAATCATTGTGAGTGTCTGGGGAAATGGGATCCTAGTCAACAATTGGATGGGATGATAAGGTTTCAGGATCTTGATCTTGATTTTCTTTAGGACTCATTTCTTCATGCTCTAAATTATCCTCTTGACATGGGGTTGGACTTTGGATATGCATGGAGGATTATGACAAGGAATCAATGTTTTGGCATGAAGGAAATGCACTTTGAACATTTGTGATGGATTCTGGCAAGGAATCAATGCTTGAACATGAGGAAGAGGGACTTTGAATGGCGTCCTCTAAAATAGGTAATGGCAATAAAGTGCATGGTGGCATTGGGTCTTGTATTTCTGAAACATGACAAGGATGTGCATCATGAATTGGATTATCTTGGCAATCAATTATGGATAGCCCTTGAATAATTTCATCCTTGGGTGTATTGTTTGATGAGGACAATATGGAAGGTTCTTGTGAAACTTCTAAAGGTGTAGGGATAGATGCCATTGGAGAGTCAATTTTCTTGTGAGGGGATGAGGCATTGCTAGACATAAGTGTATTATTTTGATCTTCCTCAAAGAACTCACTTGGTAATTTCCTTAAGATCATTGCAATAAAGCCACCTTTATTTCAAGGTTTTGACATGGTTGTATCTGGAATTTGAACTTGTTTGGCAAGAATTTGGTTCTGGTCTGGTGTCATGTTTTGATATTTGTCTTGGTTCAATTGTTCTGACATGTTTGAAACTTGGGTTGGTGTGTGCTGCAACCTTTGTTTTTGAATGTTTGGTTGTGGTTGTTGACATTGATATTCCATGATTGGTTGAACCATTTGTGGACATTGTATAGCTGTTTGGACATATTGTTGAAATTGGACCATTGGTTGTATTGGTTGTATATGTTGAACAATTGGTTGAACCATTGGTTGTATTGGTTGAAAATCTGATTGATAGTAAACACCTTGTTCTTGTTGTGGAGGCACGTAATGTTGAAATTGTTTCATCATCTCTATTTGGGAGAGGAGAGTTGGTATGTCTGATCATTCAAGAAGAGATCTTACATCAATTGGCTCAATCTTTGGATTTCGACCTGGAAATTTTCGAAACATTTTGGACATTTGTGATCTATTCTTCTCAATGTTTTTCAATTTTTGTTCCAATATCTCATTTTCTTGAGCTAGTTTCTCCTCTAGTTTTTGTATTTGGACATTTACATCATCATGATAAGTTTGATCCAAGTTTTGAGACATGTAGAGATTGGATTGACATGATTGATTGCTCAATTGTGATGACATGGCTTCGTAAGAAGGTTGAGACCTCATTTCAACAAACATGTCACTATGCAAATGCAATATTTTTGGAATTTTTTTTTTTCAAGGATGATGTATGATATGCAACTAAATGCAAACTAAACAGACGGAAATGCAATCTATGGCAAGAATGCAACCTATGTTTTTGTTCTTTTTTCAAGATTTTGACAAACTTTTTGGAATGCAAATCTAAAAAGAGACCCTTAGGAAATTGAAATGATGTCGAGACCTCAAAGGACAAAAGGACCAAGTGACAAAAGGAAAAAATGACAATGTCTCCCCTATATGCTTGGATACTAAGCTAGGTTTGACCAAATGACAATGATGACAAAAAGACAAAGGTTTGATAAGGTCTAGACTTCCTAACAATAACTTAGGGTTTTATCAAAGATTTGCATTACTCAAGTATGACAAAACCTAGTTTTGACACTATATGCAAAGGGACAATTACTATGCAAAGGACCCTAATATGATATGATAATGACCTAAGCTTAATGAAGAGACCTAGGGTATGAAAATGTGACCTAATGTTATGTGGACAAAGATGCAAATGAAAATGTATGACAATGTCAACCTAAGACAAAACCTAAGGTTGAATTATGAAATGGTATTACTCTAATGCAAGAGGACACATGCAAATGGATGACCCTTATTGATATGCAAAGGAGTATGACCTAAGTGAAACCTAACCTTGGTAGTTGACAATGAATTTGCAAAATGCAAACCTAGGATGAACCTAAATCTAAGTGACATGAATGTTGAGACAAGATTTTGAAAAATGTTTGACAACCATGTTTGAAGGTGTTTTGAACTTTGTTGGATAAAATGCTCTTGTGTTTAACCTTGTTTTGAATCAATTTGTCTTGTTTTTGAAATGAGACACAACTCAACTTGTGACAAGTGAAGAAGACAAGATATTTTAACTTAGACTCAAGACAATCATGCTCATTCACACATTTCTTATGGATGGCAAGGGCAGTAGGTACTTGAGAGGTGGACTCATTATGAGATTTAAGGAGAATACATAGATGCTTGACCCCACGGGCTCCCCTCCATGGCACTAACTTCTCAAGGTAGCCAAGCATTAGTCCCCATGGAAATCTCCCCATGGTGAACTTAGTATCTCTTCCAAGTATCTGAACTTGTCCTTCTCAAGCAACTAGAAGGATTTTTGGCCTCTAAATACAAGGTGTTTAGTAAGGATTTCTGTTAAGCGTTACTCCTTGGTGTCATGCAAGCGTGATTGAGACATTAAGCCCACCAAGATACCAAACAAATGTAGTCGCACAAGCATGATTTAGACTGTGAGGTCCTACTTAGATGTTGATATGAGAAAGAGTTCAAGGGTCATCACTTCCCAAGTAACTACAATTCCCACGTAACCCTTCCTTCAAAGCTTTCGCCCATCAGGTATTTATTTATAGTGAGTTAGAATGCCAAGGTATTCTAGTTGTACTCACTTTGGGTCATTCCCTTCTCACGATTGTCACTTGCTTGCAAAAGAAAGCAAATGGTCGGGAAGGCAAGCCCTCTAAAGGTAACAAACAATCTGAACCAAGAGAATGGTATTGAAGATCTGGATTTCTGATCACCTTAAGAAGGATGAGAGCATACTCTCCTACTCCAATGTCAAACTCAACAATCAAAGCAAACACATGTTCATTCCATCCTATTTAGCAATTATACTAGGTGCCTAATTATGAATTACAAACACAAAGTTTAGTTGGAGTACAAGGCAACCTGCAAAACCACCAAGTCAGAAGTTTGATTTGTTTGATCTTTGACTAGCGAACCTGCATAAAATTTGTTAGTAGTTTCATATTTGTCTTTTCCATGCATAATGCCAAGGTTCTGCACAAAGAATCAGTACCAAAAAACCAAAAAGCAGAAACAGAATGCAAAACAAAACAATTTGCAAGTAAAAAAACACTGCTTTTTACCTCTATTTCTGGCCCTACATAGGCGCAGAATGTCTCACATAGGCACAGAATGTAGTAACATAGGTGCAGAATACAGTAACATAGGCACAAAAGTCATTGACACAGGTGCAGAAGTCCTTGACACAGGCGCAGAATGCTTGACACAGGCGCAGATTGCTTCACACGGGTGCAGAAGTTCTTAGAAAACCCTGCATTACCCTGTTTCGTGGGTTTTTCACCTGCAAATCAACTCAAAAGCACTCAAAAGCATGATTAGGGGGTTAGTTCATGTTGGTTTCACCAATTAATGTAAGGTAGGATTTCGGAATTCATCAAAGCAACATAAACAATAGCCTAGTTCAATCACAAAAACTCAATTGCAATGATAACAATCCTAATTACATTCAATGAAAACATGAAAACAAGACATCAATTCAAATGCAAACCATTGCAAACTTGAATGTCTCCTTCATGTGGCTCCATTGTCCTTCTTTCTCCTTCAAATAGCTTTGTTTGTGGATCTCACCTACTAGTGCATAAGCATTATGTGAAAGCAAGTAGACAAGATAGTAGCGCAAGAATACTAGAAGCGTGATTGATTTGACCAGGGATCAGGGATCTTGATTGAAGAAATTTATCCAATTTATAGACAAATTGGAGAAAAGACAAGATTAGCATGAATTAGATTCAAATGGAAATTGAAAATCAAGAATGACAAACATGACAAATTATGACAAATTTGCACTTTCTATGCAAAATTGATTGATTGATAATTTTGACAAAATTATGACAAATTTCTATGTCAAAATTGATTGATTGTCAATTATGACAAATTATGACAAATTTGCTATGTCATTCCCATGAAATTAGGAGAAAATTAGGAGAGAATTGAAATTAGATGAATTAGAAATTAGGAATTAAGAAATTAGTAAATTGGAAAATTAGGAATTAAGTGAATTAATTAACAATTTTTCATTTATTAATTAATTCACAAAGAGGGAGGAATTAGTTAGCCAATTAAATAAACATTTAATTGTGACAAGAAGACTTAGGATAAATAAATAAATTATTTAACCTAAGGGAGAAATGACAAACAAGGTTAAATGAATAAATCATGAAACCCTAGAAGATGAATTAGAAATGCAAGGATGACAACTAGGTCTTGACAAAGGATAATTGATATCGATTCGATTTGATCATGATTCTGACTTGATAAATGATTTGACTGACAAACGATTTGATTGATAAATGTGTCAATTAACGAGGAACAATGACTAATTGATCCAAATTGACACGATTGATAAGGACGATGATCGATGACAAATTGATTGCAAAAATGACAAAATTGACAAGAAGACAAGGATTGATGACAAAATAGATTGCAAAACGACAAGATTGAAAATGACCATGATCGATGACAAATTGATCGCAAGATGACAAGATTGAAAATGACAACGATCGATGACAAATCGATCGCATGATGACAAGATTGATAAGAGGACAAAACCCTAATTAGGATTGACGATGTCCAAAATGATGACAAATGAATACGCACATTGATGCGACAAGATAAGATCGACCAAAATCATGACAAATATTGTTATCGACAAGACCAAATTTGAAAGCGGGACAAATGAAGAATGTAGAAGAAGGACTCGATGCTCGCAAATGATAAAGACCAAGTGTGAATCATAGGAGAAATGTTAATGCTACGCAAGAACCCTAAAATAAGGTAATGCGTCAATGTTAAAGTATGATTCTGCAAGCATTGACCATTTTTAGACGTCTACACCTTGATTTCCATTTGGTAACTTATTTGCTTGTGATGACTATTCATGAAGTGCTTCCCACCATCCATGGCTCTCCTTTTACTTCTTGCTTTGTCTACAATAGATGGACCAACTTGGTGCACATCACAAAAATCCTCACCTTGCTAATTGAGAAGAGTTGTCTCATGTGTTTTCTCTTCTTTTTATTGTATAGGGGATTTAGGAGGCACATTAGACTGCACATTAGGACTATTTTGAACCATTAGTGCCTAATTATTCACTCTATTTGTACACGTAATTTGGTTATGGGGCTGATTACATGGGAAGCACCACTTGTACCCTTGGGCTAGATTGTTTTTAATAGGAACAAGCTCTTTTGAAGAGCCAACAGTATTGGGATTATAAGATTGATAAGGCCTTGTGTTAAGAGTTGGTCTTTGGCCTTGATTATTAGGCTGGTAAGGGGGTCTACTTGACTAATTTTGTTGGTATGAGGACTAGTATGGAGGTTGGAAAGATCTAAAATTCTAATTTTGATGCCTCTTAAGATTCACAATCTCATTACCAAAAGATTGTAAGAGCCTTTTAATAACTTGTAACTTAAAATATTGAGCTAGAGGAGTATTTTCTTGGCTAGTGGGTTGAGTATTTGGTATTGGTAATGCTGGTGTAGCTAAGATGACAACTATTGGAGGTACTTGTAGAGGTTTTGGTGGGTAAACTGCAAAGAATATTAGCAAAGGAGGTCTTGGGGAAATTTTACTAGCCTGTATGAGGTTGTCCTTATCTCTTATAGCTATAGCATAAGCCATTGGAAGTGTATTTCCTCTCATAGATTGGACCATTACTGAAATGTCACTATTTAGATCCCTTAAATGATACATAAATGCATGATCAATAGTGGGTCTCACTGTTTGTCAAATCATATCCCATGTCTTTTGAAAATGGAAGTTGAAGTACACCATGAGCTCATGAGGATCTCTCTTGATTGTGTCTAGCTGCTCCACCAAAGATAAGTGATCAGACTTATCTTTAAAAAAATTGCAAAGTTCCTCACCTAGATGATCCCATGAATTTATGGAATTCATTGGCAAAGTTCTAAACCACTACAAAGCCTTTCCTTTGAAGGAAGCTACTAACAATCTAATTGCAACATTTTCCTCTATGACATGGTGAAGAGCACAAAGGTTGGACACATCCTTGATGTTCTCAATAGGAGTGGTTTGATCTTCATCGATAAATAATGAAATTCTCTTCAAGGAAGCTACTAGGTTGTCATCATGATGGGTTAGATTCAATGGGTTGCCTTGGTTGAAAGGAACCAAAGGTCAATTTATTGCACCAGGAATCATTGTATCTTGCACTCTTGGTGGAATAAAAATTGGAACAACAATATGGAATCTTGAAAAAGGAGGAGTAGACTTGGTTCTTCTAGAGTAAATAAGGGTTTTCTTTGGTCTTTCGGCTACCCTCCCTTTCCTCCTAGGTGGAAAAATTTATAAATACTCAAATGTGACTAAACTACTCCTTGTTTGTACTCTTCTCATACGTTGCAATGCACTAAATCTTCTTTACTAGAGCTCAGGGTCACCAGGTATGTAACTTATTTACCTCTTTAAGGCTACAAATATTGTTGCACACACCTAAAGAGAAGTAGACAAGTTCAGAAAATGAACTAAGAATCAGTTCTCTATCTCACTGGGTGCATGAAAAACTATTGTCAATGAAATGTGCACCCTTGTTGAACTAACTTCAACCATTCATTGAAACATGGGAATGATCTCCAGAGTGTGGGCTCTAATGCTTGTGATCAGACCTCCATTTGTAGAGTTGTCTCTCTACCTAACAACCTAAACTATACTATTTGATATTTGCTGAGAAAAGGGAAGAGAACTATTGAGAGGAATCGTTAATGTTGAAAAATAACCTATAATTAACCAAGTGATTCACCTAAAGTATTTTTCATGTTATATATTTTGTTGTTCTAAGACTTACAATGGTCCAATTTGATCACGTACTTGCACAAACTATGTTTTTTAATACTCCATACATCAACATTTCATAAAAGGGACATTTTGCAATGCTAGTTTTGAAGGAAAAATAGATTTTTTTATGATTATAAGAGCTATTAAAATTTTACACAAGTTATGACCTATATGATAATACCAAAATATGTTTATATGCATTTGTTTTGAACATGCCTTGAGGTTTACGAAATTAAAACATAGAAAAGATGTTCATAAAATGATCTAACATAAAAGAAAAACTACATAGAAAGACACAAAAAATGACTAAAAATTGCTCCAAAGAAGTGATACCGTGTATTGAACTAGAATAGTATTATCTTCTATTTCTTGAAATATGTATTACAATGCTAAAATAGTCATGTGAACTACCAATTTCTGACCTACAACTTGCTTCAAAAGCTTACAAAGTGTTGGAAAAATATAACAATGCTTGCCAAAAATCAAGAACTAACTCTACAAGAATGACAAAGTTTGATATTTAAAGTGAAATTCCATCCTACATTCTTGCAACATGTGCAATAATTGCAAATAGGGCTTGCCTTCTTGGTTGAAGGATCTTCATTGAGCTGGGTAGAATGTGTTGGATTATTGAAGAATCTATTGGATTTGGTTGTTTATTGTTGCTACTAGGATATGTTGTTGTCACTGATGTCAACATATTCCTATGAGTTATTCTGGAGAGTTTGGGAAGATTTTATGATCCGGTTTTTGGTAGTCCGGTTTTGTTGATCATTGTTTTGCAGGATCTGGTATTTCCTCTGATATATTCTTGTATGATCAAATCTTGTGCTGAGACTTTGGGATATTGTTTGGGATGATCTTGTGTATCTTCATTTTAGATGGCTCATGATTTTGTTCCCCAAAAGTTATCTTTCTTTGTGACAGTTGTTGATTGGTTGTGTTCTTAAGCTTTTTGATGTTGATCGATGAAGATTTGAAAAGTGGTGTTGGTGCAGTTGTTCCAGATGATCCTAATGTGTTTTATGGTGTTTCCTAGTTGTTTTGGTGATCGACATTGATCGTTGTGCAATTTTTGGTGATAGCTATGAACCGATGAAGATTTTCGTGTTATGCAGTATTTCTGGTGATGTAGCATGTTGCAGTTGGTCCTAGCGGGATTTCCGGTGGATGTGATCATTTGGGAATTTAAATTATGCTATGTAATGTAAATCATAATATTGATCCGGTGGTCAATCTTTGTATCGTGTAATGTAATTTTTGTAATTGTAAGATGAGGGTTGAGGGTTTAGCCGACCTTGTTATCAAGGTTGATGATATGTATACATAGGTGAATTATTCACTTAGTTTTGATGTCGATGTTGTGTCTGCATTATCAAAGAGAGTTGATTGTGCAAAAAAGAGATTTATCATTCATAGAAGTGTTGTGGTGAGATTCGTGTTGCAAAGTAGATAGTTGTGCTTAACTAAAACTATCATTAGGCATTTGTAGATGCTATCATTGTAGTTCATTTCTTTTGGATTGTAGTCTGAATCATATTGTAAGTCAGTGAGACTTCCCTGAGGGTTGTAGCCTTTTGGGAATATATCTTTTGAGCAGTGAGATCTAGGCAGTGTGTCTGAATGCATGTGCATTCCCCGTTGTAATATTTTCACATACTACTGCAGAGTATCATCTTACTGTGGGTAGGTTCCCACCATGGTTTTTCCCTTAACTGGGTTTTCCGTGTGAAAAAAAATATTGGTGTTGTGTATTGTATTGTTAATTTGCTTATCTATTTGTTGTTGCATTTTATCTATTTATGTTTTGGAGTTTAATTATCTTTATTTGGTGAAGACTGATTCACCCTCCTCTCAGTCTTCCTTCTTGATTTCTGCTAACAGAGTGCAACTGATTTTGGTTCCAAAAAGGTCTTCAAACTACTTTAAACTAAAAGTTTGATGAAGAAAAGACTTCCTTTTTGACTAACCTATGAGTTAGGCCTTCAATTCTATCCCCTATATACTTGGAAGTGGCTGGAAAAGTCTTTAACTGCCCTTAGAGCTGCTCAATTATTTGACAACACATCAACTTCCCCCTAGATACTCTCTTTTTGTTGTCACTTCAATAATCCATCACTAGATGCTTGCCACATGATTGAAAACTATCCTTTGTTTATTCAACTACCTAGGGTTGAATGTAGTTGGTTTTTGGTCATAAAGAACCTTCAAACTAGTTGAAATTGAGTGATAACAGCTTGAAACCACATCTTGAATGCATACCTATCTATTGGGCAGGCTAAAACACACTCATGATTTACTAGAAAATTCATTATGAGGCTTGAATGATGCATTCATTCCAGTTCTTTTGGTTCTTTTGAGTTAACCTTGCTCATCTTTGGAAACACTAAGGGTTTATGAATTGATTGATTAGTGGAATATGCTTATTACTTCCTATAAGGATTTCCCTTGTGTTTCTCTTTCAGGCCCTTATGTATCGTATCTAAAAATTTGGCTTTGATTGCATCTCTTAGGGCTATCTTTCAGTGTCTTGTATCACTGATAAGATTCCTTCATTCCTATCTTAACTTATCTTCTTACTCCTACAAAGATACTTTTAAGGTCATTATTTTTTTATGTTTCTTGAGGCTATATGCTCCTAGTATTGAAATGATACCCCTGCCGTGACTGTCCTTTTAGCTGACCCATTGTGTTGTATTCCACTGACCCCCCTTTTTTTTTAATAATTTGATCTCAGACTTTTGCCTCTATGATTCTTTCTCACTATCAACCTAGAATTCCTTACCATGAATTTATAGAAATCAGGGGTATTATTCATCGATTTGGCTACCAGTTTGATAGTGATACATGTGCATTGTGACTTCTTTAAAGATCCTCTATCAAGATTGCTTTGTCCTTTGTAGGACTGTCATCTTTGTAACTATCACAAATCATTGTGTTCATGGTGTTTTATTTTGGCTTTACTAATGATAACTCTCCAATGTCTTTGGTGACTTCCTCATTAGGTCTTCTTGACCATTGGTTCATTGCATACATTCATTTTTGCTTGGTCTTATACATATCTATCCACAACATTGTCTTTGCACAAAGATGACTGCTTTTTGATAGTAAGAAAAGATCACTGCTCTTTGAAGATGTACTGGTCATAAAGACCTTTATACTTCTTTTCCTTAGATTTGTGAATGAAGATCTTTTAATTGATCCCTTTGAGTGCCAACATGACTGTGTATGCATATTCTTGATCAGGTTGTGTACCTTTGACATGCTTATTTCATGCTCACTGCCATAGGGTTTAGATTAGACTACTAGTCCTTTGGATGTACCCCTTGTCAAACTTAAGGCATATCTCATGCATTATTAATTATAGTCTAAGGTATTTTATGGACTTTTCTTTATCTCAAACCTTATCTCTGTCCTAAGCCCTTTTGGATTGTGCATGATGCTATGGTGCTAAGATCCATGGTTTTGGAAGATGTATGCTCTATGAGAATCATCACTATTATGTTGTTATGTTAGGGCTTATTGCATTTGTGACTACTCGGACAATCACTTTAGATGTTGTGAACTGCTCATTATCACATTTCCCTATGACTATGTTCTTAAATTTGACTCTTCATGGTGAGCTTTAATCTTTTTAATCTTCACAACCCTGTACCTTCTCTACTCTTATACTAGGGATGTAAACTCTATGTAGACTGAATCTTGATGTCTTTTGGATTTGTGGCCTACCCTATGACTGTTTCTTAACAACTTTGTTCTTTGTTCTCTCACTTGTATCATGTATATTTCTACCACAAGATTGGCCTTAGTTGATTCCTTAATGGCCT